>NC_047017.1:8033395-8349341 GCF_902652985.1 Pecten maximus | reverse complement strand
TACGATTTATAGAATACTTGCATTGGTTTAATTTTACCACTATAAAGATTCTGTAGTAAACATACTTTTGTATGTACACATTTATAAATACTTGCTTGGTTTTTATTTTCGCACTTCATTCTTCAATGATCGCAAATATAGTGAAAATAAATCCCCTATGAATATTATTAATTGTACAGTTAAAAAAACTTTAACAAACAATTCATGCTTGTATCAGATTCAAATAAATCTCTATAGAAATAAACATAGTTTACAATCTGTATCTTGGGGTATAACGAGCAACATGCAGATGATGTAATGACAAATCATGTAAGGAATATCTAGGGTTGGTAAGTTATCATATGATTGTTTGTTTATTTTTGTCGTCCTCGATACTTCAGCGGTTATAATAACATATGCTCTCTTCACGCCATCCTCGATTCTCCAGGGTACGATCACATAAGTTATCTTCAATCCATCCTCAATTCTCCAGGGATACAATCACATAAGTTATCTTCACCCCATCCTCAATTCTCCAGGGAGTCGATCACATAAGTTATCTTCAACCATCCTCAATTCTCCAGGGATACAATCACATAAGTTATCTTCAATCCATCCTCAATTCTCCAGGGGGCCGATCACATAAGTTATCTTCAATCCATCCTCAATTCTCCAGGGAGTCGATCACATAAGTTATCTTCAATCCATCCTCAATTCTCCATGGGTACGATCACATACGTTATCTTCAATCTATCCTCGATTCTCAAGGAGTACGTTTGCATACGCTATCTTCACGTCATTCCCAATTTTCCTGTTCATCTAGAGCAACATTTTGAGAATTAGTGGAACTAGAAGCTCAGCATGCATCCAATGATGTATAAGATGAATCAAAATAAATCTTGTTTTTGCCTGTAAATCTGTTAACATTAAACCAGATTGTAAGACGTATGAGATATTTATAATAATTAATGTACGTATGTCAATTTGCTATTCATTATTGGGTTTTAAAAAAAGCTTCATCACAAAATTTACGTTTTTTGGCAAATACTGAAAACTCTAAATTCTATAGGTATATCCTTGTTATTTTTATTTCACAGTGAATTTTGCCAGAAAGAAAATATCATACCAAACACCAAGAAAGAAGAGGTTCCAACCGAGTCTGTAATAGACTACATCATGTCCCCACCGGCCCCTTCCGACCCCGAGGCGGGGAATCAGGCAGGGGCAGCAGAAGAAAAGGAGAAGCTACCCACGGGGAAAGGCTACACCATATTTTGTATTGACATTAGTGGATCCATGTCTTTCATCGCTAAACTTCCGGAATTACAAGGCAGGTTCTACGGTTTACTATCCACGAATATTATATAATAACAGTAGTAATTAAAGTTGTATTAGTATTAGAATATAGAGTATACATTTTGATAATATGAAAAATATTTCCAGCTTTTTAACACTAAAAGTTTTAGTTTTGTTTATATTAAATAAAAATAGTGAAGCTGTATGCCTATCGAATCCAATACTTAATTAATTGTTATCGGAAAGAGATATAAAAATTAATTATCTTTTGCAGATTTGCAGTGGAAAAAATTATTTATTAATATAAAGAATGTAACTTATTTTTGAAGTCGCATGGAAGAAAGCCAGAACCAAGTCATCAAACTTTGACACTCGGGTAACCAGGCTGGATGCAATTAAGGAGGCGTTAAAAAGGTAAGAATTATAGGTCTAGCAATGAAATTCATATTGAATTGATTTATCATTCCCTAGACTTGAGAACGGCATCTTAACAGGTGTATTATAAAATGTTGTCTGCGCATGCTGACATTATTCCAAGAATTTGTTTTAGAACGTATCTCCTGTAATTTTGTAGGGATTATTTTTAGAGGGTGGGGGGGGGGGGGGGGGGGTCTGATTATTAGAAGTGCAACAGGTCACTGTGACCTATATCTTGAAATCTTACCTTAATAAAATAAAAAGTGTTTTAGTGCATTCTTCCTTACCGAAGGATACCAAACAAATATGATCTCAAGTCTTTTAAATGTCTATCTAAAGCTATCATTAACCGCCGGTTTCCGCTATAAATGACAACAATAACCTTGACCTTGATCAAAATCCCTGAAATTCAGAGATGGTGTGGTCCTTTATCATTGTGTGAAGTTTGATCAAAATTCCTGGAGGAATTAAGTCACTAGAGTGCTCCAAACTTTAGCGTTACGCAAGTAATTGGTACATGACGACAAAGGGGAAACCTTTAGCTCCCCCAGTTCCATCGGTAAGGGACTAATAAGTCTTCTGATTCCCTAGCGTAAATGTTTAGTATTTATAGTTGAAAACAGGGTTGTAAAAGGGGGACGTGATTGCTCACATGGTTAGAGCGCCGGCCACGTAACCTCAGGTAAAAGGTTGCTTGGTTTGATGTTAACTACCCGCACAGTTTGTGTTTCTCGGGAAGCAAAGAAGTGGTTCTGTCTGTGCTCTCATGGTTATGTCCCTGGGCAAAACACCCAGTGAGGTAGTCATCTACTAATACAAGGACTACAAGGAAACCAAGCCTCAAAATTAAAGACAGTATATGTGTTCTTGTAATACTTTCTAACTACATAACATCCTAATGGACACTATACAACTTGACAATATCCTCATGAACACTTTCTAACCTGATAATAACCTCATGGACACTTCCCCAATTAGATAATATCATTATGGACACTTTCCACCTAGATGATATCCTTGTGGACACTTCTCAACTACATAATATACTCATAGACACTTTCAAAATAAATAATATCCTTATGGACACTTCCAAATTAGATAATGTCCCCATAGACACGTCTCAACAAGATAATATCTTCATGGACACTTCAAAACTAGATGATATTCTCATGGACACTTCCCCAACTTGATAATATTCTCATGGACACTTCCCAACTTGATAATATCCTCAAAGACACATCCAAGTTAGATAATGTCCTTAAGGACACTTCCCCAATTTGATAATATCTTCATGGACACTTCCATACTAGATAATATCCTCAAGGACACTTCCATACTAGATAATATCCTCAAGGACACTTCCAAGCTAGATAATTTACTTAAGGGCACTTCCGTACTAGATAATATCCTTAAGGACACTTCCATACTAGATAATGTCCTTAAGGACACTTCCATACTAGATAATATCCTCAAGGACACTTCCATACTAGATAATATCTTCATGGACACTTCCATACTAGATAATATCGTCATGGACACTTCCATACTATATAATATCCTTAAGGACACTTCCATACTAGATAATATCTTCATGGACACTTCCATACTATATAATATCCTTAAGGACACTTCCATACTAGATAATATCCTTAAGGACACTTCCATACTAGATAATATCCTCAAGGACACTCCCATACTAGATAATATCTTCATGGACACTTCCATACTATATAATATCCTTAAGGACACTTCCATACTAGATAATATCCTTAAGGACACTTCCATACTAGATAATATCCTTAAGGACACTTCCATACTAGATAATATCCTTAAGGACACTTCCATACTAGATAATATCCTCAAGGACACTTCCCAGCAAGAGACTGTCGTGATGTTCACTTACCAAATAGAGAATGACTTCATGTAACGTTTCTTTGAAACATTTTGAGTTGGTGTTATCAAAATTGGATATTGATTAATTCGAGTTGAATTACCATTATCTGCGATATTAAAAACTAACGGATATGTACTTTTTGATACGTGTTCATGTTTATGTGTATTTTGGAATTATTGAAATTACCCTTCAGGCAACTTGAGCGGCTGAAGCTTGAAAACCCAGATAGGCGAGTGATCCTGATTCCATTCGACACAGACGTGACCATCATAGGGGATGGAAGTCAGGAACCATTCCAAGTCGACAGGAATATCAGAGATTCATTTGACAATCTTATAAGAAGTGGCAAACAATATGCCCAGCATATGGACATCCGTACCCTTGGAGAAAGTTACGAGTAAGTTCCTAACACATTCTTACCTTGGAAGAAAGCTACGAATAAGTTTCTCACATGTTCGTACCCTGGGAGTAAGTTACGAATACGTTCCTCACACCTTCATAACATAGAAAAAAAAAATTCGATTAAGTTCGTCACATATTCGTACCCCAGGAATAAGTAACGAAGAAATTCCTCACACATTCGTACCCTGGGAATAAGTTACGAATAAGTTCGTCACACGTTCGTAACCTAAGAAAAAGTAACGATTAAGTTCGTCACATATTCGTTCCCTGGGGATAAGTTACGAATAGGTTCCTCACATAGTCGTACCCCGGGGGAAAGTTACGGGTAATTTCCTCACACTTTCATACCTTAGGAGAAAGTTAAAAGTCACAATTTATACACTGGGAGAAAGCTACGTTAAAGTTTACCAGTAATAGTTACCTCCTTTTGGGAACCCTAAGCAATCTCCAGTAAGGTTCGAGTTTTCTCCTTACAATTGCTTAGAAAATCCAAAAAAATCAACATTTCTCAAATTATCCGGAAATATTGCGGTTCCAATTTTTCCATTCATTAAGGTTTAAACTTATGAATGTGTGGATGTAAATTGTATTATATCTTTCTTGTTAATGTAAATAGATTAATACCATACCATAAAATACAGGTGTCAGAATAAACAAAGGCAGAATACGCTTAAATTGCGTTGATCAGACCTTTCAAATTGGCACCGTCAAGTTGACTTGGAGTATTATCACAAAGAGATGACGTCATAAATTATGTTACTGATTCCCGCACTTTTTGACACTATCAATGTTTTGATGTTTTTAATTTTGATTTTAAGTATATAAAATGCAAAAAAAAAAAATTTAATGAATAGTTTCCTGTTTAATATAATATATATTTCACGAGTATGAAAGAATATTTCGATTGTTTTTACTAGTGCTTCAAAGTCGTGAAAATATCGATATTCGGTCATACTCATGAAATATTTGTAATATTAAACGGGAAACCATTCAATATCCTCTATGTATGTGATATTAAAGGAATGATTGTGATGTAATTGGGAACGTGATATTGCCTGTACAGGGATGAATGCATTATTGTTTTGCATGCTCATCAGTCTGCAAAGACAGTATCTTAATGATTTAACGATTTTAATCATTTTTTCGCAATGTAGTGACATTACAGAGAAAATCAGTAACATGCGTACAAAGGAGTCAACAGCCCTCGGGCCAGCGCTAGCAACAGCTATCGGCATGGTTACCGGAACCAAAGGTTCAGAGGTTATCCTGTGTACTGATGGTTCCCCAACTGTTGGAGTCGGTAGCAGTGGCGCCACCTGTAAGACATTTTACAAAAAGGTAAGATCAGTCAAATCAGTAATACTGTTTCTAAGTAAAAACAAATCACATTTGTGTTAGTTTTTCCAAGCCTAGTGAAAACGGTGCTCTGCTTTTGCAAACAAACAACAATTAAATCTTATATATGACAACAACTGTATACATGTTGTCAATCAGAAAACTTGATACAAAAGTACAGTTGAATCCGCTTATTGGTCTCTCAGTATGCTTCATTCTTGAACGTATGTACATGCACAAATTGCAAATTGATAGCCAATTTAGAGTGTTTAATACAATACTTTCCTTACATGGCAAAGTTACATCGATATAAGTATATGATTAGGTGAATGACTCCAGTTGTAAAGATTATTACTTCATGGTAAGATTGAATAAAATCAGTAAAACTGTTTCCAAGTAATAAAATCACACTTTTAAAGTATCAACTATTTTCTATTTCTATTAAAATGTTACACTGTTTTGCAAGCAAACACCAATGATTAGAAAACCACTGTAGGAATGTTATTAAGCAGAAAACTTTATAAAAAACCTCCAGTGTAATCTGCTTATTAGTCTGATATCGGTAAAATCGGGATGGGATACTTAAAATGTCCTCTCTGTTCGCGTCTGTCTCATACATATGTAAAAATGTACAAATTGCAAACTGGTAGCCAATTTAGGATGTTCCAAAATTCCTTTGAAATGAAAAAGCAGATTATCGTTTTGAAAACCCTTGGATAGCAAAGTTGCATTGATATATAATGGGATTTACTGATGTCTTCTTTAGGTCGGTAACTACGCTAAACGAAATGGAATAGTTGTTTCTATCCTGGCTGTTGACGGAGAACCTGTGGGACTTGAGAATGTGTCTCCCTGCGCCAATATTTCTGGCGGGAATGTTGATGTCCTTGACCCCCTTGAGATTATGAGACAGTTACGTCTGATTTCCCAAAACTTCATCGTGGCAACATCTGTATGTATGGAATTCCATCTTCACCCTGAACTTGAGGTGGATGATGATGACTTCCCAAAGGTCAGTGTATATACAATGTATTCAGAATAGATTCAGTCAGCCCTGAAAAATCATGAGATTAGATGATTAAAACAGAGCTTCGTTTGTCATCACATCTCATTTGTATTACTAAACAGAAAATTATTTATAATGAGTATTAATTGTTTAGCTCACCAGGTCCGAAGGACCAAGGTGAGCTTGGGCCAAAGCGTACTGCCTGTCATACTCCGTCCCAGGGGACTGAGGGGCGGCGCCAAAAGGGACCAATTTAGCTATATTGCTATAAACAACTTCTTCTTTATAACTAAGCCATGAATTTCGTTCATATTTGACTGGTCGCGTCCCTAGGTGGTTAGGATTCAAAAAGATATAAATTGTGGGGCTGACCTCTAGGAAGGGGGCTGTTGGACGGGGCCAACAAAGGAGTAATTTGGCTTATTGCTTCTTATATATTTGAAACTCTTGACATCCCCACTCAATAATCGTATAAAGCATTGCTGGACATCAAAAGACAAACACAATCATAAAAATGGACCCTGAAGTCTATTCCCATCCCTAGGAATTTACCGTTTCTTGATTATATTGAACCGTTGGGATCCCCATCATATAACTATATATGACATTGCTAGTCGTCAAGGGGATAAACACAATCCCGATGTAAAAAAAGGCCCGGGGTCTTTCCCAACCCGAATGGACTTAGTTTCTTTAAACATAACCATGTTATGAAACCAACCCTAGGGAGTTTGAATTGTATTTTGGGGTCATATCTTTGAAGCTAAAGTTGAGACCCTCACCCAATAACCATTGCTACTGTTGTTCGACATAAACTATTAAAGCCAATAATGAATTAAACATGTAAATTACTTTGACGTTTAGTAAAATTCTTAAGGAATGCTTTACGGACTCTTCGATCGCTTGTTTACCTATTTACAGGGCAGGAGTCGCATCAAAAAGGAAGTTGGTAATGCCACCAGAGACACAGATGTTACATTCTTTTTCAGACGAAAAAATATGAAAAAGGATTTGAAAGTGGATTGTCTCCCGTTCCAGGTATGTTGTTCGGTATTTTAGTCCGAATACTTAACCGCTTTTGTTTCATATTTGGTTCTATGGCTGTACTCTTTGTATACATTATTTGACTGATTCCTTTATAACTTTGCTTTGAGTTTTTTAAGCTTTGGTGTCTTGCCAATGCCCTTTGTTAATTTCAATATTTTTTAATTTTGTCTTGGACCCTTATCCTCCAAACCTGGCACGTCCTTGAATGAGCCTGGCTGTTAATAGGACGTTAAACAAAATAAACCAAACCGTATCCTACGTTTTTCCACCAATTTCTTTCAAACTTAAAGTGCATCATAATCACGACGAAAGTTACGTTTTCTCGAAAAAAAAAATGATTTGAATGTTTTTGGCAGAATTGACTGCCCTTTGTTTATATCTTGTCCGGAGATCTACATTTTCGTATCGATTCCTTTAAATCCTGGAAGGCTTTACAATCAGATAACAAGTTATGTTTAATGAGTTGGAGACTTTGGATTAATTGAAATAATTAGGAAACTGTTGAGACTTCTAGCATGTCAGCTAGCCACTCTGAAGGTGGTGCGAATCTTATATTCATGCAAGGTAGTTGTATCCAAGATTATATGGCTTTCGAAGGGGCGTACATTGTTCCCTCTACGGTATTCCTGTTACCCTTGACTAACGTCAAATAAAATAAAATGTCTGGTCTGTTTCCCCGACACTACTTGTCACTCGAACTTCATACTGGGGGCATATGCTCATCTAATGATAAAACTATGATATCACCTACTGAATTCTTATTATAAACCACCAAATTCTGGTGGGAGAATGTTATTTGCTGAATGGTCTTGTTTAACAACGCATTATCATTTCAGGTTCGTGTGAGGTTTACAATGAAAGATGGACGTAAAATGTTGAGAGTCATCAGTAAGTCCATGAACGTCACAAAAGACCGACCTAAGATGGAGAAGGTGAGTCCCCCAGGTGTAAAGTTTGACTATTTATCTTAAAATAACCCCATCCCATAGTGTCAAAATTTACTATCTATCATCAAATAATAATCTTCTTCATGTGTTAAAGTGTAGTTTTAAAGTTTGGGGAGAGCTAATTTGCGAACCTGTTTTAGTTAAGGTTTTTAAGCCCAAAAGGCCAATCTGAATTTATGCCATACCATGCCATCCATCATCCGTCGTTCAAATGTATTTCAAGAATTTTATTCAAACGCCATCCCCTTCTTATTCTTAACCACTGATTAGAGTTTAAATTAATTTGACTAGAAGCAAACCTAGGTGGTGGGATTCATCTGCAGGACAACACATTTTCAATCGTCATCACGCCGAGATGGTGGAGACTCACATTTGGTGTAAAGCAAACTTGGGTAATGGGTCGCGTGGGATATAATGAATGGACTGAATGGCAAATCCCAAACAGGAAATATGTATTTGTAATATAACTTAATTAAATGGGAGTGTTATGCCATAATCACTAAAATATCAGCAGGGGAAATTATTCAATACATTTGATTGACCAGTTTTA
The DNA here is from genome assembly GCF_902652985.1 of Pecten maximus. NCBI lineage: Eukaryota > Metazoa > Mollusca > Bivalvia > Pectinida > Pectinidae > Pecten > Pecten maximus. The sequence continues at coordinate 8,340,471 of NC_047017.1, read as the reverse complement.
TTGGCTGATTTCACTATCAGGAGATGAATGTTGCCGTGGTGGGTCTGGCTACGGCACAGAAAACGGCTGATTTAGCTTCCAAGGGAAAAGTGGCGCAGGCAAGAGATAGATTGTAAGTATTTTTATCAATAAACGTAACTTTAAACGTGTTCTACCATATTGCTGCTGAAATTTTGTCACTTGACACTCATGGTAGAATAGTTGGAGAATATCAGTTTCAACATCATGCAGTCGAGTGTCCTATGTTGTCAAGTTATCCTTATGTTGGGAGGGGTTGGAGGTAGATATTTTTCTTCCTGAGTGAATAGCAATGTCTCAAAATCATATATATTTATATAGCAAGCATATCTGACTAGGTGATAAGGTGTTGTAGATCGTGACTTCAGGGCACGACTCATAGAATTGTCTTCCTTCCTCATTTCTGTTCCTATTATACATACATGTATCATACAATTACATGTAAAGCATTTTGATCAGGTTGATATCTTTTTCTTTGGTCGATATAACCATGTATCGACCGAAATCAAAATGCTACAATTGCTTTATTATTTTTCTGTATTTTTTTCTTTTTATTTTTTTTTTATTTTTTTTCATTTATATTTTTTTATTATTATTATCATTTTTAATTTTCGACGTCAGATGCTCCCATATTTTTTCACCTCTGTCATTGTGGCCATTTTAGTATTGGCTGAATCCGAGTTACCCACTATTGATTCAATTCACTTTCCCCTGAGCCAGGGGAATCGCTATGTTTTCAGCTGTTTGTTGACAGCTGCATCGTCCATTTTGTTAAAAGAGCGTCGCTTCGTACCTAGGTCTTCAGAGCGATTGACTCTGATGATTTTGATGCACCATTCAAGATTCAAAGTGATATATGTATATATGATTTGTATAAACTTGAAAATTAATAAAATACTGTTTAAACTAAAGTGATATATGGCGGGAAATCCCTTGACCACTTGACCAGTAGAGCGTTATCGGGCGGATCACTGTCTGCAGCTTATGCATAAACTAATTTTCTGAACAGGACCTCCGTGAACAGAATGTTCAACAAAGCATGCAACTCTGACGAACAGATAGAGGCGAGATACAACTTCAGGACAGAATGTGCTGACCTCCACCAGGACCTCAACAGCCGACTGAGTAGTTCAGTAAGTGTTATTCTAGCTATCTATCTTACTACTGTACCTCAGTTCCGTCAATAAACCTGTTCCATTAGCTTTGATCTTAGTAAATCGCATTATATATCTTTATGATGGTCAACACAGGTTAAGGGTGGATCATTGGTTACTTATATGTTAACTTACGTCATTTAATTCACCCAAATACGAAATCTGCTAATATACAGAAATTATTTTTCAAATGTGTACAATTACAGTCTTCTTGTTTCAAGTCAAACTGTCAAACTGTTACCATCAATGGTGGTACACCTACTGTGTTGTAGGAAGCCTTTTTATATAATTTTTATTTCACTGGATTTCTGGAAAATATATCTTAATAATATAACTTTCTTGGATATGTAATGATCAAGTCTGATCCCACATTTGCAATGATGCATATTTGTTTGGTTACAGTACCAGAACACTGCGAAAAGGTCGGACATGTCGTCAAGGATGTACTGTCAAATGATGCAGCAATCACAGTCCAGGTATGCTGGGGCGTCTAGCTCCGAAAAGCAGAGAATGGCCTTGAAAAGGAAGACGACCGACGATACTGTTCGTCAACAATATTACCAATATCAGTCTTAAGTAGTGTCATCCTAAGATTATAGACAGATCTTCATACTACAGACAATCACAGTTTTGTTAAATGTTACAATTCTTGGAAATGTTTTATTTAAATATTCATTTTTTATTTATCTTCTATTCATTTTTCTAATTGTATTGATACATAAACAGTCACACAAAAACATTACATCATCATCATCATCATCATCATCATCATTTTGGTCGAGGGCAGAAGTTACGATAGTGCTGATCATAGGCCGTATAAATAACAATGACTGAACCGGTCAACTGTAGAGGTCTTGGACAGTGTTGACCGTGTCATATGTGATAGCAATGACTCTACTGGTCAACTGCAGAGGCCATGGACAGTGTAAACCGTGGGTCATATAAATAGCAATGACTGAACCGAATAACAGTAGAAGTTGTGGACAGTGTTGACCTTGGGTCATATACATGTAGTTAACAATAAGTGTACTGGTTAACAGTAGAAGTCGTTGACAGTGTGTATCGTTGGTCATATGCATAACAATGACTGAACCTGTCAACAGTAGACGTCTTTGACAGTGTTGACCGTGTAATACATGCATGTGATAGAAATGACTCTACTGGTCAACAGTAGACGTCTTGGACAGTGTTGACCGTGTAATACATGCATGTGATAGAAAAGACTACTGGTCAACAGTAGAAGTCTTGGACAGTGTTGACCGTGTAATACATGCATGTGATAGAAATGACTCTACTGGTCAACAGTAGACGTCTTGGACAGTGTTGACCGTGTAATACATGCATGTGATAGAAATGACTCTACTGGTCAACTGTAGAAGTCTTGGACAGTGTTGACCGTGTAATACATGCATGTGATAGAAATGACTCTACTGGTCAACTGTAGAAGTATTAGACAACGTTGTTCGTGGGTCATTTAAATAACAATGGCTGAACTGGTTGTCAGTAGAAGTCTAAACAGTTGTTTTGTCAGACCAGAAACAATTATAATGCGTGTTAAGTGTTGTCTCAGGCTCTTTTATAGCAGTAGACGATAATTATCATCTATACATGTTCTTGGCTAACTGATTTTATGTATGGAAGGGTACATTCTATATGGGGCTGCAGGATACAGACATATGCCATTTGAATATCATAATATCCTCCTCACAATATCGAAATGGACCCTCCTATGCATCTTGATCTATGTGAGTAAAAAGTATATAATATAAGATGACTGGCCTCTGTTGATGATTGGTCAGTGGAGGACAGTGTATTTGGCCGACACCTTACAAAAATCACATTGAATGTATCTAAATCAGGAGAGTCTATCACAACAGGCTGGAAGTGGGTACTTATGATTTATTAAGTAATTTGCCTGTGGTTTCGGATGCATTATCGGACTTCATCAGGACCTTTGTACATAAAATTTCCCCTTAAACTACATACAATGCGGGCAGATTTTGTTTGTTAATTAAGACGTTATAACGATAAATATATCGAGTGTTGATATTTTCTATTGATGATGATATAAATAGAGGATATCTAACAGTGTCTTCAGTAACACCATATATATTTCACGTGTTTGGCTAATGTTTTGATATTTTTCACGAGTGTGCAGCACGAGGGTTTGTTTATTGAAGATGCTTTTAGATATCCTCTATCATTTTTTATTATACTTATTTATTTTTGAAAAAAATTGTGCATTTTTTACCCTCATGACTAATGCTTTGTAGATCGAGTTCAACATATACTGAACCATTGTGTATGTTGTCCTAACATAATGTTTTAGTTTGTGATCTTAAATATTTTCCAAAGTTGTTTTACTCAAATAAAGTTTACTGTTTTTTACATATGTTATTTTGATTTTAGAGTTTTTTATCCATACTACAGTTAAATTATGATATTTACAGGAAAAAGTATAAAAAAAAATACGACAACCAAAACCCTAAATCCAATTCAAAATCCAGAAACCATTTATATGTGTAAAACACAGACACAAGTAACATATCCTAAAATGGTTATAAACACTATTGTAACGATTTGATTATATAGTCATATTTCAGAAAAGTAAAATTTCAACAAATTCCGCCACCAGATTAATTGTGACATGCATTTAGTTTGATGTTGCTGTCAATCTTCGTTATCTCGACATTTGTTAACTCGAATACCCTGCTTTACTCGAAGTGAGAAAAAAAATATATTCTCAACAGTAATATACTATGTAAGATATATAGTTAACTCCAATACTCGAGATAGTTTGTTTGATTACCCCCCACTGACTTCGAGATAAGGAAGTTCGACTGGATTTTAAAAAAAAGTGTAGTCCGTAGTCATCTAGACTTGGTAAACCCGCTTCCTGCCTCCACAGTAACTCGGCAGTGTTTTATATTATAATATTATATTTACAAACTACCGGGTGATTGGTGGCACAGTGGCAGCACACTTGGCGGCCGGGGTTCGAACACCTACCCGACCACGTGGGTTTTCACCCCAGTAAGACTCCACGCGTGCTTCCATCCGGACAAACAAGCGTGATTGATGTAGGCTGATATAACTTGTTACGTTACAATTATCTCGGAGACCCTGTTCAGTTATAATTCTGTTATAAAACGTAACGCCGCTGATGTAGAGCCATTTACAATGCTCCACTGTGAGGACGAATGGCCTGTTCCACTCACTGCCTTCAAATGACAGTGTGCTTCTTGTAATTCTGCCAGATTTTGCAGACTTACAGAAATTATCAAAGATCATTCTTGTTTTTCTGAAGTAAGCAACTTCTTCATAGAAATCAGAATGTTGGCGTTTGAGATTGTCTTGAAATTTAAGCAGAAAATAATCATATAATGCGTAATCGAGATATGATTTCACTTTAAACAGATTTTTCTCAGTTGATCCAAATTTCAGGCGAGGGTATTGGCGCTTGTTAATATGAATGCTGCCATATAAAACATGTCTGAGATCCCAGTTTAAAATCCGTCGCATCATCACGAGAGATTCGTCCAGATATTCTACCACCAACACGATATCCATCTCCTTATCGAGTTTGCGTAAATAACTTTGTATTACAGTTTCATCTCTCTTGAAAAATAATTCCTTGGGAAATCCAAACTCATTTGCCATCATATTTAAATCGTACATCCTGTCAATGGCTCTGGCAACAGTATATCGTTCAAATTTCACTGGTTTTTCATTATTAGACAGATATTTCAACACTGGGTTTTCTCCTGGTAAATCAACCACATTTTTGGGACGGAAAAAATGTATAAATGATCTAAAAAGGCTAAATGGCTCTCTCACAATTCCTATGTATATAGTATCTTTAGGTAAGACTTTACTAAAGTCTTCTCTGTTATACGGGACATGCGCACAGGAAATATCGTAAGTTCCATTTTCTGGCGGAGGGTAGAAGTAGCGTGGTGACAGTGAAGGACCACCCCCACCAAGGCCTTTTGGTACAGCCATGACGAGATTTTTTTCATAGCCATAACGTAGAAAGATATTTGCAACCGTTGTACTGGCAGCTTTGTGAATCTTCAGAAATGCTATATGATTGGCTGGTCTATCCTGTCGGATGTATCGGCTGTGATTGGACAAGTTTTGTGGGCTGATTTGGGGTTCGTACGTCGAGTCTCTATGGCCATAAGTTAACAATTTCCTGTCTGTTTTCCACAAAAGCTTGAATGAGGAATCAGTAGAGAAAGCCATTATGTAAACTAATAAACTGTACATTGTAATCAGTAAACACAATCCCGCAGACATGTACCTGAAAAACAAAACATTTTTTCTGTTTAAATTATAAAGACTGAAAATATCTCGACTCCCTGTACTCTATCTCAAATGATTAATAATATTCTTTATTTGGTGTTTTAATTTCAATTTCAACAAATTTTATTGACATAGTCTCTATTGACATTTTTTAGTATTGCTATGCCCTATTACTTATACAAACTAAATAATTGTATCAATTATAGGGTTTTCTGTGTGGATTTTTTCTGTTACTGCATTAATCGTGATACTGATTTACTAGAAATGCTTTTAAAAACCAAACTTCATACAATACATATCATTAATCATTGCTTGTGTGATGCCGATAAAACTGTTGGCCGATTTGACGCCAAAGGCCCCTAAAATCAGCAGCAAATGATCTTCATGTTGTTGTATGTAAGATGTACAATTAAAAATAATTATTAGATATATTGGCCAATAATTTGACGTGAGTTTCATTTATATTCACTTAACTAACGTATTTATATTTTTAAAAATAAGAACAGATTTAAAGGCTTCGATAAACATGCATACAGTACAAGCATCTTTCTACCATTATGCCGCGGTGTGGTATCTGTCCGTCCGTCCGTCCAGCGTCAACAATTCCCTTAAAACAACGTCTTCTCAATAAGCGAGAAGCCCAGAAACCTGATATTGGACCTGTAGCATGCTCAAATCAATGACCTTGACCTATATCCTTGGTTATATGGGTAAAATAGGCTAAGCTCTTTAAACGCCTTCTTCTCAATAACCAATAAGCCCGGATATTTGACATTGGTCCTGTAGCATGTTTAGGTAAAGAGACTATCAAATGTATTCGAATGAATGATATCAACCTACATTCAAGGTCAGAGGTCAAGTATGCTAAAATCTTTAAACGACTTTTCATTAGCCAAGTAAGCCCAGATATCTGGTATAGGGCCAATAGTATGCTGGAATAAAGGGTTACACAATACTGTGTATTCATAAATAAATAAACCTAGCATACTCTTTCTATTTGAATAAAGTGGTAATCAGCATAGCTTCACACAAATCCATAGTTTAATTTGAAGCAGGTGCCCGATTATAGATCCATTGAGCCTATTTTTTTTAATGTTTGGTCCCATACAGGATGTACAAGAAGCGTCCCGAGGAACACAAAGGTGTAGGGTAGGGAGCGTCGAACCTCACACCAGGGATAACGTAGCCGGCGCTCTAACCGACTTAGCTATCGCTGGCCACTCTGAGAACTATATAGAATTGCCGTTAAATGATGAATATGTGTATTAAAATGACTTACCGCACATTGTAACTTTTTAACCCCATGACTCCAATCCAACGGCTAGAGGGGTAATGCTTATCCTGTTCAAAATTCAGTAATTCCTGTATATGGAAGATAGACCATTTTACCTAACATGTTACCCATGTGACACTTTCAGTGGAAATCATGTAGAATGATACATCATTTTAACGCGTTCACACAAAACCAGCTGTATATTGGATTGGGTAATTTTGTTAGCTGAAAATGACTTGTGGTAATTTAAATAAGAAAAGTTTTGTGATTAGTAAACAAAAAAAAAGGCAAACGATCATTCAAAACGAAATTAGTGTTTGACATTGATGTACTGAAGCTTTACAGATACAAAGTCAACTAAATGCCGCCCCTGAAAGTCTCTTGGATAGTGTAACAAAAGAAAAGCTAATTACTAGGCCGAAGTGCGTTTGTATGATAGTTAAGAAATCTCACGGTACAATATATGTATTTATCTACATATATCATGTTATAGAGATACTTAAGAGGTCAGCCTTTGTTAGCTGATACAGTCTATAGAACGACGACAATATCATAATAACTACTATTGTTCCTACCAAATTCATTGTTCTTTGGGACAGTTTCAGTGAAGTGATATTTTAAAATCTAAATTACTACCAATTAAAGTCGAGGGGAAACCGAACACAAAACCAGCCTTCTAGGTTAATTGGTCCGTGTGTAGTACAAACGTTCTAGGTGTGTAGGTCCGTGTGTAGTACAAACGTTCTAGGTGTGTAGGTCCGTGTGTAGTACAAACGTTCTAGGTGTGTAGGTCCGTGTGTAGTACAAACGTTCTAGGTGTGTAGGTCCGTGTGTAATACAAACGTTCTAGGTGTGTAGGTCGGTGTGTAGTACAAACGTTCTAGGTGTGTAGGTCCGTGTGTAGTACAAACGTTCTAGGTGTGTAGGTCCGTGTGTAGTACGAACGTTCTAGGTGTGTAGGTCCGTGTGTAGTACAAACGTTCTAGGTGTGTAGGTCCGTGTGTAGTACAACGTTCTAGGTGTGTAGGTCCGTGTGTAGTACAAACGTTCTAGGTGTGTAGGTCCGTGTGTAGTACAAACGTTCTAGGTGTGTAGGTCCGTGTGTAGTACAAACGTTCTAGGTGTGTAGGTCCGTGTGTAGTACAAACGTTCTAGGTGTGTAGGTCCGTGTGTTGTACAAACGTTCTAGGTGTGTAGGTCCGTGTGTAGTACAAACGTTCTAGGTGTGTAGGTCCGTGTGTAGTACAAACGTTCTAGGTGTGTAGGTCCGTGTGTAGTACAAACGTTCTAGGTGTGTAGGTCCGTGTGTAGTACAAACGTTCTAGGTGTGTAGGTCCGTGTGTAGTACAAACGTTCTAGGTGTGTAGGTCCGTGTGTAGTACAAACGTTCTAGGTGTGTAGGTCCGTGTGTAGTACAAACGTTCTAGGTGTGTAGGTCCGTGTGTAGTACAAACGTTCTAGGTGTGTAGGTCCGTGTGTAGTACAAACGTTCTAGGTGTGTAGGTCCGTGTGTAGTACAAACGTTCTAGGTGTGTAGGTCCGTGTGTAGTACAAACGTTCTAGGTGTGTAGGTCCGTGTGTAGTACAAACGTTCTAGGTGTGTAGGTTCCGTGTGTATTACAAACGTTCTAGGTGTGTAGGTCCGTGTGTAGTACAAACGTTCTAGGTGTGTAGGTCCGTGTATAGTACAAACGTTCTAGGTGTGTAGGTCCGTGTGTAGTACAAACGTTCTAGGTGTGTAGGTCCGTGTAGGTGTAGTACAAACGTTCTAGGTGTGTAGGTCCGTGTGTAGTACAAACGTTCTAGGTGTGTAGGTCCGTGTATAGTACAAACGTTCTAGGTGTGTAGGTCCGTGTGTAGTACAAACGTTCTAGGTGTGTAGGTCCGTGTGTAGTACAAACGTTCTAGGTGTGTAGGTCCGTGTGTAGTAGGAACGTTCTAGGTGTGTAGGTCCGTGTATAGTACAAACGTTCTAGGTGTGTAGGTCCGTGTGTAGTACAAACGTTCTAGGTGTGTAGGTCCGTGTGTTGTACAAACGTTCTAGGTGTGTAGGTCCGAGTGTTGTACAAACGTTCTAGGTGTGTAGGTCCGTGTATAGTACAAACGTTCTAGGTGTGTAGGTCCGTGTATAGTACAAACGTTCTAGGTGTGTAGGTCCGTGTGTTGTACAAACGTTCTAGGTGTGTAGGTCCGTGTAGGTGTGTAGGTCCGTGTGTAATACAAACGTTCTAGGTGTGTAGGTCCGTGTGTAGTACAAACGTTCTAGGTGTGTAGGTCCGTGTGTTGTACAAACGTTCTAGGTGTGTAGGTCCGTGTGTAGTACAAACGTTCTAGGTGTGTAGGTCCGAGTGTTGTACAAACGTTCTAGGTGTGTAGGTCCGTGTAGGTGTGTAGGTCCGTGTGTAATACAAACGTTCTAGGTGTGTAGGTCCGTGTAGGTGTGTAGGTCCGTGTGTAGTACAAACGTTCTAGGTGTGTAGGTCCGTGTGTAGTACAAACGTTCTAGGTGTGTAGGTCCGTGTGTAGTACAAACGTTCTAGGTGTGTAGGTCCGTGTGTATTACAAACGTTCTAGGTGTGTAGGTCCGTGTGTAGTACAAACGTTCTAGGTGTGTAGGTCCGTGTATAGTACAAACGTTCTAGGTGTGTAGGTCCGTGTGTAGTACAAACGTTCTAGGTGTGTAGGTCCGTGTAGGTGTGTAGGTCCGTGTGTAATACAAACGTTCTAGGTGTGTAGGTCCGTGTGTAGTACAAACGTTCTAGGTGTGTAGGTCCGTGTGTTGTACAAACGTTCTAGGTGTGTAGGTCCGTGTGTAGTACAAACGTTCTAGGTGTGTAGGTCCGTGTGTAGTACAAACGTTCTAGGTGTGTAGGTCGGTGTGTAGTACAAACGTTCTAGGTGTGTAGGTCCGTGTGTATTACAAACGTTCTAGTTGTGTAGGTCCGTGTGTTGTACAAACGTTCTAGGTGTGTAGGTCCGTGTGTAGTACAAACGTTCTAGGTGTGTAGGTCCGTGTGTAGTACAAACGTTCTAGGTGTGTAGGTCCGTGTGTAGTACAAACGTTCTAGGTGTGTAGGTCCGTGTGTAGTACAAACGTTCTAGGTGTGTAGGTCCGTGTGTTGTACAAACATTCTTGGTGTGTAGGTCCGAGTGTATTACAAACGTTCTAGGTGTGTAGGTCCGTGTGTAGTACAAACGTTCTAGGTGTGTAGGTCCGTGTGTAGTAGGAATGTTCTGGGTGTGTAGGTCCGTGTGTAGTACAAACGTTCTAGGTGTGTAGGTCCGTGTGTAGTACAAACGTTCTAGGTGTGTAGGTCCGTGTGTAGTACAAACGTTCTAGGTGTGTAGGTCCGTGTGTATTACAAACGTTCTAGGTGTGTAGGTCCGTGTGTTAGTACAACGTTCTAGGTGTGTAGGTCCGTGTGTAGTACAAACGTTCTAGGTGTGTAGGTCCGTGTGTAGTACATAACGTTCTAGGTGTGTAGGTCCGTGTGTAGTAGGAACGTTCTAGGTGTGTAGGTCCGTGTGTAGTACAAACGTTCTATGTGTGTAGGTCCGTGTGTAGTACAAACGTTCTGGGTGTGTAGGTCCGATGTGTAGTACAAACGGTTCTATGTGTGTAGGTCCGTGTGTAGTACAAACGTTCTAGGTGTGTAGGTCCGGTTTGTAGTACAAACGTTCTAGAAGTGTGTAGGTCCGTGTGTAGTACAACGTTCTGGTGTGTAAGGTCCGTGTGTAGTACAACGTTCTAGGTGTGTAGGTCCGTGTGTAGTACAAACGTTCTAGGTGTGTAGGTCCGTGTGTAGTACAAACGTTCTAGGTGTGTAGGTCCGTGTGTTGTACAAACGTTCTAGGTGTGTAGGTCCGTGTGTAGTACAAACGTTCTAGGTGTGTAGGTCCGTGTGTAGTACAAACGTTCTAGGTGTGTAGGTCCGTGTGTAGTACAAACGTTCTAGGTGTGTAGGTCCGTGTGTAGTACAAACGTTCTAGGTGTGTAGGTCCGTGTGTAGTACAAACGTTCTAGGTGTGTAGGTCCGTGTGTTGTACAAACGTTCTAGGTGTGTAGGTCCGAGTGTTGTACAAACGTTCTAGGTGTGTAGGTCCGTGTATAGTACAAACGTTCTAGGTGTGTAGGTCCGTGTATAGTACAAACGTTCTAGGTGTGTAGGTCCGTGTGTTGTACAAACGTTCTAGGTGTGTAGGTCCGTGTAGGTGTGTAGGTCCGTGTGTAATACAACGTTCTAGGTGTGTAGGTCCGTGTGTAGTACAAACGTTCTAGGTGTGTAGGTCCGTGTGTTGTACAAACGTTCTAGGTGTGTAGGTCCGTGTGTAGTACAAACGTTCTAGGTGTGTAGGTCCGAGTGTTGTACAAACGTTCTAGGTGTGTAGGTCCGTGTAGGTGTGTAGGTCCGTGTGTAATACAAACGTTCTAGGTGTGTAGGTCCGTGTAGGTGTGTAGGTCCGTGTGTAGTACAAACGTTTTAGGTGTGTAGGTCCGTGTGTAGTACAAACGTTCTAGGTGTGTAGGTCCGTGTGTAGTACAAACGTTCTAGGTGTGTAGGTCCGTGTGTATTACAAACGTTCTAGGTGTGTAGGTCCGTGTGTAGTACAAACGTTCTAGGTGTGTAGGTCCGTGTATAGTACAAACGTTCTAGGTGTGTAGGTCCGTGTGTAGTACAAACGTTCTAGGTGTGTAGGTCCGTGTAGGTGTGTAGGTCCGTGTGTAATACAAACGTTCTAGGTGTGTAGGTCCGTGTGTAGTACAAACGTTCTAGGTGTGTAGGTCCGTGTGTATGTACAAACGTTCTAGGTGTGTAGGTCCGTGTGTAGTACAAACGTTCTAGGTGTGTAGGTCCGTGTGTAGTACAAACGTTCTAGGTGTGTAGGTCCGTGTGTAGTACAAACGTTCTAGGTGTGTAGGTCCGTGTGTAGTACAAACGTTCTAGGTGTGTAGGTCCGTGTGTAGTACAAACGTTCTAGGTGTGTAGGTCCGTGTGTAGTACAAACGTTCTAGGTGTGTAGGTCCGTGTGTAGGTCCGTGTGTAGTACAAACGTTCTAGGTGTGTAGGTCCGTGTGTAGTACAAACGTTCTAGGTGTGTAGGTCCGTGTGTAGTACAAACGTTCTAGGTGTGTAGGTCCGTGTGTTGTACAAACGTTCTAGGTGTGTAGGTCCGTGTGTAGTACAAACGTTCTAGGTGTGTAGGTCCGTGTGTACAAACGTTCTAGGTGTGTAGGTCCGTGTGTAGTACTTACGTTATAGGTGTGTAGGTCCGTGTGTAGTACAAACGTTCTAGGTGTGTAGGTCCGTGTGTAGTACTAAACGTTCTAGGTGTGTAGGTCCGTGTGTAGTACAAACGTTCTAGGTGTGTAGGTCCGTGTGTAGTACAAACGTTCTAGATGTGTAGGTCCGTGTGTAGTACAAACGTTCTAGGTGTGTAGGTCCGTGTGTAGTACAAACGTTCTAGGTGTGTAGGTCCGTGTGTAGTACAAACGTTCTAGGTGTGTAGGTCCGTGTGTAGTACAAACGTTCTAGGTGTGTAGGTCCGTGTGTAGTACAAACGTTCTAGGTGCTGTAGGTTCTAGGTGTGTAGGTCGTGTGTAGTACAAACGTTCTAGGTGTGTAGGTCCGTGTGTAGTACAAACGTTCTAGGTGTGTAGGTCCGTGTGTAGTACAAACGTTCTAGGTGTGTAGGTCCGTGTGTAGTACAAACGTTCTAGGTGTGTAGGTCCGTGTGTAGTACAAACGTTCTAGGTGTGTAGGTCCGTGTGTAGTACAAACGTTCTAGGTGTGTAGGTTCCGGGTGTAGTACAAACGTTCTAGGTGTGTAGGTCCGTGTGTAGTACAAACGTTCTAGGTGTGTAGGTCCGTGTGTAGTACAAACGTTCTAGGTGTGTAGGTCCGTGTGTAGTACAAACGTTCTAGGTGTGTAGGTCCGTGTGTAGTACAAACGTTCTAGGTGTGTAGGTCCGTGTGTAGTACAAACGTTCTAGGTGTGTAGGTCCGTGTGTAGTACAAACGTTCTAGGTGTGTAGGTCCGTGTGTAGTACAAACGTTCTAGGTGTGTAGGTCCGTGTGTAGTACAAACGTTCTAGGTGTGTAGGTCCGTGTGTAGTACAAACGTTCTAGGTGTGTAGGTCCGTGTGTAGTACAAACGTTCTAGGTGTGTAGGTCCGTGTGTAGTACAAACGTTCTAGGTGTGTAGGTCCGTGTGTAGTACAAACGTTCTAGGTGTGTAGGTCCGTGTGTAGTACAAACGTTCTAGGTGTGTAGGTCCGTGTGTAGTACAAACGTTCTAGGTGTGTAGGTCCGTGTGTAGTACAAACGTTCTAGGTGTGTAGGTCCGTGTGTAGTACAAACGTTCTAGGTGTGTAGGTCCGTGTGTAGTACAAACGTTCTAGGTGTGTAGGTCCGTGTGTAGTACAAACGTTCTAGGGGTCGTGTGTAGTACAAACGTTAGGTGTGTAGGTCCGTGTGTAGTACAAACGTTCTAGGTGTGTAGGTCCGTGTGTAGTACAAACGTTCTAGGTGTGTAGGTCCGTGTGTAGTACAAACGTTCTAGGTGTGTAGGTCCGTGTGTAGTACAAACGTTCTAGGTGTGTAGGTCCGTGTGTAGTACAAACGTTCTAGGTGTGTAGGTCCGTGTGTAGTACAAACGTTCTAGGTGTGTAGGTCCGTGTGTAGTACAAACGTTCTAGGTGTGTAGGTCCGTGTGTAGTACAAACGTTCTAGGTGTGTAGGTCCGTGTGTAGTACAAACGTTCTAGGTGTGTAGGTCCGTGTGTAGTACAAACGTTCTAGGTGTGTAGGTCCGTGTGTAGTACAAACGTTCTAGGTGTGTAGGTCCGTGTGTAGTACAAACGTTCTAGGTGTGTAGGTCCGTGTGTAGTACAAACGTTCTAGGTGTGTAGGTCCGTGTGTAGTACAAACGTTCTAGGTGTGTAGGTCCGGTGTAGTACAAACGTTCTAGGTGTGTAGGTCCGTGTGTAGTACAAACGTTCTGGGTGTGTAGGTCCGTGTGTAGTACAAACGTTCTAGGTGTGTAGGTCCGTGTGTAGTACAAACGTTCTAGGTGTGTAGGTCCGTGTGTAGTACAAACGTTCTAGGTGTGTAGGTCCGTGTGTAGTACAAACGTTCTAGGTGTGTAGGTCCGTGTGTATTACAAACGTTCTAGTGTGTAGGTCCGTGTGTAGTACAAACGTTCTAGGTGTGTAGGTCCGTGTGTAGTACAAACGTTCTAGGTGTGTAGGTCCGTGTGTAGTACAAACGTTCTAGGTGTGTAGGTCCGTGTGTAGTACAAACGTTCTAGGTGTGTAGGTCCGTGTGTAGTACAAACGTTCTAGGTGTGTAGGTCCGTGTGTAGTACAAACGTTCTAGGTGTGTAGGTCCGTGTGTAGTACAAACGTTCTAGGTGTGTAGGTCCGTGTGTAGTACAAACGTTCTAGGTGTGTAGGTCCGTGTGTAGTACAAACGTTCTAGGTGTGTAGGTCCGTGTGTAGTACAAACGTTCTAGGTGTGTAGGTCCGTGTGTAGTACAAACGTTCTAGGTGTGTAGGTCCGTGTGTAGTACAAACGTTCTAGGTGTGTAGGTCCGTGTGTAGTACAAACGTTCTAGGTGTGTAGGTCCGTGTGTAGTACAAACGTTCTAGGTGTGTAGGTCCGTGTGTAGTACAAACGTTCTAGGTGTGTAGGTCCGTGTGTAGTACAAACGTTCTAGGTGTGTAGGTCCGTGTGTAGTACAAACGTTCTAGGTGTGTAGGTCCGTGTGTAGTACAAACGTTCTAGGTGTGTAGGTCCGTGTGTATTACAAACGTTCTAGGTGTGTAGGTCCGTGTGTAGTACAAACGTTCTAGGTGTGTAGGTCCGTGTGTAGTACAAACGTTCTAGGTGTGTAGGTCCGTGTGTAGTACAAACGTTCTAGGTGTGTAGGTCCGTGTGTAGTACAAACGTTCTGGGTGTGTAGGTCCGTGTGTAGTACAAACGTTCTAGGTGTGTAGGTCCGTGTGTAGTACAAACGTTCTAGGTGTGTAGGTCCGTGTGTAGTACAAACGTTCTAGGTGTGTAGGTCCGTGTGTAGTACAAACGTTCTAGGTGTGTAGGTCCGTGTGTAGTACAAACGTTCTAGGTGTGTAGGTCCGTGTGTAGTACAAACGTTCTAGGTGTGTAGGTCCGTGTGTAGTACAAACGTTCTAGGTGTGTAGGTCCGTGTGTAGTACAAACGTTCTAGGTGTGTAGGTCCGTGTGTAGTACAAACGTTCTAGGTGTGTAGGTCCGTGTGTAGTACAAACGTTCTAGGTGTGTAGGTCCGTGTGTAGTACAAACGTTCTAGGTGTGTAGGTCCGTGTGTAGTACAAACGTTCTAGGTGTGTAGGTCCGTGTGTAGTACAAACGTTCTAGGTGTGTAGGTCCGTGTGTAGTACAAACGTTCTAGGTGTGTAGGTCCGTGTGTAGTACAAACGTTCTAGGTGTGTAGGGTCCGTGTGTAGTACAAACGTTCTAGGTGTGTAGGTCCGTGTGTAGTACAAACGTTCTAGGTGTGTAGGTCCGTGTGTAGTACAAACGTTCTAGGTGTGTAGGTCCGTGTGTAGTACAAACGTTCTAGGTGTGTAGGTCCGTGTGTAGTAGGAACGTTCTAGGTGTGTAGGTCCGTGTGTAGTACAAACGTTCTAGGTGTGTAGGTCCGTGTGTAGTACAAACGTTCTAGGTGTGTAGGTCCGTGTGTAGTACAAACGTTCTAGGTGTGTAGGTCCGTGTGTAGTACAAACGTTCTAGGTGTGTAGGTCCGTGTGTAGTACAAACGTTCTAGGTGTGTAGGTCCGTGTGTAGTACAAACGTTCTAGGTGTGTAGGTCCGTGTGTAGTACAAACGTTCTAGGTGTGTAGGTCCGTGTGTAGTACAAACGTTCTAGGTGTGTAGGTCCGTGTGTAGTACAAACGTTCTAGGTGTGTAGGTCCGTGTGTAGTACAAACGTTCTAGGTGTGTAGGTCCGTGTGTAGTACAAACGTTCTAGGTGTGTAGGTCCGTGTGTTGTACAAACGTTCTAGGTGTGTAGGTCCGTGTGTAGTACAAACGTTCTAGGTGTGTAGGTCCGTGTGTAGTACAAACGTTCTAGGTGTGTAGGTCCGTGTGTAGTACAAACGTTCTAGGTGTGTAGGTCCGTGTGTAGTACAAACGTTCTAGGTGTGTAGGTCCGTGTGTAGTACAAACGTTCTAGGTGTGTAGGTCCGTGTGTAGTACAAACGTTCTAGGTGTGTAGGTCCGTGTGTAGTACAAACGTTCTAGGTGTGTAGGTCCGTGTGTAGTACAAACGTTCTAGGTGTGTAGGTCCGTGTGTAGTACAAACGTTCTAGGTGTGTAGGTCCGTGTGTAGTACAAACGTTCTAGGTGTGTAGGTCCGTGTGTAGTACAAACGTTCTAGGTGTGTAGGTCCGTGTGTAGTACAAACGTTCTAGGTGTGTAGGTCCGTGTGTAGTACAAACGTTCTAGGTGTGTAGGTCCGTGTGTAGTACAAACGTTCTAGGTGTGTAGGTCCGTGTGTAGTACAAACGTTCTAGGTGTGTAGGTCCGTGTGTAGTACAAACGTTCTAGGTGTGTAGGTCCGTGTGTAGTACAAACGTTCTAGGTGTGTAGGTCCGTGTGTAGTACAAACGTTCTAGGTGTGTAGGTCCGTGTGTAGTACAAACGTTCTAGGTGTGTAGGTCCGTGTGTAGTACAAACGTTCTAGGTGTGTAGGTCCGTGTGTAGTACAAACGTTCTAGGTGTGTAGGTCCGTGTGTAGTACAAACGTTCTAGGTGTGTAGGTCCGTGTGTAGTACAACGTTCTAGGTGTGTAGGTCCGTGTGTATTACAAACGTTCTAGGTGTGTAGGTCCGTGTGTAGTACAAACGTTCTAGGTGTGTAGGTCCGTGTGTAGTACAAACGTTCTAGGTGTGTAGGTCCGTGTGTAGTACAAACGTTCTAGGTGTGTAGGTCCGTGTGTAGTACAAACGTTCTAGGTGTGTAGGTCCGTGTGTAGTACAAACGTTCTAGGTGTGTAGGTCCGTGTGTAGTACAAACGTTCTAGGTGTGTAGGTCCGTGTGTAGTACAAACGTTCTAGGTGTGTAGGTCTGTGTGTAGAAGGGACGTTCTGGGGGTGGTAAAAAGGGTGGAGTGGGAGACCAAAAACCTAGGTGTGGGTCGGGTGACACTTCAGGGGTGGTTGGGAAAGGGGGGGGTTGAGAAGAGGAGTAGAAATTAAATTTTAAAAAAAAATAAGCTAGGAAAGATAAAAATATTAATTAGAATTTTTTTTCTACGGAAAAGGGGGAAAAAATTTTAATTTAAATTTTCAAAAGGAATTGAGGAAGGTAATTTAAATTAAAAAAGGGAGGACGATGTAAATTAAAGAAGGGGTTTTTGAAAAACAAGGAAAATTGTTTTTTTAAAAAAAAGCCAAAGGTGAGGTAAAGAGAATTGCAAGGGAAAAGGGGAAAATTAGAATTATTTTGCGGGGTTTTTTGAAAAGAAAGGGGGTTTTTCCGGGGAAAAAAAATAATTTTGGTTTTTTGGTTTTTAAAACAAAAAACACGATATTATGGGGTGTTGGTTTTAAAATAAAGAGTTTAAATATAAAAAAAAGTAAAAAATTTTTTATAAAGAAGGTGTTTTTTTTTGATAAAATTTAAAGAAGGGGGACAGGGGGGTTTTTTGGGGAGGGGGTTTTTAAACCCAAACCCCTTTGTGACGAACCTTTTGGGGAACGAAAAACTTTAAAAGTGTTTAATTTGCTTCATTTTTTGGGG
Source organism: Pecten maximus (assembly GCF_902652985.1). Classification (NCBI taxonomy): domain Eukaryota; kingdom Metazoa; phylum Mollusca; class Bivalvia; order Pectinida; family Pectinidae; genus Pecten; species Pecten maximus. Next base: position 8,322,941 of record NC_047017.1, on the reverse strand, counting down.
TGTTTGACAAAGGCCCAAGTTTTTTGGGAGGGGGTAATAATTTTAAGCCAGACGCGGGGGGAAAAAAAATGTTAACCGAAGAAAAACTTTTTTTTTTTTGGTTAAAAAAAAAAGACGGATATTTTTACTTTTTTGGCAAACTTACGGATTTTTTTTTTAAACCCCGTTTTTTTTAATCATTTCTTACAAAACGTATTGAACTTTTTTTATAAAAAATTTTTAAAAAAAAGTTATCTTAACCCTTTTTTGGATATTTATTCCGGGGGGGTTTAAATACTGAAAGGAGCCCTAAAAGGAGGGTTTTAAAATACAAGAGGGAAAAAGAAAAGATGAAAGCCCCCCAAAAGAAATTTAAAGACTTCGGAATTTTAAACAAGAAAAGAAACCCCCTTTAGGCAAAAAAAAGACTTTAAAAAAAATAAAAAACAAAAAAAAAAACAAAAAAGAATTTTTGAAAATTTCTTTTAAGAAAAAAAAGGGGGATTTTTCCAAAAAGATCGATAGGGGGTTATTGGGAACACGAATAAATAATAATTTTTAACTTATGCACCAAAAAGGAAAGGTATCAACACAAATTTTTTATTTTTCAAAAAAATGACTTCTTTAAAGTAGGGTTTTTTGGAAAAAAATTAGTCATCCCTATTTAAAATTGATTTTTGGTGGGCTTTGTACTGAATAGCGGTTCCCCTTTTTCTCGGAAAGTTTCATTGGTCATGTTCTCAATGTAAGCAATGCATGTTTGGGCCTGGAAAGCATGCTCAATACACATGCTCACGTCGATGGCCAACATACCCCGGTGGCCTCCATTTCGATGACCAGCTTGTTAAAAGGGCGTTTTAACATGACGTAGTAATTTAGCGTGGTATGGTCATTGACGTCATCGCCTTCTGTTCGGCGAGATTTCCTCGTAGTATCTGTCGTCATCAGTTTGTGTGGCCATCTCGTGCACCAGCATGTTGACGTTCGGCGTGTAAGTTTTTACGTAACGAGTTTCTGTCACAGTGTAAACTATTCCATCCTTGAATGTCTTCACAATGTACAATAGTCCGCACACCACTAGTAGGAACCCTGAAATATACACGTCATAATATACAGTAGACCGTACACCACTAGTAGGAACCCTGAAATATACACGTCACAATATACAGTAGTCCGTACACAACTAGTAGGAACCCAGAAATATACACGTCACAATATACAGTAGTCCGTACACCACTAGTAGGAACCCTGAAATATACACGTCATAATATACAGTAGTCCACACACCACTAGTAGGAACCCTGAAATATACACGTCATAATATACAGTAGTCCGTACACCACTAGTAGGAACCCTGAAATATACACGTCACAATATACAGTAGTCCGTACACCACTAGTAGGAACCCTGAAATATACACGTCATAATATACAGTAGTCCACACACCACTAGTAGGAACCCTGAAATATACACGTCATAATATACAGTAGTCCGTACACCACTAGTAGGAACCCTGAAATATACACGTCACAATATACAGTAGTCCGTACACCACTAGTAGGAACCCTGAAATATACACGTCATAGTATACAGTAGTCCGTACACCACTAGTAGGAACCCTGAAATATACACGTCATAGTATACAGTAGTCCGTACACCACTAGTAGGAACCCTGAAATATACACGTCATAGTATACAGTAGTCCGTACACCACTAGTAGGAACCCTGAAATATACACGTCATAGTATACAGTAGTCCGTACACCACTAGTAGGAACCCTGAAATATACACGTCATAGTATACAGTAGTCCGTACACCACTAGTAGGAACCCTGAAATATACACGTCATGATATACAGTAGTCCGTACACCACTAGTAGGAACCCTGAAATATACACGTCATAGTATACAGTAGTCCGTACACCACTAGTAGGAACCCTGAAATATACACGTCATAGTATACAGTAGTCCGTACACCACTAGTAGGAACCCTGAAATATACACGTCATGATATACAGTAGTCCGTACACCACTAGTAGGAACCCTGAAATATACACGTCATAATGTACAGTAGTCCGTACACCACTAGTAGGAACCCTGAAATATACACGTCATAATGTACAGTAGTCCGTACACCACTAGTAGGAACCCTGAAATATACACGTCATAATATACAGTAGTCCGTACACCACTAGTAGGAACCCTGAAATATACACGTCATAATATACAGTAGTCCACACACCACTAGTAGGAACCCTGAAATATACACGTCATAATATACAGTAGTCCGTACACCACTAGTAGGAACCCTGAAATATACACGTCACGATATACAGTAGTCCGTACACCACTAGTAGGAACCCTGAAATATACACGTCACAATATACAGTAGTCCGTACACCACTAGTAGGAACCCTGAAATATACACGTCATAATATACAGTAGTCCGTACACCACTAGTAGTAACCCTGAAATATACACGTCATAATATACAGTAGTCCACACACCACTAGTAGGAACCATGAAATATACACGTCATAATATACAGTAGTCCACACACCACTAGTAGGAACCCAGAAATATACACGTCATAATATACAGTAGTCCGTACACCACTAGTACTAAGTAGGAACCCTGAAATATACACGTCATAATATACAGTAGTCCGTACACCACTAGTAGGAACCCTGAAATATACACGTCACAATGTACAGTAGTCCGTACACCACTAGTAGGAACCCTGAAATATACACGTCATAATATACAGTAGTCCGTACACCACTAGTAGGAACCCTGACATATACACGTCATAATATACAGTAGTCCGTACACCACTAGTAGGAACCCTGAAATATACACGTCATAATATACAGTAGTCCGTACACCACTAGTAGGTACCCTGAAATATACACGTCATAATATACAGTAGTCCGTACACCACTAGTAGGAACCCTGAAATATACACGTCACAATATACAGTAGTCCGTACACCACTAGTAGGTACCCTGAAATATACACGTCATAATATACAGTAGTCCGTACACCACTAGTAGGAACCCTGAAATATACACGTCATAATATACAGTAGTCCGTACACCACTAGTAGGAACCCTGAAATATACACGTCACAATATACAGTAGTCCGTACACCACTAATAGGAACCCAGAAATATACACGTCACAATATTATAAGACTCTTTCATATGTGTATATGTAGGATAGGGATATTCCACCCGAGGGGTCACAAAATGTGGTGAAACCCGAGGCTTGCCGAGGGTTTTACCACATTTTGTGATCCCGAGGGTGGAATATCCCTATCCTACATACACACATAATGAAAGAGTCTTTTTCTCTCATATCATTACCGAATTTCTGGCGAAAGTGTCCCTCAGCCATCCATTTTCTTCAATTTTTTAATTTCTTTATTTGACGTTTTTACTAAATATACTTGTGATATTCTGAAAGATCATACCCTATTTTTGGCAAACAATGTTTGCACACAAATTTCATTCATTTTGTGGTTAAGTGATGAACGAATGAACAATTCGCCGATAAAAATTACCGTAACTTGACCGACTCTTACGTGGCCGTGATCAAATTGTCAACATCCGAGAAAAAGAAGTTCTATCAACAATACTGAAAGCCAACGCTGAAATGAGTTTTCCAACTTCACATATAATTTGATTTGCACCTCGACATATTTAATCATTTCACAGAACACACTGTACTTTTAAATGTCAAGTCAAATTTTTTTTTATGAAATACTACGTCACTGCATGACGTCACGACTGTCATTGGAATTCCATTCATAGTTCAATGAGAGTGATGTCGATCTCGATCGCCATGACGCGGCGATGTTTCGTGGCTGGTAATTTTAAATTCACTGTGATTTTGGCAACTTCGTGTGTGAACCAGCGAACAGTGACTCTATACGAGTATTCGATCTTTTCTGTGACATAGGATTATATGTGTTTAACCGGTTGTCTTGATGGAATGACGAAGGTAGGTCAGTCGATAGGCTAACGATGATCATATTGAAAGGCTAGGATGGCAGTTAGTTTTCATAGTTACTCTACACAAATATAGACTCTGAGTTACAATTGAAATAAATATTTTTATATGAACATCGAGGGATGTCATTTTTACCGAATGTTCGTTCATTTAAGAGCCAATTCCCAACTTCCAAATACACAGGTTACTGAGTAGGCCTAACAGTTACTGACAGTACAGTACAGTAGAGTAAACAAATTCCAGGGCCCCCTGCTGACGCAAACGGAACCATTTCATAGGTTGTGACGTTTGACATTTTCTTTTTTATATTTTTTTATGTATGGCTTTTATTTTACTTCCTGTCATTGCCAGGTGATTGTGTGTGTTTACATGTTTTTAATGACAAATGACAAATCTGTCGGGTAGGCAAGTCTGTATTGTACTGTAACTGTTACAACAGGCCTGTAGGCGTAGTCTGTTTGTTACAGTAACGGAGTTATATGTTCGCTCAGATGAAATGTCTAATCGTTTAACCGTGTAGCCCTATTGATTTACTGCTGATATGATATATATTTATCTAAGAATGTATGTATTTTTAAAGTTAAGTCCAACGTTTCAAAACAGACACCGACGATAAGGACTGTCGGATGTGAACACAAGCAGACGACGTTGTGAGAGTTGTCCCCCTTGAACGCAGATTAATCCGCGCGCGTGAAATGCTATGTAAGATAGATTTATCTTACATAGCTATCTTACATGGGCAAACTCTATCCAACATGGCGAGATATGAGAGAAACAGTAGTCCGTACACCACTAGTAGGAACCCTGAAATATACACGTCATAATATACAGTAGTCTGTACACCATTAGTAGGAACCCCTTAAATATACACGTCATAATATACAGTAGTCCGTACACCACTAGTAGGAACCCTGAAATATACACGTCACAATATACAGTAGTCCGTACACCACTAATAGGAACCCAGAAATATACACGTCACAATATACAGTAGTCCGTACACCACTAGTAGGAACCCTGAAATATACACGTCATAATATACAGTAGTCTGTACACCATTAGTAGGAACCCCTTAAATATACACGTTATAATATACAGTAGTCCGTACACCACTAGTAGGAACCCCTTAAATATACACGTCATAATATACAGTAGTCCGTACACCACTAGTAGAAACCCCTTAAATATACACGTCATAATATACAGTAGTCCGTACACCACTAGTAGGAACCCTGAAATATACACGTCATAATATACAGTAGTCCGTACACCACTAGTAGGAACCCTGAAATATACACGTCACAATATACAGTAGTCCACACACCACTAGTAGGAACCCTGAAATATACACATCACAATATACAGTAGTCCGTACACCACTAGTAGGAACCCTGAAATATACACGTCATAATATACAGTAGTCCGTACACCACTAGTAGGAACCCCTTAAATATACACGTCATAATATACAGTAGTCCGTACACCACTAGTAGGAACCCTGAAATATACACGTCATAATGTACATTAGTCCGTACACCACTAGTAGGAACCCTGAAATATACACGTCATAATATACAGTAGTCCGTACACCACTAGTAGGAACACTGAAATATACACGTCATAATATACAGTAGTCCGTACATCACTAGTAGGAACCCTGAAATATACACGTCATAATATACAGTAGTCCGTACACCACTAGTAGGAACCCTGAAATATACACGTCATAATATACAGTAGTCCACACACCACTAGTAGGAACCCTGAAATATACACGTCATAATGTACCGTAGTCAGTACACCACTAGTAGGAACCCTGAAATATACACGTCACAATATACAGTAGTCCGTACATCACTAGTAGGAACCCTGAAATATACACATCATAATATACAGTAGTCCGTACACCACTAGTAGGAACCCTGAAATATACTCGTCATAATATACAGTAGTCCGTACACCACTAGTAGGAACCCTAAAATATACACGTCACAATATACAGTAGTCCACACACCACTAGTAGGAACCCTGAAATATACACGTCATAATATACAGTGGTTTGTACACCACTAGTACAGTAGTCCGTACACCACTAGTAGGAACCCTGAAATATACACGTCATAATATACAGTAGTCCGTACACCACTAGTAGGAACCCGGAAATATACACGTCATAATATACAGTAGTCCGTACACCACTAGTAGGAACCCAGAAATATACACGTCACAATATACAGTCGTCCACGCATCAGTAATAGGAACCCAGAAATATACACATAATATACAGTAGTCCGTACACCACTAGTAGGAACCCTGAAATATACTCGTCATAATATACAGTAGTCCGTACACCACTAGTAGGAACCCTGAAATATACACGTCATAATATACAGTGGTTTGTACACCACTAGTACAGTAGTCCGTACACCACTAGTAGGAACCCGGAAATATACACGTCATAATATACAGTAGTCCGTACACCACTAGTAGGAACCCAGAAATATACACGTCACAATATACAGTCGTCCACGCATCACTAATAGGAATCCAAAATACACATGTCACAATACACAACAGACCACACATAATTATTTAACGCCTCAATTATGTATCTATCAAATATAATAATTACGAATGATACAAAATTCGCATGTGTCGGTAGTAATCCGATATCGGTTACGGCGAACACATTCATTGCAATTTGAACAACTCAATTACCATCGAAAATTCCAAGAAAGTACCTAGATGTACAAATGTACTTACCGCTTATAATTCCGAGGATATTCCGAAGGCCTTCCATAAATACCGGTGCGGACAGAAGAAGATAGAGCACGCCTTTCTTCCAGTTATCAATCCACATGATCACAGACCAACAGTGACAACAACAGCCTTCTCGCCTGTGAGGTAACATAACTCATATTATTGGCATCATTGGGTGTTATTGTCAACAGTAGGAAAGTCTGTCCGGGTGTTATTGTCAACAGTAGGAAAGTCTGTCCGGGTGTTATTGTCATCAGTAGGACAGTCAGTCCGGGTGTTATTGTCATCAGTAGGACAGTCAGTCCGGGTGTTATTGTCATGAGTAGGACAGTCAGTCCGGGTGTTATTGTCATGAGTAGGACAGTCAGTCCGGGTGTTATTGTCAACAGTAGGAAAGTCAGTCCGGGTGTTATTGTCAACAGTAGAAAAGTCAGTCCAGGTGTTATTGTCATCAGTAGGACAGTCAGTCCGGGTGTTATTGTAGAAAAGTCAGTCCGGGTGTTATTGTAGAAAAGTCAGTCCAGGTGTTATTGTCAACAGTAGGAAAGTCTGTCCGGATGTTATTGTAGGAAAGTCAGTCCGGGTGTTATTGTCATCAGTAGGACAGTCAGTCCGGGTGTTATTGTCAACAGTAGGAAAGTCAGTCCGGGTGATATTGTCAACAGTAGGAAAGTCAGTCCGGGTGTTATTGTCTACAGTAGGAAAGTCTGTCCGGATGTTATTGTCAACAGTAGGAAAGTCAGTCCGGGTGTTATTTTCAACAGTAGGAAAGTCAGTCTGTGTGTTATTGTCAACAGTGGGAAAGTCAGTCTGTGTGTTATTGTCAACAGTAGGAAAGTCAGTCGGGGTGTTATTGTCAACAGTGAGAAAGTCAGTCCGGGTGTTATTGTCAACAGTAGGAAAGTCAGTCCGGGTGTTATTTTCAACAGTAGGAAAGTCAGTCTGTGTGTTATTGTCAACAGTGGGAAAGTCAGTCTGTATGTTATTGTCAACAGTAGGAAAGTCAGTCGGGGTGTTATTGTCAACAGTAGGAAAGTCAGTCTGTGTGTTATTGTCAACAGTAGGAAAGTCAGTCCGGGTGTTATTGTCAACAGTAGGAAAGTCAGTCCGGGTGTTATTGTCAACAGTGAGAAAGTCAGTCCGGGTGTTATTGTCAACAGTAGGACAGTCAGTCCGGGTGTTATTGTCAACAGTAGGACAGTCAGTCCGGGTGTTATTGTCAACAGTGGGAAAGTCAGTCCGGGTGTTATTTTCAACAGTAGGAAAGTCAGTCTGGGTATTATTGTAGGAAAGTCAGTCCGGGTGTTATTGTCTACAGTAGGAAAGTCTGTCCGGATGTTATTGTCAACAGTAGGAAAGTCAGTCCGGGTGTTATTGTCAACAGTAGGAAAGTCAGTCCGGGTGTTATTGTCAACAGTAGGAAAGTCAGTCCGGGTGTTATTGTCAACAGTGGGAAAGTCAGTCCGGGTGTTATTGTCAACAGTAGGAAAGTCAGTCCGGGTGTTATTGTCAACAGTAGGAAAGTCAGTCGGGGTGTTATTGTCAACAGTAGGAAAGTCAGTCGGGGTGTTATTGTCAACAGTAGGAAAGTCAGTCCGGGTGTTATTTTCAACAGTAGGAAAGTCAGTCTGTGTGTTATTGTCAACAGTAGGAAAGTCAGTCCGGGTGTTATTGTCAACAGTAGGAAAGTCAGTCGGGGTGTTATTGTCAACAGTGAGAAAGTCAGTCCGGGTGTTATTGTCAACAGTAGGACAGTCAGTCCGGGTGTTATTGTCAACAGTAGGAAAGTCAGTCCGGGTGTTATTGTCAACAGTAGGAAAGTCAGTCCGGGTGTTATTGTCAACAGTGGGAAAGTCAGTCCGGTTGTTATTGTCAACAGTGGGAAAGTCAGTCTGTGTGTTATTGTAGGAAAGTCAGTCCGGGTGTTATTGTCAACAGTGGGAAAGTCAGTCTGGGTGTTATTGTAGGAAAGTCAGTCCGGGTGTTATTGTCAACAGTGGGAAAGTCAGTCTGTGTGTTATTGTCAACAGTAGGAAAGTCAGTCCGGGTGTTATTGTCAATAGTAGGAAAGTCAGTCCGGGTGTTATTTTCAATAGTAGGAAAGTCAGTCTGGGTGTTATTGTTAACAGTAGGAAAGTCAGTCCGGGTGTTATTGTCAATAGTAGGAAAGTCAGTCCGGGTGTTATTGTCAACAGTGGGAAAGTCAGTCTGGGTGTTATTGTCAATAGTGGGAAAGTCAGTCCGGGTGTTATTGTCAATAGTGGGAAAGTCAGTCTGGGTGTTATTGTCAACAGTAGGAAAGTCAGTCCGGGTGTTATTGTCAACAGTAGGAAAGTCAGTCTGGGTGTTATTGTAGGAAAGTCAGTCCGGGTGTTATTGTCAACAGTGAGAAAGTCAGTCCGGGTGTTATTGTCAACAGTGGGAAAGTCAGTCTGGGTGTTATTGTCAACAGTAGGACAGTCAGTCCGGGTGTTATTGTCAACAGTGGGAAAGTCAGTCCGGGTGTTATTGTAGGAAAGTCAGCCCAGGTGTTATTGTCAACAGTGGGAAGGTCAGTCTGGGTGTTATTGTCAACAGTAGGAAAGTCAGTCCGGGTGTTATTGTAGGAAAGTCAGTCCGGGTGTTATTGTCAACAGTAGGAAATACTGGATTTAATGCTTTTGTTATTTAAAATAATATCGATCATTTCAAAACCAGTACCCGGATATTTATTGAACAACCTGCACATCATAAAGTAACTTTATGAATCACATTCTCTTTTGAACAATAGTTTACAAAAAATCGCCATTGTGATACTTACTTGCAACATGTAGATTTGTTTATGATCCAGGTAAGTTCAAGCAAGGTAACCACGATACTTGCAGCTCTGAAGAAGATACGATTAGAACTTTATTAGTAACATGTACATGTATATAGGTATTTTGAGGAATGTTGAAATTATGTTCAGAATACCATAATTTCTTAACAAACTTTTCATTTAAATTCTTTTTTGAATTTATATTTGATTTTGAAATCATTTTAAGTTTTCTTCATAATTTTCCAATTCTTTAACAAAAGGACACGCTTATTTTTAAAATAATTATTTTTTGTAAGCGATTAATGAGTCTATATCTGATGATTGATTTGCTAACACAAGTCGGCGTCGTGTCCTTGAAGCCAGGCCAATACAGCTAATACCGTTAATGACGCATGTATGAAGTCTAAACTCTGGTTATTTCATTAATCGATGTAAATGTCAACCTGTTAAATGTATGTATATATCACATCAAACATGATTACTACAATGTGTGATTATAGCTAATAATTAACCGAAAACGTCAGTAGAATGGCTAAATGTGCATATCGAGGCTTCACATAAATAAACGAAATTAACCCTTAATTAATTATTAATAAAAGAAAAATACACATGTACAAATAATATGCAATTTCTATGTCTTTTTAACCGTCTGTCTATCGCTGTTGTACGATTGTTTACATGTTCACGTGATGAAAATAAAATGTACATTATTGATGAAATATAAAAAAAAAGAAAAAATAATATTATCAAAATCATTAGGGTTAATGAACCAATGTATTGACCTCCTACAAAGTCAGTAATTGTATAATAACTTACATGAGGTACCAGCCGAGATACAACTTTGGGTCGACGTCGGGAGGGTTCTGTATAGTGTACACCCCTGCTCCCCACATCACTGTCAATAAAAATAATCACCCTCTATAATACTTACATATTAAGTCTAGCAAACTGAAATTCAATAATGATATACATGAACACATGTACAAGTCATAACACATGTACAAGTCATAACCACGGCGAGGACAAACAAATATGTCGGATTCTAAATACATGGATGACAACATGTTACACCATATGCATGCCGACACAACAGCTGATAGACATGTTATCCTGAGGTCGAAATATCCGCCCACAGCCGGTAGATTATTATTTAACCAACACACCTTAGAATTCATCCATAGCCGGTATAGATAACTATATCAACTTACCAACGTTAGAATTCACCAATAGTTAATTATATCAACCAACCAACCTTATAATTCATCCATAGCCGATAGATAATTATATTAACTAACCAACATTAAAAGTCCCCAATAGCCCGTAGATAAACATATTAACCAAACCATCATCAGAATTCGCCCATAGCCCACTGATATTTTTTTCAACCAACCAACGTAAGAATTCACCCATAGCCGATGAATAATTATATCAACCAATGCAACCAACGTAAGAATTCGCCCATAGCCCGATGAAAGTTTTATGAACCAACCAAAGTTACATTTCGCCAATAGCCCGTTTATGATTACACGTATATTAACCAATTGAAACCAACGTTGGAATTCGCCCATAGCCGGTAGATTTAACCAATCAAAGTTTAGATTTGTCTATAGCCGGGTACATACCGGCCAACGTTAGAATGGCCCATAGTCGTGCGATGACAGTGATTTTTGACAGAAAGGTTGACGATTTAGTGGGCCCCTTCTCTGTACTGACGATCCTGTCCTTCTCCATGGCAATACATGTAATGTCAGGGTTATTATGCCGGCAAGGTCAAGGTTATTTCACCGGCAAGGTCAAGGTTACTCTGGCCAAATCACCTTCATCAATAGATCAGAGAAAAATGGTCATTATTAAAAAAAACAATTAGATAAATAAAAGAACTAAACTGCATTATATATTGTAAAATATACTTATTACAGCCCTGTACTATATATAGATAGATATATATACATACCTGTACTAGGTACATGTTATACCTAGCTAGCTAGGTCCCATCTACCGCCCTATAATTATATGTATTTGTAGGGGATCACGTATACCACATTACGTACACATGTAATTTCACTTACTCGACAAAACTACGATCTATTATTCCTACAATGAGTGGTTTCTTTCGTGTCTATAGAAAGTATATCTATATCAACTCACGTCTTTTTAAAGTCCAAAGAAAACACGATACGCATCAATGAACATACTTTCGGTATTTAAATTGAAATGTGTATTACCGCCGAGTATACACAACGGGTATAATTTGGGCGGGGGCGTAAACAACCCGAAATGGACATCAGTATCACCTAGATTATATCTGCTAGTGGATAGCTTTAGATCAACATCATCTAAGTTAGCAGTTTAGACGATAAAGTAATCAATTGTTGTGTTTTGAAAGACTCACTTGGAAACTCGTACTTCTATATCAACTTTTGTCCATCCATCTGTCTGTCTGTCTGTTTGTCTGTATAATGAAAATTATATTGCTGATGTTGCACGACATATATTTATCAAACTTACTATTAAGTGGCAGATTGATTCAACAATTTGTAAACTTAAATTTAACTGAGGTTAAACTTTCGTGTGATGAAATGTCTGTTGTATACTAAACAGAAATGTTTATGGTACTAGTATGGTATATATGTATGTATGACTGTATGTAATATTCATGACTGTATGTATGACTATGTAATGCATATGACTGTATGTACCTACTGGCTGTGAGGCTTTCGGAAGAAACTTGAATTGAAATGAATTTAAAGTTCTCCCAAGTAAATACTTGACAGCTTTCCAAAAGTTTTCTTTTTCTTGTCTTGTCTTGACTAGTTTTAAAATAAATACAGATGTATAGATTTATAGCTGAAATAAAATATCACTGTTAAGCGTATTGTATTTGAAACGCATATCAAACTACCACGAAAGTCAGAACATGTTAGCCCTTTCCTATACACAATGTTATACTGACCTCTTAAATAAATGTCGTGCCGGTCTTTCAAAACTCATCCGCAATTTAATTCCATAATTGGAAATACATGCACAAAATGGCTGGTATTTCCTGTTGTCGCCGGAGAATCTCCATCCAATCCTTGTACATATTTCCAGGGGTCCAGCACAAGGCATGTACGTCACAATATTCAACAAATAACCATGTGTCACACCAGGCCCGATACACCAGCTGGCGACAATTTTGCATATATATGGATTAATACTTTTACATTCGTTCCGGTATACGTACCACATACAATAATGCTACAGACGAGTGGGATGTCGTCCGTGACACAACCATGGCACGTAAACGGACACAACATTATGTTTATCGACACGGAATCCACAGCATCATTTAACAAGTAGATATTAAATGTCGTTTGATGCATATTTTACTGAAATTTCAGAGGTTGATCATGACTTAACAAAGTTTGTGTACCAGGTCTATCGCTCCGTGAATAACCAGAGTCATTTTGTCGCAGGGCCTCATTGTAGTAGCTGGTGGCTACAAACAACTCTTAGCCGAACGTGGTTCTTCTATCAACCAAATACGACTGTAAAATGTCTTAATTCGTACTAAAATGAAAAGATACAAGGTTCATATGATAATGACCCGGAAGAAAAAGTTCATCAAAGACACTAGTCATGTAAAAACCAGTATAAAATTAAGGAATGAGACATTCTGTGGAAATTTGCCTCTTTGATATAGACCTTCTTATTAAGTAGGAAACAAAATGTCGTTGCATTATTTGTGAACGGAGAAAATGTGTCAAAATGTACTCAGAGGTATTCTACAGGGGTCGATACTTGAACCACCTTCCTCCTTCTTCCTCCTTATAAGAATTGATCTCAAAGAACGTCATACTCTTGTATGAGGCTGGTCACGTAGACTAAAAAAACAGGGAACACGGGATGACCATGAATGTACACTTGAAATTATTAAAATGATCGTATAATTACATGCCAAGCTGGATAGGCGTCAGTCTGCTTAGCACAACCCGGAACTAAACATGGCTTTCGGTAGATGTTGCTGTTCTTGAAATACTTTTCTGCTGTTGTACCCTTTTTTCCTGTCAAGGATAAAGAATGCGCCCTGTGGATATGATTCTGTGATGGGGGTACCGGGGGTGCGATATCCCCTGGTCCCTGTATCGCTCCCTACGAGATGTAGTTACTGTGGTATGGTAACTATACCACGTTTCGTGTTGGATCTTATACTGTAAACGTGAACATTTACGCACGGGGGGAATTTACGCTTATTACGCGTCCTTTTGATCGCGAAAATTTCCCCCACGCTTATTATTTTGATATCAATTTGCGTAGTCTCCAGGGGCCGCGGTGGCCGAGTGGTTAAGGTGTCCCGACACTTTATCACTAGCCCTCCACCTCTGGGTTGAGAGTTCGAAACCTACGTGGGGCAGTTGCCAGGTACTGACTGTAGGCCGGTGGGGTTTTTTCGGGTACTCCGGCTTTCCTCCACCTCTAAAACCTGGCACGTCCATAAATGACCCTGGCTGTTAATAGGACGTTAAACACAAACAAACAAACAAAAAAGCGTAATCTCGAACTACATACGAAGGTGAATCGATCGCGAAAATAGCCCCTACGCGTATAGTATACATATCAAAATCGCGAAATTAACCTCCCGCGAAAATAACCATGTTAACAGTATAGGAGCACAGGTCTGAGTTTGCATCCTTCTGTTGGCCAAAGGTTCCCACCTGAGCTTGTTGGTCATTGATTAAGTACTTCCATGGATAAGGTCGTAATAACTAATGGTGTTAAAAGGAGCCGCCCTTTTTAACCTTCTCTCGACGGTTTACCTAACTGGTGGTGTGTGGGCCACATACTTCTGCCATACATCCAACCGTGGGGCGTACATTCAACTGTGGGGCGTCGAAGCTCTCGTTCGTGAGGAGATTTTACATCATCTCATGTTGCGTCTGATGAGTCCTAGAGTCCGGTTTCCCTTGGTTATGTAAGGTCCTCGTTGGAGGTCACTGCCAGGCACCTACTTGACTCCACGGATTATGGAGGTCACTGCAAGGCACTTACTTGACTCCACGGATCATGGAGGTCACTGCAAGGCACTTACTTGACTCCACGGATCATGGAGGTCACTGCCAGGCACTTACTTGACTCCACGGATTATGGAGGTCACTGCCAGGCACTTACTTGACTCCACGGATTATGGAGGTCACTGCCAGGCACTTACTTGACTCCACGGATTATGGAGGTCACTGCCAGGCACTTACTTGACTCCACGGATTATGGAGGTCACTGCCAGGTACATTCTTGACTCCACGGATTATGGAGGTCACTGCCAGGTACATTCGTGACTCTACGGATTATGGAGGTCACTGCCAGGCACTTGCTTGACTCCACGGATTATGGAGTATGTTTTCTGCGTTAATCGTACTATGCTTCCTTGAGACTTGTGTGTATGGTGACACATTTCTTGGAGTTGACAATCATTTGCGAGGACAGATCATCCTGGAGTCTCTGTGAGTTGGTCTCATTGCCGATGTGTGGATAAAACAGGCAGTCGTCAGAAAACAATCAACTGGCTTCTGACTTTGACATCACTGGGTGTCATTTATAAACGTGAGATAGAGCAATGTGTGTTATCTTGTACCCCGTAATGCGGGACCTTGTCGAGGTCAAGTAGAATAATGCCTTACTTGGCTGAAAATGTCGTCTAAGGTGAAAACTAGTTGGTTTTATCGGGATTTGTTTGATCATAAGTCCTGATGTTTGTCAATGAGGATGGTATGCTGGTCGAAATGCCCATAACTTTCCAGTGTATGATGTGAACCAGGAATTTACATAAAATTGACGCCAGAGAAACTGGCCGATAGTTGAAGACAGGGATGCTGGATGCAGTCGCGCCAGCCATCTGAGATGGTACCACATTCTAAAGACTTTTGAATGATGAAGTAGAAGATGGGTGGCATCCGAGTTTGCGAATTCATGTAGCAATCTTGCCGGTGCCTCATTTGGTCCCGCGTATGGCTTTGTGAACCCGGATGTTGACTTGAAGCTTGGCGACTCCATTGGATAGGAAAGTACTTAGTCCTTTGTGATAAGGAGCTGTCAAATCCTTAATGTGATTCTGTCTTTGTCTCAGTGTCGATGTAGAAGTTCCCGTCTGTCTTCATTAAGAGTACAACGTACGCGTCTTGAGATTCTTGTCGTTTTCCTTTCGGATAGGTCCCGGATCGTTTGGGGTCGTTGTTGATTCCATGCATATTCATTTATCACTGGTGGCACAAGAGCTTACAGCGAAATAAATAGTGAACCACATTGTGCAGTCCTACAGCAGGGCATATTTTCACCCTCGCTTTCACACCTCAGGAACAGCCCAGCTACGCGTCTGCATATTGAAGAGAATAATGTAACACACGGATATTAATGGGTTTAAACTGGTTTATACAGCACACATTTATTACACACGGTCTACAGAAATTAAAATTACCAACATTAACATATAGAAGATCAAGTGATGATAGATTTTGTATGAAAGTACAAACACAAAAGATGTGAAACATCTATGTAATGTCGTGCTTCTAACAATCTAGATCCTTTAGTTTATACCATCCTTCCCTCTGACTTCTATCCTATTGAAGGTCACACTATATTATTCCCTCTGTCAATCCATCCTTCTCAAAGTCCAGTTATTATTCCCTGTCATTATTTCCTTCTCAGTATCAAGATAGTCTTTCCTTCTCACTATCAAGTTATTCATCCCTCTTATCTTTACCTCTGCCATTCTTTCCTTCTCATAATCAAGCTATTCATTCCTCTCATCCTTCCCTGTATTTCTTTCCTTCTCACTATCAAGCTTATTCATTCCTCTCATCCTTCTCTCTGCCATTCTTTCCTTCTCACTATCAAGCTATTCATTCCTCTGTCATTCTTTCCTTCTTACTATCCAGCTATTCATTCCTCTGCCATTCTTTCCTTCTCACTCTCAAGCTATTCATTCCTCTCATCATTCCTTTCGTGTCAATCAATATTCCGTTATTTTTTCCTTCTCTATTCTGTCTTTCATTTTGATTTCAGTTTTCTGAGACATGTCTTCCTTCCTCTACCATGTCATTTATACATCTATCTATCATTCCTCTGTGCTTCATGAATCAAAGAGGAACGAAAAATAAATAACAAGCCGTCTTCTCAGTTTATCATAGATTTTATTAATAGCACTGGAATAATGCAAGTAAAACAATTAACAATTTATTTGCCACAAATTGCACAGGTGTATAATTGCAAAATTAATTAAAATTAAAAAGAGTAAAAACTAAAACTAAAAATTCTGCGAATGTGTTAAGTACCATAGCAAACTGAAATGATATTTTGCATTTTTTTTTAAATCCCAAGAATTTATTTTATCAATGATCAATCCTTCCTTAGTCCCAATACAGGTATCCCCAAGCTACAGGGTTACAATTACAACACATATCTCTCTGCTAAGTCCAAAGTTTCCAATTAACACCATAGACATGCTTTACTGAAATTTTGTCTTCATTTCTTCTCAATATTTCTCAGATAATTAGGAAATTTCAGGAGATTAATGACTGCATTATTCATTAAAATTCTAATAAATCTAAACAGAAATCAATAAAATTCTGATTATAGTTTATAGAATATAATTTCTATTTCATTTTCAAACAGGTAATTGTCCTGTAAATCCATGCAAACATGTCTAATATCTTGCTTGGACAAGGTAAAAATATATATTGAAAGTGTTAAGACTGATCATTGATAAAATAAAGTCAACTACAGTATACAGATATGATAATGTGATAAAAATCAAACACCTATGATCAATTTAAAACCTTATCTATACTATAAATTAGGGCTGCCACGATATCGCGGAAAAACAAACAGTTTATTGTAATTAAGAACAAAAAGGCAACATTTTGCAGTATTGTACATGCTGTAGACATCGGTTTAGATTTTTTTTTTTTTTTTTTTTTTTTAGGTCTTAGCAGTTTCACAAAACAACAATACATAGAATAATTCCATTGTTACTGGTAAGGTGCGTTGATAATTACTGATTCATTATGAAAGGGGAAAATAAATGTCTGATAATTGCTGTACAAGACCTTGAAATAGCTAATTTGATAATTACTGCTCTATTATGATAAAAGGGGGAAAAAACTCTTGTTATAGGATATTTTAAAACTTTATTTATCTAACCCTTTAAAAGTTAATTCATCTATCTGTGAAACAATAATTACACCACAATATATCACATTGTGAGGCGTACAACAATACGCCATGTCCAGTAATAAGCCCGCTTCTCTGAGTCAGGGTTTTGTGTTGGCAGCCATTGGGCTTATTGCAGGATAAACACGGTAATGTAATTAACAAATTGTTATCCGTATCGTGTCAGCCCCATACTACAAATCATATCGACACACAGTGCTGCAGTCTTTATATATAATTATTCATTTGAAATAAAATACGAAAAATCAGCAAAAAATAAAATCAATATATAAGCACCAAAATTAAAAATATTGCAGAAAAACATGACAAGAGACAATTAAAGCTGGTTACTATTGTTTTATGAAGCGATATAACACATACCGCAGTATATTGGTTATACTCTACAAGGCTAATACACAGAAGGCCGCATATATTACAATGCATCTTCTATCATTGTCAAGAATATACTTTCATATATAATATGTAAAATCGCTCTCAACTCAAGATCAAACATCAATTGAATAATACAAGTGTGTGAAGTCGATTTTTACACCCTAACTATACAAGTGTGAAATTAAAACCCATTCTCAGCCCCAACTGGCTGTCAATTAAGCTATCAAAATACCATTCAGACCTATTAGAGTTATTTCCCTTTGTATCACTTTGTCAAGTGCAGTTGGGGGACGAGGAGGACTTATAGTGAAACAAAGGGACGAAAATCTGATAGCTCAGAATGCTTTACCATGAAAACATGTACATTAGTATGAAGTATTACATTGTGAAACAATTGGGTACGTGGTTTCTTAGCAACAGATGTTGACCAATGTTTCAACAAATTTTAAATGAAATATCAAAAATCTACCAATAAGTTTTGAACAATTAGGAAGTTTATAATCAAATTCGAGATTTAACTAATTAATAAGATGCACTTGAAAAAGAACAAATATATGCTGGTGTAGTCATTTGAATTATCATGTAAATATAAAGACAAGGGTTATGGCAGGAAGCACAGTACAGAAGGCAGTAAAAAGCAAACACTATATATATTTTTCTTACTAAGCTGAAAATTAATTGTCGTGCACATTATAGCTTCAACCCTCTACCGTGACGATGAAAAGTGACATTGTATGCTGATGTGCATGGTGAATTGAACACAAAATAAATTGCTACATAATTGAAAACAAAAATCTTTGCCACTTTATTTTCCACTTTTGAACAATATAAGGTGGATTTCAAATGAGGTAAACACGTATATACAGCGATTTTGTAGAAGCGTGAAAGCAGACTTGTGAATTTGGTTTGTTTTTGTTTAATGTCCTATTAACAGCCAGGGTCATTTAAGGACGTGCCAGGTTTTGGAGGTGGAGGAAAGCCGGAGTACCCGGAGAAAAACCACTGGCCTACAGTTAGTACCTGGCAACTGCCCCACGTAGGTTTCAAACTCGCAACCCAGAGGTGGAGGGCTAGTGATAAAGTCTTGGGACACCTTAACCACTCGGCCACTGCGGCCCCAACTTGTGAAAGAGCAGGCATTGTGTTAAACCAGAGATGTGTATATCACATATCTGATATATATATCTGATATACCCGTCTGTGGTTAAACCCTATATATACTCTCCGTAATAATATCTTCAAAACCAAACATACTGTTCTTCTTTTTGTTCTTCACTTTAATTGTGCTCGATGTCATTCTATTAATAATATTTCATTTTTCAAAAAAAAAAAAAAAAAATATCCCTTTTTATACTGCCATATCCCTTTACACTGCCAACACCCCGGTAGACACAGGACAGGTGACGGTGTAATGAGTTTATATTGTAGACTTTGTGCTGTTATTGTGGTATAGGTTTGGAAGACATCAAAAGATTATATATTTTTAAAAGTAAATCATCTTGATCAAAAATATTTAAAAAATATAACAATTTGGCAGACAAAGGACTACATCTATTGCTACCATTGATGAAAATGGAGTATACATGTAAACTTACAATGTTTTATGTAACCCAGAGTAAAGTTGGGGAGACAACTTGTATGGTATGTGTACACAGGGAGGCAACCAAGTAAGGCGATAAGTTGTAGGTAGTAACTGATGGTATTTAAAGAAATTTTCAAACAAATCTATCCGGCATGAATAAGAAAATGATAGTAAATTGTTAAAAAAAAAATCTTTTTTCAAAATCCTAACATCGTTGGTGGTGGTGGAGGGGGTAGTGCCGTTGATGTGACAGTACGGGGGGAGGGGGATATCAAAATTAATGTTCTTGGTGTGACAGCATCCCCTTCCTAAATGTACATGTTTAACAAACTGATTTTCTAGGTCCCAAGGGAGATTGGTTATGAGAATGTTTTAATGTACAGGTATATATCATATATTCACTGTAAATGTTTTATCATGAATATATATATACGTGTTATCTATACTCAGAGTTGTCGATACTTCAAAAACCTTACCCGTGTGAAATTGTAGAGAACGACAACTCTGTGTAGATTTAGGACACTGATGTATTGTTCTTATGCACAAGTCTGTACATAATTTTTTTTAAACCTTCTGTTAATGTAAAACAGTAAATTAAAACATAAATGCATTAAAATATTTCTAATGATCTGCATCAATATACAACTACAATGTAGCAGCAATATATAAAATCATTAAACTTCAATATTTGGCAAAAAAAAATTTCAGTTATATCAGCATAAAGCAATCAACATCATCAGTAGATGGATATGTACACATAACACCACAGACATGTACAGATCATTGACAATACAGGTTGATATATCTATACAAACATATCGACTCCGATTTAAACCTAGAGATAGTCTTCAAGTATGATTTCAGTCGACTTACACCTTACAACACCACAGCTTTAGAATGCATCTATCATAAAATAAAGGTTATAGATTCAATCAATTATGCTTTATGATAACATGTCTTTACAAACAAAATTTTATCATATTTTTAAAATCTGGGACATATTTATGTAAGTTGTGTTTATCATACAGTAGTAATTATGGCACAAATGTTGATTAAAAAAAATGGGATTGAACAATCAGAAATTCTGGGAAAAAATATTCAAAAATTATTTCTGAACCCAAAAATGAAACTCACAGACAAAAAATTAGTCTGTACAGTAATGGATCCCAGGGGTTTGGTCCCCATTTTGCAGGGTTCGACTGAAACTCCCTTTTAAACTTTTCGAGTAATATTCAGGCAGCTACCTCAGTATGAATTAAGTTTGTTTGAATCTCTCACAATTCTTGAATATTTATTGTTCGTTAATGTAAATCACATGATTTTCATGATTAATTAATACAGAAATTTTGCCTTTGTGTTCAATATTGGCAATTATCTAATTTAGATGCATGTAGTGATAATTATCAATTACTGATAATTTCCAGAATGATTTTAATATGCGAGTCTTCTTGAGAATTACTTCGAATAATCGAAAGTGATTTATTTAACGAACATCATATAAACCACGAAAACAAAGAGATTTATTTGACGAACATCATACAAACATACATTTATTTCACTGCTGTACAAACAATGAGTATTTCAAAGAAATAATTTTGGTGGATCAGTCATGATTTGTTTTCATATATATGATCTCATCGGTACATTAATCGAATGTTTCATAATTTTCTTGAGCATTTATCATCACAAAAATCCCAAATCATGAACGTTTTACAACTTACAATTTATTTTTTCTCCCGAAAACACTGAAACAGAGAAACTTGCCTTTCAGCCCATCTAGATGATATATTTAACTAGTGTACGTACAGCTTATTATACCGTATTGGATTTAATAAGTGCACTGTGCGCTTATAAAAGCACGAAAGTGGTATGCACTTATCAAACCATGTACAGGTACAGAGAAAAAAAATTGTGTGAAATTTGAGTGGAAACACTTTTTTTTCATTTATAAATTTACATATATGTACCAGTATGTAGCAAAAATAATCTAGAGTCTTTGGTTTTTAAGACTGAAGATTATATAAGCAGATCAGAGATGTAAGAAACTTTTATACATTTCAATTCGTGCACCCATTGTCTTTTCCTGAATATAGGTGGCAGGGGTGCTTATAGGGGCAGGTGCACTTATTAGATCAAATACAGTTTCAGGGTTTTTTTTATGTAAAATTTGTATAAGTGATATTTTCATGATTATAAATTTCAATAATAGAGAGTAAAACAAACATATCCTGGACTCAAAACATTTATCAAACAACTTGATTCAACAATCTTTCTTTAAGGGTAGATTTATAGAAAAATTGATTTCTTTAGTTATGAAGTTACTCTGTAAAGTAAAACTTGTATTGTTTTAAGATAAAAGAGCCTGATTAGATAATGTTGAGTTCTGGGTTCAAATCTATCACCCTCTAGCAGCAAATTATGAAAAAATATAACATTTTGAATCCAAAATATTTCAACAACTAATCAAAAATTTATTAAAACATATACATTCTTGGATTCAATATGATCATCACCAGGGGAAAATATTTATAAAACCCTTGCTTTCTTTGATACGTTATGAGAAAATATCATTTTAAAATTTTGTGGATTTGTCATTCCCATACCGAAATAAAGCACACTAAAGTATACTTTTATGCTACTTTAAGTATACACTTTTTCCTACTTTTTTGAAAAAGTACCAAAAAAGTATACTTTTTTTGTACTTTTCTGGACTTAGAAATTTTTCAGAGTACTTTTTCTGTACTAAATTTGGACTCTGAAATTTCTCAGAGTACTTTTTTTGTACTTTTCTGGACTTAGAAACTTTTCAGGGTACTTTTTCTGTACTTTATTTGGACTCTGAAATTTTTCAGAGTACTTTTTTTGTACTTATTCTGGACTTAGAAATTTTTCATGGTACTTTATTTGGACTCTGAAATTTTTCAGAGTACTTTTTTTGTGCTAAAATCTGACTTAGAATTTTTTGAAAGATTGTGAAAATATGGATGTACTTTTTTCCTACTTTTTTGGGACTTAGAATTTTTCAGCTAATGCCATTGTGCTTTTTTTGTACTTATTATGGACTTAGAATATTTTCAGACATTGCGAGGGGTTATAGCATATTAATATTTTCAAAATTAAATCTGACTTTTTCAGTCGACTACAAATCTAAGACTAAAAAAATAATACCCAGGATTAACCACAACAAATATCTATCAAATAAGATACAGAAAATTATCATTTGGTAATATTAAATGTTTTTGATCTCGTTTTTTGTTTTTGTTTTTTTTTGTTTTTGTCTTTTTTATGTTCTAAAAAATACTTTTCATACTTTGATCAGTACCACAGAAATTTATCTAAAAATAATTAAAATTCAACAATTATTATCATAAGTATTTCACTTCAATGTACTTTGTTAGTAAGGTTCACACATTTTAACGGTGATTTCTTTGTCACTTTTCGTTTGTATTTCCATATGCATCTCAGAAGTAATAAACTTCACATTGATGAATGTTACTATACGTTCATGTGACGAACGTCAAAACTTAGCTCTATAAAATTTTTGTTCCAGATCGTTCTTTGAAGTTACAGTATTTTGGCTTTAATTATAAACTTTTTAACGGAGTTTAAAACATTTCGTTTATCCAAACGTTAACCTCTACCAGATCGGGGATCACTCTACGAACACACATGTGCCCGTGCCTGTAATACGCTTTTAATTCATTCAAATGAAATTAAAATCACCTGCTCTTTGTCTGCATATCATATACTTGCTGGATATACGTGGTTTTAAGATTACATCTGATAATTGCACCCGAAATCACGTCGTGTTCTGTCAAAATATTCACCGATATACTCGTATAAACATGTGTAATACTGATATAGTCACTCGGACGCTTCTTTGTAAAACGTATATTGAAGTCAAGCGCTGTGATGATCTCGATCTCGATATGGCTTGACTGACAACAAACAGGCATGATCAAGGAACAATATTCCGGTATTTAAATCAGAATTACATCGCATTCATTGAAATGGTGAAAGTGAACACAAAAAGAAAACTTTAATTTGTCTGATATTTATTTAGCAAGATCGTACGATAATTCGGACAACGACACAATGTAGCTGTACTCTAATATGTTGTAGAATGATCTCGTAGGAGTGTTGTGTGTACAAATAAAATACTCTATTGTATACAGAAATCAAGATCAATACCAAGATCTATCATAAATATTTTAATTGATATAGTAGACGGCTTGAATAACTGCAACACCAAGATCGATCAAAAATATTTCAACTGTTTTAAACTAAATCTTGAAACCTGTCCTGTGTGTTAAGCTAACAAAGCGATCAGGATATATATGCTTAACGTCGTACCGAAAGTTAATTTCACCCGTGGTGTTAATTAATATAAGCGACAGTCGACTGTAATGGCAAATCATACCTAGCTTTATTGTTTATTGGAGTTACCTGTGTACCTCCCGTCTCACCTGTACACATATTAATTGCCCCTCTTAGACTAAGTCTTATGCCCGCGGCGTTAATTATAACAATTTATATTGTCAAGCTTGACTGCCTTTCACTACGATCAGATCACAGTTGCCTACCCTCATTTAAACAAAACATCCGGATTACATAACAGGTACTGACGAGGCTTATTTATACCTGTGTCAGATTACCATCGGTCGGTTCACCTATGACCTCGGGGCCGTGATCTCGTTTGTTTACTTCGGTTTACGGAATCTACCGAGATTTGACGAGTTCGCTTCGTGCGATCATTTTGTGCAATGTGCAAGCTTTAAATGCTGAAGTAGTAATACCAAAAGTATGAAACAATAGAGATTAAGGAAGTAGAATATAAAAAAGCAAGTAATAAAAGAATGAAATCGATACAGTAGATCTCCGACAAAACTTTTTTTTTATCCCATGATGCAACAAACAGCGAGATTTTAGCGGGAAGTCTGATAGCCATGTTTGAATTTCACCGGATGTTTATCAACGGAAGAAACATAAACAAACACGATTTTGATATAGAATAGCCTAAAAACGAAATTCATTTTCTTGCCTAACTGAAGAAGATCGACTATCTGTCAGTAAGTGGCCAAAGAATATCAGCTTTCTTGTTGTTTTTGGCGACAAATGCTCATTTTGACCCGAAAATATCACAGATATCGCGACCAGGTAAGTTTACAATTTTATTATTTAAATCTATTTCGTCTTCTGCACGTTCCTACATCGTTTCACATTATATAGGTGAATAGGGGCCTACACATGTTAATATTAATACTTGATTACTTCGTGTTTCAGGGTTTTCATAATGAATTCATCACCGATTACAGTTTACACGGCCCGAGTTTAATTAACAAAGAACTGCTAGATCCACGTGTGTTTCAATCGTAAGTATTCAATTTACAGATTTATGCTACCATACGCCTGGGATTTTATAAGCATCCTGATTGATAGCACCCAAATATTGAGAACAAGAAGAATTTTATTTCTTTATTGACGAACTTCGACGTAGTTATATTGCATTTTTATTTCTGTCACGTAACGGTAAATTCGTAATATCTTAATTTTTATGACTTCGTTTTTCAATGGAATTTATTGAAATTTCACTTACATGTAAAGAATTATTTGCTTATTCATCTGATAATATTTACAGAATTTTTTGTAGTTGATTTCAAGAGATATTGCATAAAATTTCAAAAAAAATAGCAATGACATTTTTAAGTTAGAATATAAGAACGAAAGTAACGTCACATTTCGGGCAACATGTGTATATCTATTTTAGGGAATATATGTAAAAATATCGGTAAATGAGCTAATAATTGTCTACTATAGTATATGGAATTTGAAGAAAATACATTAAAAAACGAAGTCAATAAAATCCATTGAAAATTTGTTGTATGTCATGATCATGATCAATTCACAAAAAAAATGATCTCAAGAAATGATTGAATAAAAAAAATCTGTGTTTTGGAGTATTTTGATAGTTAGTTGCATAATTTAAGATGAAACAAACTGTCAGAGAATTCTGGAGTAGCTTGATTTTTATTAAAGTACTTATCCTTATAATTAAAAGTTTTATGTTGTAACTTTAAACTTGTATACCTGTGGCTAGCTTTTCTTGATAAAAAGACTTCCAAGCAGACATGCATGTAATAAATGACAGTAAAGTGATCAGGTGCATATATAAGGAAAATTATCTACATTTTTATATTGAACAAATCTTCACAATTATTCTAAGTTTTGATATACAAAATATTTTAAAATTTTCTCTTTCTTCCAACAGATTATGCAGTACATTCTGAAGTGACGGAAAGCTTGAAGATATTGCATTGTGGTCCGAATTGAGGGCAATGATTCGCATAAAGCAAGAAAGGAATGAAGAGAATCAGACATTTTATTTTTCGAATTCACACTTACTTGGATTTGACCAGTTTAAGCAAGCAACATTATGCATATACCATACTTCATTGTATTCAGTATGCATTTATGCATTGTTTTTTATTTACATCTTTTTGTTGTGTTTCCTCAAGAGGAATTATGATTCGACAATTTTTACAAATGTTATTGCCCTTTTTATTTAGAATGGTATATTTTTTTTGTCTGGATCTCCTACATACACATGATATAAAATTGTGTTTTCCTGCTTGAAAAAAATATTAGAATAATTTATCAAAAGTTATTGCCCTTATACATAGATGTCCATCTGTAAATCCTTAACCTCACCCTTAAACAAATTTCGAGCTTATTAGATCCAGACTTTGCTATGGCATGAAATTATACTCAGTGGAATTGTGATTGGATAACTAATCTTGTATTTCAATGTTTGTTTTCACTTGATACAATTGTGCATTTCTCTTAGGAATGGGACTGATGTATGTATTGTTTAAGCATGCAGTATTCTCATTTAAGCTTATCTCCTATATTTTCAGAACTAATTTCCTACACCATTAAATTAAGTCCCTTTTTTGGTAATTTTTTCCTTCTTTTTCAGTACTTTTTTAGCTCACCTGCCCGAAGGGCAGGTGAGCTTATGCCGTGGTGCGGCGTCCGTCGTCCGTCCGTCCGTCTGGCCGTCCGGCCGTCCGTCCGGCGTCAACTTTTCCATTCAAGCAACTTCTTCTCAATAACCAAAAGGCCCAGAGACCTAATATTGGGCCTGTAGCATGCTGGGGTGAAGGGCTACCAAGTTTGTTCAAATGAATAACGTTGACCTTCATTCAAGGTCACAGGGGTCAAAAAGGCTAAAATCTTTAAACGACTTCTTCTCAATAACCAAGAGTCCCAGGGAGTTGATATTAGGTCTGTAGCATGCTGGGGTGAAGGGCTACCAAGTTTGTTCAAATGAATGACCTTGACTTTCATTCAAGGTCACAGGGGTCAAATATGCTAAAAAAAAATTAAACGACTTCTTCTAAATAGCCAAAAGACCCAGGGACTTGATATTGGGTCTGAAGCATGCTGGGGTGAAGGGCTACCAAGTTTGTTCAAATGAATGACCTTGACCTTCATTCAAGGTCACAGGAGTCAAAAAGGCTAAAATCTTTAAACGACTTCTTCTCAATAACCAACAGATCCAGAGACCTAATATTTGGCCTGCTGCATGCTAGGGTGAAGGGCTCACAAGTTTGTTCAAATGAATGACCTTGACCTTCATTCAAGGTCACAGGAGTCAAAAAGGCTAAAATCTTTGAACGACTTCTTCTCAATAACCAAGAGGCCCAGGGAGTTGATATTGGGCCTGTAGCATGCTGGGGTGAAGGGCTCCCAAGTTTGTTCAAATGAATGACCTTGACCTTCATTCAAGGTCACAGGAGTCAAAAAGGCTAAAATCTTTAAATGACTTCTTCTCAATAACCAAGAGGCCCAGGGAGTTGATATTGGGTCTGTAGCATGCTGGGGTAAAGGGCTACCAAGTTTGTTGAAATGAATGACCTTGACCTTCATTCAAGGTCACAGGAGTCAAAAAGGCTAAAATCTTTAAACAACTTCTTCTCAATAACCAAGAGTCCCAGAGACCTAATAATTGGCCTGTAGCATGCTGGGGTGAAGGGCTCCCAAGTTTGTTCAAATGAATGACCTTGATCTTCATTCAAGGTCACAGGAGTCAAAAAGGCTGAGATATTTAAACGACTTCTTCTCAATAACCAAGAGGCCCAGGGAGTTGATATTGGGTCTGTAGCATGCTTGGGTAAAGGGCTACCAAGTTTGTTCAAATGAATGACCTTGACCTTCATTCAAGGTCACAGGAGTCAAAAAGGCTAAAATCTTTAAACGACTTCTTCTCAATAACCAACAGATCCAGAGACCTAATATTTGGCCTGCTGCATGCTAGGGTGAAGGGCTCACAAGTTTGTTCAAATGAATGACCTTGACCTTCATTCAAGGTCACAGGAGTCAAAAAGGCTAAAATCTTTGAACGACTTCTTCTCAATAACCAAGAGGCCCAGGGAGTTGATATTGGGCCTGTAGCATGCTGGGGTGAAGGGCTCCCAAGTTTGTTCAAATGAATGACCTTGACCTTCATTCAAGGTCACAGGAGTCAAAAAGGCTAAAATCTTTAAATGACTTCTTCTCAATAACCAAGAGGCCCAGGGAGTTGATATTGGGTCTGTAGCATGCTGGGGTAAAGGGCTACCAAGTTTGTTCAAATGAATGACCTTGATCTTTATTCAAGGTCACAGGAGTCAAAAAGGCTAAAATCTTTAAACGACTTCTTCTCAATAACCAACAGTCCAAGGGAGTTGATATTGGGTCTGTAGCATGCTGGGGTGAAGGGCTACCTAGTTTGTTCAAATGAATGACCTTGACCTTCATTCAATGTCACAGGGACCAAACAGGCTAAAATCTTTAAACGACTTCTTCTCAATAACCAAGAGTCCCAGGGAGTTGATATTGGGTTTGTAGCATGCTTGGGTAAAGGGCTACCAAATTTGTTCAAATGAATGACCTTGACCTTCATTCAAAGTCACAGGAGTCAAAAAGGCTAAAATATTTAAATGACTTCTTCTCAATAACCAACAGTCCCAGAGACCTAATATTTGGCCTGTAGCATGCTGGGGTAAAGGGCTCGCAAGTTTGTTCAAATGAATGACCTTGACCTTCATTCAAGGTCACAGGAGTCAAAAAGGCTAAAATCTTTAAACGACTTCTTCTCAATAACCAAGAGTCCCAGGGAGTTGATATTAGGTCTGTAGCATGTTTGGGTAAAGGGCTACCAAGTTTGTTCAAATGAATGACCTTGACCTTCATTCAATGTCACAGGGACCAAACAGGCTAAAATCTTTAAACGACTTCTTCTCAATAACCAAGAGTCCCAGAGACCTAATAATTGGCCTGTAGCTTGCTGGGGTGAAGGGCTCCCAAGTTTGTTCAAATGAATGACCTTGATCTTCATTCAAGGTCACAGGAGTCAAAAAGGCTGAAATCTTTAAACGACTTCTTCTCAATAACCAACAGTCCAAGGGAGTTGATATTGGGTCTGTAGCATGCTGGGGTGAAGGGCTACCTAGTTTGTTCAAATGAATGACCTTGACCTTCATTCAATGTCACAGGGACCAAACAGGCTAAAATCTTTAAACGACTTCTTCTCAATAACCAAGAGTCCCAGGGAGTTGATATTGGGTTTGTAGCATGCTGCGGTAAAGGGCTACCAAATTTGTTCAAATGAATGACCTTGACCTTCATTCAAGGTCACAGGAGTCAAAAAGGCTAAAATCTTGAAACGACTTCTTCTCAATAACCAAGAGTCCCATGGAGTTAATATTGGGTCTGTAGCATGCTGGGGTAAAGGGCTACCAAGTTTGTTCAAATGAATGACCCTGACTCGCATTCAAGGTCACGTCGATCAAGTATGCTTAAATCTTTGAATGACTTTTAGTGAAAAGCCAAAGTGCAGAGAGACATTATTATATTGGTCCTGTAGCATGCTTTCAAATAACTGCAGGATCCATATATGAAAAGATCACTGCATTGCAGGTGAGCGATTTGGGCCCATTGGGCCCTTGTTTATACTTTTTCAGTACAAATTTCCTACTTTTTTAGTACTATTTTCCTACTTTTCTAGTACTTTTTTCCTACTTTTCCACTACTTTTTCAGTACTAATTTCCTACCTTATTGGTACTTTTTTCCTACTTTTTCAGTCCTAATTTCCTTCTTTTCAATACCATTTTCCTACTTTTTTGATACTTTTTCAGTACAGATTTCCTACTTTTTTAGTACTATTTTCCTACTTTTCTAGTACTTTTTTCCTACTTTTCCACTACTTTTTCAGTACTAATTTCCTACCTTATTGGTACTTTTTTCCTACTTTTTCAGTACTAATTTCCTGCTTTTTCTGTACCATTTTCATACTTTTTTTGTACTTTTGTACTTTTTTTGTACTTTATGGACTTCCCTGTAAAAGTACTAAAAAAGTATAAAAGCACAAAAAAAGTACACCATCAATTTGGCCCTGTGCACTTTATACTATTATTGTACTTTTAATGTACTTTTTCTGTACTATATTTGTGCTTTTTCTGTACTTAATGAAAACAATAAAATGTTCTAAAGGTATACTTTTGTTAGACTTTTTTTGTACTTTAGTACTTTTTTTGACTCAATTTGGAACCGTGTTGGAATATCGGTTCCAAATTGAGTCAAAAAAAGCATACTTTTTCTATGCTTTTTTAGTACTTTTTTCCCATACTTTTTTTGTACTTTATTTCGGTGTGGGTTGAGCTACAGATCTTGATAATGTCTCCGGTCTTGAGTAAAAATAATGAGCAAAATTTATAGATATTCAATGGGACTTTAGACTATATTGTATAAATTTGTTATTTTCTAACATTTTATATTGACTAGCGATACACAGTTAACATTTCTATACAAACACTGTTAAAATAAGCTAGAGAATTATTAAACACAATTTCATCCAATGGCACAGTCTCCCGGTAACCAAGGCAACATCTGTTGATAGATCACGAGCTGGCTTTGATGAACTTGCAGACCTTTTCATGGGCTCTCTGGCAGGATTCCTTGAAATGACCTTGACGAAAAAATAACTTCAAGCTAATTTTCATTCTATTCAATTTTTGAACCCACACATTTTGTTAAATGTTTGACCAAAAAACCAAGGGTCAAATAAACACCAATTTTTGTATTATTATTTTGCTTTCGTTTTATTTTTTTGTATTAGTTTTGCCTATGATACAACTAATAATACAAATAAATCCATCAAACTTTGATAAAGACAAGTTCTTTCTTTAAGTAACCTGAATAAAGAAGACAAACATTCCCTCCAATTTTTCTGTCTACTGTCTACATTGAGTCAAACCTTTATTAAACTTTATTTCCTACTCGGATAAATACAGAAAATGTTTGACCTTGAGGTCATTAGAAAAACATCTAGAGAAAATCTAAAGTGTATCCAACAATTTTTTCAGTCAGTGATATGTACTTTGAGAAAACAAAACACTACTGCCTCACCTGGGAGATGGAAAAAGCCGTGCGTCACCCCCTTAACACAGAATGTCTGTGAGCGGATACCTGCTTTCTTCAACTTTTCGTGGTATGCTGCAAAAAAGATATAAAACAATGTGATTGAATTGATAGACTCTCAAACCACAAACTGATCAGGTTTTTCTCTAATATATGACAATTGTCATATTTATCTGCAAATAAGCCACTGCCAACGAATAAAACTCCGCCTACAAATATGTCACTGCCAACAAGTCCCTACCCAACATAATTCATTGCCCAAAAATAAGCTACTGTCCACAAATAACTCACTGCCCACAAAAAAAACACTACCAACAAATCATTTTGAAATACTGAGCTAATAATAATAAGCCCTCCCTAAACTTTTACACTAAGGAAGGGTGCTTATTTGTGGATAAATATGGTACCTACCCAGTGATTGGTCTGGTACTGAAATCTATATAGCTAGAACCAATCATATGGCTATCCACACCACCTTGTCATTACATATATAAAAGGTAACTATGTTCAAAGTGGGACCCTTGGACATTGAAGATGGCCCTAGCCTGTTTGTGATGATAAAATCCAGTTAATATCACTTACCATAGCCGGCATCTCTAAGAACATCAAACTCTGCCAGGATGATCATTGCAGGCGGCAGACAGTTGAACTTTTCATTTAGAATAGGCGAGGCTAGAACTGTTTCCTTCTTACTATCATCTATATAGTTTTTGGAAAACCTAAAAACAAAAAACAATTTGGATAGTACAATACCCAGTCATTCTAGTTCAGAAAAAATTCAATATGCATTAGCTTTGTTGTGGGACAAAGTGCAAACACAAGAATACAAGACCCTGTTACTGATTCAGAACATCATAATAAATCGTACATAAATGTAAATACAGTGGAACCTCTATAAACCGAACATGTGTGGGACATGGATATTTGTTCGGTTTACAGAGGGTTTAATTCGGTTTGGAGAAGTTGATCGAAATGACTGGTCAAATTCCGGATATAATTGGTCGGATGATGTTTTGCTAAAATGTACCCGATTACCAACCGGCACGTACATACATGTACGTAGACAATTTGGTTTGTTTGAATAATGGGAATATTATGAAAGTTAATCAATGTAGAAAGGCAAATGACTATAACTGCAGTTTTAAACAGTATTTGTACATGTACAACTACACTTTATGATCGACCTACATTTTGTTACATCCGGTGAAGTTTCGTCAAGTGGATAGGGCCGATATGGAATATTTTACACATCGAATAATATGGAAGAGTGTGAAGATGTTTTGTTTCAATATCAATTACAATTGATCAGTTGATACTTGTCGTATTTCAGACATCGGTTTTGTCTTAGAAAACATCGGACACAGGCTTCATTTACGACCATGCAAAAACAACCCCCTTTGGGCCTCATTTAAATTAGATGCGAAACTCAGGCTTCTAGCTCTACTAACATTGAGAAGATAAACAAACTTCCGTGCTTCAATGAAGTGTGGCATTGGTTCATAATTGTCGTGTTGATTATACACTAGGCCTACCGTCATAATAACCCCTTGGGGTATATATTGGATACCTGTACAAATCACCTACATGTATACGTAGGCCCAGAGACAATTAGGCTTCACACAATACCCGTCACAGGTGTTGTTTCACGGCTGACTGGCCTGACCTCATGTCATGATCTTAATTTTAATACTATAATAATGAAGGACCAATTCCGTACAAAGACAATTCGTTCGGTATGCAGAGGTTTTCGGTTTTTAGAAGGTTCAGTTTTAGGAAGTTGCACTGTATTATGTTAGAATAGCATTGTACCTCAAAATTAGGCTAAGAGTATAATTTTGACCTTTTCAAATGGATCCACCTATTTCTTAACTTTCTCTTGTTTAAAGAATAATAAACTATCAAATACAAGAACAAACTCATGAATGTTGCTGTATCAAATTACATATATAAATATATCCATGTATATTATAGAGTATTACCTACACAGTGGGTTCTCGTAACAAATATCAAACTTATAACAAGAGGCCCAGGGGCCTTAACGGTCATCTGACTCTAAATTAAAACCCTTATATTATTGTAGTATGCATTCTCTGTAGCAAGTATATAGTGGCACTGTTGTCCATGGTGGCCATCTTGGATTTCTGACCGACCCAATAAATAATAACACTTGGTCTGGACCATCTAAGGATAATTTCTGGTAAGTAAGAGCTGAATCTCACCGGTGGAATTTGAGAAGAAGTTTGAAATAGGTGTTGTTCATGAAAACCATGATTGCGCAATCATGTTACAAAATGGCCGTCATTGCTGCCATGTCAAAGTTTTTACGAGGCCGAAAAAAACAACAACACTTAGTTTGCCCTCCTTCCTAAACATTCTCACAAATTTCCAGCTCAATGACACCAGTGGAACTGGAGAATAAGTTTAAAATGTGTTTTTTAAGATTGCGGATATGGTGGCCATCTTGGATTTCAGACCAATCTAAAAAATAACAACACTTGGTCGGGATCATCTCAGGAACAATTCAGGCAAGTTTCAGCCCAACAGCACTGGTGGAACTTGAGAAGAAGTTTAAAATGTGTTTTTCAAGATGGCGGCTACGGCGGCCATCTTGGATTTCGGACCGACCCGAAAAATAACAACACTTGGTCGCAATCATATCAGGATCATTTCAGGCAAGTTTCAGCTCAATAGCACTGTTGGAACTTGAGAAGAATTTTAAAATGTATTTTTCAAGATGGCGGCTATGGCGGCCATCTTGGATTTTGGACCGACCTGAAAAATAACAACACTTGGTCAGGATCATATCAGGATCATTTCTGGCAAGTTTCAGCCCAACAGCACTGGTGGAACTTGAGAAGAAGTTTAAAATGTGTTTTTCAAGATGGCGGCTATGGCGGCCATCTTGGATTTCGGACCGACCCAAAAAATAACAACACTTGGTCGGGATCATCTCAGGATCATTTCTGGCAAGTTTCAGCTCAATAGCACTGGTGGAACTTGAGAAGAAGTTTAAAATGTGTTTTTCAAGATGGCGGCTATGGCGGCCATCTTGGAATTCGGACCGACCCGAAAAATAACAACACTTTGTCGGGATCATCTCAGGATCATTTCTGGCAAGTTTCAGCCCAACAGCACTGGTGGAACTTGAGATGAAGTTTAAAATGTGTTTTTCAAGATGGCGGCTATGGCGGCCATCTTGGATTTCGGACCGACCCAAAAAATAACAACACTTGGTCGGGTTCATCTCAGGATCATTTCTGGCAAGTTTCAGCTCAATAGCACTGGTGGAACTTGAGAAGAAGTTTAAAATGTGTTTTTCAAGATGGCGGCTATGGCGGCCATCTTGGATTTCGGACCGACCCAAAAAATAACAACACTTGGTCGGGATCATCTCAGGATCATTTCTGGCAAGTTTCAGCCTAGCAGCACTGGTGGAACTTGAGAAGAAGTTTAAAATGTGTTTTTCAAGATGGCGGCTACGGCGGCCATCTTGGATTTCAGACTGACCCGAAAAATAACAACACTTGGTCGGGATCATCTCAGGAACAATTCAGGCAAGTTTCAGCCAAACAGCACTGGTGGAACTTGAGAAGAATTTTAAAATGTATTTTTCAAGATGGCGGCTATGGCGGCCATCTTGGATTTTGGACCGACCTGAAAAATAACAACACTTGGTCAGGATCATATCAGGATCATTTCTGGCAAGTTTCAGCCCAACAGCACTGGTGGAACTTGAGAAGAAGTTTAAAATGTGTTTTTCAAGATGGCGGCTATGGCGGCCATCTTGGATTTCGGACCGACCCAAAAAATAACAACACTTGGTCGGGATCATCTCAGGATCATTTCTGGCAAGTTTCAGCTCAATAGCACTGGTGGAACTTGAGAAGAAGTTTAAAATGTGTTTTTCAAGATGGCGGCTATGGCGGCCATCTTGGAATTCGGACCGACCCGAAAAATAACAACACTTGGTCGGGATCATCTCAGGATCATTTCTGGCAAGTTTCAGCCCAACAGCACTGGTGGAACTTGAGAAGAAGTTTAAAATGTGTTTTCAAAATGGCAGCTATGGCGGCCATCTTGGATTTCAGACTGACCCGAAAAATAACAACACTTGGTCAGGACCATCTCAGGATCATTTCAGGCAAGTTTCAGCTTAATCCCACTGGTGGAACTTGAGAAGAAGATTGAAATGTGAAAAGTTTACGCACGGCGCACGGCGCACGACGAAGGATGAAGCATGATGACTATATATAGGTCATCCTGACCCTTCGGGTCAGATGACCTAAAAAGCCTATTTCAAATAAGAAATAAATATTTTACTTCACATTCTTTTAAAGAAAGCTCCAGATACATTGTACCTCAAACCTGCTTTTCTTCTTTTCTCTTTTTTCAAATATTTCCTTTAAAAGTTAATTGCAAAACATCTTGATACAGAAACACTGATTTTGACCATTTATATCACTGACTTTATAAGTGACCCTTTGTATCACTGACCTTGACCATTTATACTATTGACTTCGACCCTTTGTACTTTGCCCTTGACCTAGCTAACACTATTGACCTTGACCTTTAGTACTACTGACCTTGACAGTTTAAATCACTGATCTAGACCCTTCACACTATTGACCTTGACACTTTATATTAGTGACATTGACCCTTTATATTACTGACCTTGACTCCTTATAATATTGACCTTGAACTTTTATACTATTGATGTTGACCCTTTATACTATTGTCCTTGACCCCTTATATTATTGACCTTGAACTTTTATACTATTGATGATAACCCTTTATACTATTGTCCTTGACCCCTTCCACTTTTGGTCTTGACCATAAACACTCTTGACATTGAGCCTTAATTCTCTTGTACTTGACCCTTTATATAACTTACTCTGACTATTCATCACCGACCTTGACCCTTTATATCACTGACCTTGACCCTTTATAACATAATTCACCTACTTACCATTGAGTCATCTCTTTTGAAAGTCCAGGGAAATTTTCAAATTCCTCCTGAGATGCATACTGCCTCCTGTAGTCAACATTGGGGTATATTAGAATCTGGAAGAAAAAACAAACAAAAACACTCTTTAATTATAGGTTTTATGGCCTGGAAATGACTTCATTCTACAACACCTCACCCAAATATCACAAAATGTTTTACTGAACATTTTCAGTTCAAAAATAAAACTTGTTTTTTTAACAAGAGGTCCAATGGGCTTGTATCACTCACCTGCTTCTCATGCAACTTCAAAGATGATCAAGAGCTGATTACCACCTTACTCAAATAAAGAGTTTATAAGTTTATTCATTTAAACAAATTTTGCAGCACTTAATTCCCCGATACCAAAGGCACAGCTGTGACCTTGAAAGTGGATCAAGATTATCTGTTTGAACAAGCTAAGGTAGCCCTTTATCCCAGCATGCTACTGGCACAATATCCTGACACTAGACTTCTTCATAATTGAGAGAAAGTTGTTTAAAGACACCTGATACATTGAAAGTAGGTCAAGGTCATTCATTTGAACAAATTGATAGCCCTTTATCCCAAAATGCTTCTGGCCTAATATCATGACCTTCAGGTAGGTGAAAATTCTTAAGTGAAAAATATGCTGAAAATGTAAATCTAAAGCACTTAATTGGGAAGGACAGTTGGATATATAAGAAAGAACAGCATCATCTAATTGGAGAGAATAGTAATTATACAAGCTTGGATTGCTGTTTGTTTTCTCTCTTCTTTTCCACATGAACAGCCTAGTTCATATTCAAGCAGTGTTTCCTTGTAATTGTAGCAGCTGGTGAATTCCTAATACTGGACATCATATAGATGGCCCACTGTATACTATCAGGGGTTTTGAGGAGAAGTGTCTCATACAAAGAACTACCAGCAGTTTATTAACTCTGATTTCCTGAGCAGGGATTGAACCACAAACCTCATGACCTTCACCAAAGGTTGCCTGGGGCTGACACTCTTGATAAGAAGGAGTTTCAACCAGGACTGGAGATATACATGTACCAGTCATGCTTAAAAGAAATCTTTGATCTACTTTATAACATTAACTATTTGTGTGTATTTCTTTCGTGGTTTGAAGCTTTCAAATTATTGCATGGTTACAATTTTTGTGGTTAGTCCATATACAATAATATAACAATAATACATACAACAATATTTGTTGTGCATCTTTATATCTATATTCATGTTTCCATAGCAACCATGAAAGCAACGAAAGTATATACACAACAAATTTTTCATTTTTCATGCTATACTTAAGAATATCAGAGATTAAGATAGCAATATTGTTATTTCTTGTGTATTGTCCATGGGTTATACAATTTATAACATTAAAAAATGCTTTCTATGGCTATCTGATGGATTGGGCTATCAGATGAAGCGGGCTATCTGATGAAGCGGGCTATCTAATGAAGCAGGCTATCTGATGAAGCGAGCTATCTTAACAAAATATTTCCCAAAAAACATAAAAATTGCGGGCTATACAATACTTGTCAAATGCAAGTTACCTTTTTGTCCTTTCCTGTTATTATCAGGTACATGTACCGATATTGCTGTTTACATCCGAAATAGGAATTGTATCAAGTAAAAACAACTGACAAGTATATCTAGAAATATGTTTATTTACACTGTGTGTCGAAATAATACAGGTCAACTGTGAGAGCTGAACACAGGGATTCCCCCGATAGTGAACTGGTATCGCGCTGGCATTATATACTGTTATCCGGTTACCTACAGACTTTAGATTGTAAAACCATTAATTCAGCTGATGTATGCAATCTAACGAAGCAGGCAATACACAGGAAATCACTGTATTTGGTTTACTGAATATTAATTGTCTTTTAAAGAGAGAACAGAAATGAGAATACATGCAAGGACTGATGAAGAGGAAAGACAAGCTCCACCCCTGGTAAGTTTATAATCCACCACCTGGTCACATTGTTACCTGGTAATCAATGTCGCTCCGGAGTTGTTGCGACACCACGGCCGCCAGTCTACCCCCAGCACTGTGACCTCCGACCCCAATTGTACTGTCATTGACTGCGCCTACGAAACAGAAAACATGCAGATGAGATAATGACCTACCTGGTAATTAACAACCGAATGTAGCTGATGAGCGACGGTGGCAGCAAGTTGTCCCCCGGCACTGTCCCCGCCCACACCCACCGTACTGTTGTTGACAGCACCTGTTACAGTTAAAAAGTCTTGTGTTAAGATTTACAACAAAAACATCTTTACAAAGCATATCAGCATCAACAGTAGACAAGAATGTTTCTAAAGGAGGGTTATATTTTCAGATTTTTCTGAGCATAGATCCTTGTGGATTGAATTGACCATAACGCATTCAACATTATTTTGAAATTGAACATAACTTTGCACCATTGTGCATTGAATCACAGGAAAATTTGAACAAAAAAACAAACAGTATTGCAA
This sequence comes from Pecten maximus, assembly GCF_902652985.1. Taxonomy (NCBI): domain Eukaryota; kingdom Metazoa; phylum Mollusca; class Bivalvia; order Pectinida; family Pectinidae; genus Pecten; species Pecten maximus. The sequence goes on along the minus strand of NC_047017.1, from coordinate 8,284,334 downwards.
AAATTTAGAGGTATATGTGCTCATACAGATATACCCCCACCCCTTCACAAAGTGCTCAAGTGAGATTTTTGACCTTCAAGCTGGACTGATGATCACCCAAATCTAATTACAAGGTATATTGCAGACATATAAGTTTAACAATGAATATGATCATAAAAATACAATATTTCAATCAATGCCTCTGCTAGGTCTCAAACCCAAGACCTCTGGCTGTGTAGTCTTACGCTCAACCTATCAATCTATATAGAACGTTTCCCTCGCCAAGCGGTATATCGCAGCTAGTATTTACCAGGGGCTACACCCTCCAGCAAAGAGCTAATCTTGGAGTTTTAATTGTTCAAGCAATGCTTTCACAAGTAAAGCTAAGCCCCTGCATCAGCACAAGCATTACTAAAGCAACAGAAATCTTAATTAATTAAATTCATTTTTATGCCTCCACTAAGGATCGAAACCAGGACCACTGTTGGCTTTCTAGTCCTGTGCTCAACCAATCGAGTTAAAGAGGTTTACTCCAGCCAAGTGGTATATCATGGCTAGTATTTATCAGTTAAATTTGCATGTGAACATGTTTTCCAATATATAAATAAATGTTGTAGTGGCTGGATTCTAACCAAGGAGAGCTAGATCTGTCGACACCTCCAACTGGCAAGGGAGTTTATTTGTTGAAAATCAATAAATATTTACAAATTCTCTCTGAAATGCCAGCAAAATCATTAATGTGCATTACAATACAACAGTCGACATCATCACAAGTGTTTGAATTATTAATGAAAATATTATCAAAACCTAATATTACATCAAGCAGGAAATTGAGTGGAAATTAAATTATTCCTTTTTTTATACATCGTTCAATTTTTCAAATGCATTTTGCTCTACAATAAAACTTAATTGTCCTTTTTTTCAGATAAAAAATTACAAGAATCCTGTATAAAAAGGCTGGGTTGATTTTAAACTTTTTGCATTACATGGATTTGAATTTTGAACACCATTAAATGTAGGTTTCCGTTTTAATATATTTTTTTTTACCTAATAATGATTTATTCATGGGATACCCGGGTTTCCGTTTTAATATATTTTTTTTTACCTAATAGTGATTTATTCATGGATACCCAGCGGACCACACACTTAGCATCGTCATTGCTCGCGGGAAATAGGTGTTCTGGTCCGAGTCTGTATTCCACGTTGACGACCACACATGGGGCGTCTCTGTAAAACAAAATTACACATGAATATATCTCTGTATACAATGTTACATCTGACTAACATTAATCTACATAAAGGTATATTGAATTTAATGATGTATCTGGCATTAAAATGCAGGAATTAATATCACTGCTGCATATTCGTGGGGTGTCATTAAAAAGTCATGAAAAAATTTAATGAACTTTAAAATTTGTTTCAACATCAATTTATTACCCCATAAAATAAACTTTGACTGTGAACATTGACTCCTGTACACTGATACCTGGTATATATTTATTGAAAGTCGGTCAAAGATCTCCAGCTGTATGTTCGAGCAGATCTGAGCTAAAAATGTTTTACTGATTATTGCAATTCAAGGAACTTCTTCAATTTAAGATAAGCTTAACTTATATTTCATTTGCATAAAATATTTCAAAAGCAACTTTTATATCACAGATTTAGTTCCTTCCTTTCTTGTCTTGCTGACATTCTGTCATCTAGCTTATTTAAGCATTGAACTACTTTCTGTTTGAAGTTATGGGCTGATGAATGCCAACTGGACAACTGAACAGCCTTTTCAACAGCCATCTTTCGTTATCACCAACGAGACAATTATGACATCACAATAATAATGACATCATGATAAAGGTTTGGAAGTTATGGACTTATGTATAAATCATGACTTAACCAGGTAATATCATGATACGAAGCATAATTATATATATAATGTTCATATGTTGTAAACCCAGTACGTATTGTATAAACTGTTAGTAATGGGATATAAATTGTAGACTCATCGAACTCCTACAAATGATGATGATAGCTTAAAATCCTTTTTTTTAATATTTATGTCTCAAGCATTTTTTTTTTTTTTTATTCTTGGGTATAATTTGAACTCTCTGACCCAACAACCACCACCGCCAACTGTACACCACTTCAGATCAGATAAGCAAAACTCCTAGATCTGCATGATGCTGAAAATTCGAGCTAAATCCGGTCCATCACACAAATCTAATCTCTGGGTTCTACATTAGTATCCACAACAGACACAATCTATAACACATCTCGATCTTTAGTCCATCGTCAAGCCGACTGGAATTCATCAATATCATATGGCAATCCAATGTTCTTCTGTTGGAGTAGTCACCTGGGGGACAAACAGCCTGGCTTACAACAAGGGATGTGTGAATCTGTTTTTATAGTGTTATGTTGTGTGAATATTTATACATTGTATATACATAAATCACACATTTTTTATACATGGGAGTTTTGTGGGAGAGAGCAAGTTCAGGCCTATAACATAGATTTTGAAGGTAGGAATTGTATTCGACTAAATGTGGTAACCATATTTTGTAAATCTCGATGAATCTACGCTGGTTACTAGAAAATTTTACAAAATTATGCTTCAAGATGGACAAGGCCTCAGTTTCAATATCACTTTCATTAAAAATTTCAATAGTAAAACATAACAGAATTTAAGGAAAATTCCTTTTCTTTGAATTTTCCTCTTTAAACTCATTAATGCTTTAAATTCCCATTGAATATGTACATGTTAAGTTCAGGAACTTCCTGAATTAAATATAAGTTTGAGGAGACTCGTACTCTATGTTATGTACATAAGGCCATAAAAGTTTACTCTACAAATTGTACTCGAGACATGATACTTGGGACTTTCCTAATCGTGGTGGGAAATCTATCACTGGTAAATCATGTAAATACTTAAAATAATATTCATATACACACAAGTAGGTATATAATTATATACAATCTGAATTCATGCCTGCATAGCTTAATTTGTTCGTAAAAGTTTCTCATGGGAATTACATAAAATCTACTTAATTAAGCATGACGGTATGAAAGTTCACGTCTACCTGTTAAGACACCTATTGTTACACCTGAAACTCATTAAATTTCGATAGTTTGAGCAGAGTGAATTGGACAGAAATTATTTTCCCATAGGTGGCGAGTTTCTCATCAGTAGCATATATATAGTAGTTAGTAATTTTACCTGAATCTCATTAAATTTCAATAGTTTGAGCAGAGTGAATTGGACAGAAATTATTTTCCCATAGGTGGCGAGTTTCTCATCAGTAGCATATATATAGTAGTTAGTAATTTTACCTGAAACTCATTAAATTTCAATAGTTTGAGCAGAGTGAATTGGACAGAAATTATTTTCCCGTAGATGGCGAGTTTCTCATAGGTAGCATGGTAGTTAGTAATGCACGTGCAGGTTGTCTTATTAGGTGTCATTCAGCGAGGGCAGACCAGAGGCGACACACATGTTTTAACCGAGACCAAGACTTTTTTTGTATTTTTTTACTAGATGCTGCTTCATTTCGAAATGGTTCGACAGGACCTGTAGTATGGGGTTAAGGGTAATTATATGTTAGTCAGGGAACGGATAGATATGATGTTGAGGATGCTGATGGTGATGAATGTGTCGATGTGTACCTATCTCTTTATTGTCAATAAATACATGTAAATCTATTCATACAGGTGTTGAGTTTTTCTTGTGAGAAAATGATGCAGTAAATAAAGAAAAGTTGTTTACTGTCACAGGTAAATAGTATGAACCTGTAGCTCGAGAGCCGAGACAAATGAAAACATTAGAAGGACCACCAAGATGTCCTTGAGCAGTGGTCTGTAACCGAACACCAAAAAAAACAAAACCTTTGACTTGAATCTTAACTCATTCTTCGAGACATGATAGAATTTGCTTGAGTCTAGCTATCATGACCCGTGCCAACTGTCAATTACTTGTTCAGGGTACATACAGATCGGATCAAACAATATTAAAGGCCTTACATGTAGGTAATTAAATTTGTCAAGGACTTTTTCATATAAAGTAATCAGACATTTCACATTACCATGGTGATTGTAATGTCTGCCATTTTTCAGGCTAATTAAGTTTCATGCCTTCATTTGCCAATATCCAGACACCATGCAATGTCACCTTTTAATACAAGGACGAAAGACTTTAAAAAAAAGATTTTCTGTTCCAATTTGGATTGGAGATATTGACATCTCTCCTATTCATTTCCATGTAATTACAGTCAAGCTACAATGACCACCTGTCTATAACGACCCCTGCTGTAATATCACTGTATATAACGACCCCCTGCTGTAATGACCACTGTATATTAACGACCCCTGCTGTAATGACCACTGTATATAACGACCCCCTGCTGTAATGACCACTGTATATTAAATGACCACTGTATATTAAACGACCCCTGCTGTAATGACCACTGTATATAACGGCCCCTGCGGTATATATAATGACCACTGTATATAACGACCCCTGCTGTATAATGACCACTGTTTATAACGACCTCCTGCCTAGAACAACAATTTTGAAAAATGTCTGTCAAGCATATTGCATCACATATTCAACAATTTTTTCTAGGTCACAGGCACTTAACTTTCAAGGTCAAAAGTAAATTCAAGGCTTTTCAATTCAACATAGCATTTAATACTCAAGGGTGTTGAATTGCACTTAACTGTTCACAGGGGTCACTCTGTGGCGGGATTTTGAGATTTTTGCTGTTTTTGCTGAATATCTCATTAAAATGATCAGAATGTGCCTTGTAATTATACAAGTGTGTATAAATGGAACTAAGATCCCATCCACTTTCTCCAAAACCAGGAAACTCCCCAGATTATTACCCAGAATTCCTGTGTTCAGTATCATAGTACATACATCCATTTATTGTGCATGCAGTATCAATGCAATTTATCAGCAAAACATTGTAGTTAGTGATCCTCTTTGTGAGAAGATGTCTGGACGAGAACTATTATATCAAATTATTTAAATGACATTGTGCAGTAAATCTTCAAGTAAAATTGCTACTGTCAGCTCGAGGTATTAAGGCTTTTGTTTTTTTACTGCCAGCTTTAAGTATAGGCCTTTGTCAGGATACATCCGATAACGAGTAGGTAAAGAAATGCACATCCAGCCTACAGCCATGATTTGATCATAATGTTTAAATACCAACATGACTCAGACAGTTTGTAAACTTCAGCTTGTGAAAGTTACGCATTGTTCAGCAAACATTAACAGTCATCATTCAAAAAGGTTTTAGATATTACTACAGGTATATATATATATACCACCTAAATAATTATGTACTCTTTACAGAAAAAGACACAAGGTCTGACTGATACTGAAATAAATTTTACAGATCATTTTGGTAAAAGGCTTGATTTTGGAAATGTTATGTTTTTAACTGGCTAATTATATATATAATTATATCTGACATTTTCTTACCCAAATTTCATGTTGTCCACAGCTTGTGTGAATAAAATGAGTATATGTTACGTTGTTAAGCTCAGACCCAGATAATTACGATGACAGTTGTGTTTACAGACTTGTTTAAAGACTTTTTAAACTGAATGTCTTTCTCAATTTTTCAAATTTTGACCCATTGAATGCAAGTTACATCTTCTTTTTTTTCAAATGAAGCGTTTCAATGATTCTTCAAGCAAATATATATATTTCAGAGCAAATAATAACCATATCATATTTTGAGTTATTTATTTATATTGTCAAGTTTTCATTTGAATCTTGATTCTTGACTTTTAGATATGGATAATAAAGTAAAGTTCTTTATCAATTCAATTCATCCTAGGTAAATTTACACAGTAGCCAGCAAAGAGATTCATTTCTGTTTAGTTATGACATTGAGATTCATTTCTGTTTCGTTACGGTGACCTTGAGATTAATTTCTAATTAGTTTTAATTAGGATGACCTTGAGATTTACTTCTGTCATGGTGACCTTGAGATTTACTTCTGTCATGGTGACCTTGAGATTTACTTCTGTTATGGTGACCTTGAGATTTACTTCTGTTATGGTGACCTTGAGATTTACTTCTGTTATGGTGACCTTGAGATTTACTTCTGTTAGGGTGACCTTGAGATTTACTTCTGTTAGGGTGACCTTGGGATTCATTCATGTCTACTTATGATGACCCTAAGAATCTATTATAGGTAGTTATGGTGACCTTGAGATTTATTTCTGCTTATAGCTATGATGACATTGAGGTTAGTTCTATTTAGTTTCATGGTGACCTTCCTATTTCAATATATTAAGTATGTTTACAGTGTATTACAATGTATTTGGAATGTTTTCCGCGGTGGCCGAGTAGTTAAGGTGTCCTGACACTTTATCACTAGCTCTCCATCTCTGGGTTGCGAGTTCGAAACCTACGTGGGGCAGTTGCCAGGTACTGACCATAGGCCAGTGGTTTTTCTCCGGGTACTCCGGCTTTCCTCCACCTCCAAAACCTGGCACGTCCTTAAATGACCCCGGCAGTTAATAGGATGTTAATAAACAAAAACAAACCAAACCAATGGAATGTTTTCTGTGTATTTTAATGTATCTAGTATGTTAACACTGTATCATAATGTATGTAGCATATTTATAGTACTGTATATTTCAATATATTAAGTATATTTACAGTATATTACAATGTATCTACCTTGAGAACAGCTTACAGATGACATCACAAGTTTGCCTGGAGCCGACCACATTACCGCCTCCATGGAAAAACACAAATATGGATGGAGCTACTACTAGACTGCAGTTCTTAGATTTATATACTGTCACAGGAATACCATCTGAAACAGAAACAAGGATTCTGTATAACTATTAGATACTTGATCAAAGCTCACAGGAATACCATCTGTAACAGAAACAAGGATTATATTAGATACTAGATCAGAGCTCACAGGAATACCATCTGTAACAGAAACAAGGATTCTATAACTATTAGATACTAGATCAGAGCTCACAGGAATACCATCTGTAACAGAAACAAGGATTCTATATAACTATTAGATACTAGATCAGAGCTCACAGGAATACCATCTGTAACAGAAACAAGGATTATATTAGATACTAGATCAGAGCTCACAGGAATACCATCTGTAACAGAAACAAGGATTCTATAACTATTAGATACTAGATCAGAGCTCACAGGAATATCATCTGTAACAGAAACAAGGATTCTGTATAACCATTAGATACTAGATCAGAGCTATATACTGTCACAGGAATACCATCTGTAACAGAAACAAGGATTCTGTATAACTATTAGATACTAGATCAAAGCTCACAGGAATACCATCTGTAACAGAAACAAGGATTCTGTATAACCATTAGATACTAGATCAGAGCTATATACTGTCACAGGAATACCATCTGTAACAGAAACAAGGATTCTGTATAACTATTAGATACTAGATCAGAGCTCACAGGAATACCATCTGTAACAGAAACAAGGATTTTGTATAATTAACACATACACTATACTAGATCAGATCATTACAATCCTGCCCTGCAGCTGCTAGCTAGGGACATACAAAATTTTACCTACTAGCCCTGCCTCCATTGCATGATTTGTAAGAAGCAACTGAATTTGACTCTCCTCTCTAAATACTATATACTGTAAACGTACATATTTTAGCAGAAATTTTATTTTAGCGCTTTTCGCGCTGGAAGCCTTGCGCTAAATTACGATTGCGCTAATTACTTTTTGTACGTTCCATTTCTATAGAAAGTTCTGTGGATGCACTAATTCATCATTGCGCTAACTGGCTGAAATCTGCAAATGCGCTAAAATTTGATGGCGCTAAAATAAGTACGTTTACAGTATATGTTGGTATACTAAGTACTTCCTAATGTCTCCCTTTACACTACCTGACTTTAGACCTGTAGTTGAGCGTTCACCCTTGTGATGAAGGCCTTGGATACTGTCCCCTACTGGAGATATATCAGAGACTATAAAAATTGTACTTTATGCTCCTTCTTTAAGCATAGCAGTTTGGGCTTGGTATGACTGCATGGTTCGCTCGTATAATGTGACTGGGTGAGGTGTCCTGCTAGGTGTCTTCAGCAGTATGTTTCAGTGAGGTAGCACTATAACGTCAGCGTCAGTTCCATGCTATCATGATGTGACAGTGAAAACATTAACTATAGCCCCTCTATCTCCCAAATCACACAGTCTCAACATTCATATCACACACACGAGAGGACATCCTTAAATGGCCATACAAGTAGCATGTTGGAAGGATGTTAAACAATAAACCAAACACCATTGAGAACTACTGATACATTATATTGTATCATTATCAATATTTTTATTAATGAGTTTAACATTCCCTAGCTACTACAGCCTTTCAGTGGACTAGTCCATTGTGAAGTCGGCTTAACGTAACTCACATCCACGACACTAGTACTAATACTACACACTGCTTTAACATGTGAATGTATACGTACTTCAAACCTAAACAAGTAACAATTATTACCAACCTCACCAGCAACCAGTGTCCAAATTAAACACACAGCTCACCACAGGAAAACCCATTAAAAGGATAACACCCCCCTCCCCCCTCCTCTCCCTTCTCTTTCCCCTTCCTCCTTCCCCCCTCACCCTCCCTCTCCCCTCCCTCCTCCTTTCTCCTCCTCCTTTCTCCTCCCCTCCCCTTCCCCCTCTTCCTTTTCCCTCCTCCTTCCCCCTCCTCCTTCCCCTTCCCCCTCCTCCTCCCCTCCTCCTCCCCACCTCCTTCCCATCCCCCCCTCCTCCTTCTCCCCCTCTTCCTTCCCCCTTCCCCTCCTCCTCCCCCCACCTCCTTCCCACCCCCTCCTCCTGAACATCTCAATTCCGTGTTCAATTGAGCGATGATGTTCAGAACATGTGAGCGCAGCAGCTTAATGTTCTCACTGAATGTAGACGTGTCAAAAGGCATTTGTCTCATCGGAGTGATGTCAATCAACGTCATCCTCTAATGTTGGCATACCACCTAGTGAGGGTGGGGATGGGGTGAGGGCAGTATAGATGTGGGCGTCTAATCTACTGAGGTTTGGGCAATTGATTTAGGTATATATGATAAACCTGGTGGTGAGGCAGATGATGTTGGTTTACCTCATGATCCCCTGGGGAAGCAGTTGTAGTGGGCATCTCCCCTGGAGGGGGTGGGGTAGTTGATGTGGTCATCTCACATAGTACACTTGATGGGCGCAGACAATGTGGTAATATCATGATCACCTAGTGGGGGTGTGTGTGTGGGGGGTGTCGATGTGGGTATATCATGATCACCTGGGGGCGGGGGTGGGGGAGGGGTGTCAATGTGGGTATATCATGATCACCTGGGGGGGTTGTCAATGTGGTAATATCATGATCACCTGGGGGGGGATGTCAATGTGGTAATATCATGATCACCTGGGGGTGGGGTGGGGGTGTCAATGTGGTAATATCATGATCACCTGGGGGGTGGGGTGGGGGTGTCAATGTGGTAGTATCATGATCACCTTGGGGTGGGGGTGTCAATGTGGGTATATCATGATCGCCTGGGGGTGGGGTTGGGGGTGTCAATGTGGGTATATCATGATCACCTGGGGGGGGGGGGGGGGTGTCAATGTGGGTATATCATGATCACCTGGTAGGGGTGTCAATGTGGTAATATCATGATCACCTGGGGGGATGTCGATGTGGTAATATCATGATCACCTGGGGGGATGTCAATGTGGTAATATCCTGATCAGCTGATGGAGGCAGTTGAATCGTGAATCGGGTATATAAGTATCACCTGTGGGAGGAGGGGAGCAGTTGACGCGGTTATATACGATCACCTGTTGTGGGGGGGGGGGGGGGGTATTTTATATGGTATATCATAATCACCTTGTTGGTGGGGAGTTGATGTTAGCATTTCATGATCACCTGGTCGGGGCACGGAATACGGAACAGCTCACATATAAAACATGTTTGACAACAAAACTCTCCACTATTTGTGTAAGCATCGTACTGCAGCTGGTTCTCTCATTCCATGCCTAGCATACACATGCATATATGCCAGTAAAGAAGATAAATGTGGTACTTCAATATATGTATCTCTTATTTATTTATTTAACTTATGTCATAAGACTGCAGATGCAGAACATTCCGTTCCAAGACCGTGAGGTTGTTTTTAATACTGTGCATATAAACGGCCCCGCCCCCCTTCACGATCTCCCGTCGGCAAAATGGAACATTCCGAAGACGATATAATGTGTGGATGCATTATATCTAAACATATTAGTTACAGATGAGATAAACACTTACCTGGGACATATGGTGAAGGAACGTTAAACTCCTTCTCCGATCCGTCAAATTCGATCTCGCCAGCAAATTTTTTGGTCACTTGCAAATTAATATCTCTCGCCGCTTCTACGGACGGTGCGTTCGGGTACGACCCAAACCCAGCCTCGGCTCGTAGTTTAAAATAACTCAGGGTCTCATCGTGGAATTTATACTTCTGTTTAAGTTCTTCAAGATCTGCCATGGCTCCAATTTGCCTCTAGTTAGCTTTAAAACCTGTCAAATCCGTGCACACTGCATCCGATTATCACTGATCTAACGACTATCTCGGCAGCCATGCAGACCAACTTCCGTTTTGTTTACAAGTCGGCCTATTCCATTTCGTGTTTGTAGGGATGAGAAAGTATAACGTCAAAAAATACGGACGGAAGGCTAAACCAATAAGGTCTATTAATAGGTTAGCTGCTTGTAGTACGTGTTGCGAGGAACCCAATATTAGCTGCCAAGTGTTACAATGTAGGGAGATATATAGGTATGGGACGATAGATTCAGTAAGCCCAGTTTAAACTTTGAGGGGGCCTTTAGGCTAGATTATAGTACAACGTTAATGTGTCGAGAAAGTTGACAAGACTGCGCCAACGTTAACGACGCCGTTAAATTACAAATATATATATGCATAAGGCCCTATATGGTACATAACATGATGAGATATGCTATATCACTGAATATAGATAAATAACTTTCCCGGGATATCTATTGAAAAATTGCAATACTCAGTCCACAGGTAACTTCGAATTCACGGAGACGACAGCCCGGAAGCGACATAACGACAATGCGACAACGCGATAACTGAACATGTCGCTATTTATATGGCAATAACTTAAGTTAGATGTAGTCAACTCGACATAACTTTTGTCGAGAAAGTGACACTTATTACAACAAGTATAGGGGTCTATATATATACGTTTCCGTACATAAATCAACATTGACGCACTGAAGCTATTTTTCAAAACAAAGTACGACAGTGCGACAAAAATACAACGACATATAAATAGAGCATAAACAGCGAAACAGCACACACTGAAGTGAGGTTTACTGTAGAGAATAAGTTTAAGTATTCAATTTAAGTGAAATACCTGACTTTTATTCATGTATATCGAGGTTACTGGTGATCTGAGTCACTCCTGTTTTGCTAGAACGAGATACAAACAGAATATTTCCCGATAAGATCACGTTTGACGGAGAAGACTCTTGACAGATCTATATTTTTATCATAGAAATCAAAGTTCATAAATTGGAAAGTTAATTAAGAGGAATGTCAGGTTTTTAACGGTGCGTGGCTTCAGATCCCGGGCTCAGATCCAATACTTAGTAGTTTATACTGAGGCACCCTATATCGTCTTAATATCTCACTGTACGTATATATGTATTTGTCTTACTGTAGACACCGCAACCCCACACCCACACCCACCTCCCCGCCCCCTCCCCCACCCCACACATTTGTCCAGCTTGAAAGTCGTTGACCATTTGATCGAGCTATCACTAGTAAAACTGTACATTATGAATAAATCTGTAACCCTATATTTGATTTTTTTTTTACCACTAAAGTTCTCATATTTCTATTTAAAACTCTAGTTCTGAATTGGCGATCTTTTTTCTGCTGAACAAATAGCTAGATTTGTTTTATCTTAGTATAGATCTCTCTTAAAAATAGCAAGAGGTCAAAGATCACATAACTCTCTGTAACATGTATCCGAGACTGAATACGAGATACAAAATTTTCAACCACACAGAACAAAAACGAACTATCTAAATTTTTTCTAGAATTACTGACTGCTCAGTTTAAAAGTAAGAATTAAAAAGGCACATGAGTTTAAATTATTCCTGGTGGCTGTAAAGCTCAGTCGTAGTTATATAATTTCTTATTGGTTGGATGGGTCATAATACATTATCGTATACATGAACATGTACAGTTCACGAGAAGCATTTTCATGGAATACGAACACATCCTCGGTACCCATGAGGTAACCGGCTCATTTTCGCTCTCTGAACCATTATGCTATGCCAAACCCCTGACATAAAGGGAACATAAATTTATATAATACCTAGAGTATCGAGGACGGTTGATGTTATAAATAGAAAATATATAGGTTATCAAAATAGGTATATCAGATTAGCTCCAAGTGAAATTTGTGTTCCTCCTGGGCAATGGCCGAGCTATCCCAGTCAAAGATCAAGTAGTTTGTATTGTATTGTATTGTATTGTATTGCATTGCATTGTATTGTATTGTATTGTTTTGTATTGTATTGTATTACAGCCCACAAACAAGAAATATTGTACAATTTTAAAGCTACAATTTAGTGATATAGCAAAATCTATATGTATTGAGTCTGGACAAGATGATTTCCATCCTGCACCAGACAATACATCTAATCTAATCTAATGTATTGATTTCAACGGAGTGCCGCCATCGTTCTGTATATAAATAGATTGTATAGTTTAGTCTAATTTTGAACATCGCTAAAACACTCGTCTGGTTTACAGAAATATAGATAGACATACAAACGACTTCCTGACCTTTTCAGTCAGTAACTACATGTATATGTTATCTATTGCAAGGCAAAGTTGTCATTTATTCATGTAGCCCGAGTTTCCTCTGGTCCTGACATCATGTTTGGTGTCAGGGCCAGAGGAAACTCGGGCTATTATTCATGGAACAATGCAGATCCGACTTAACTCCTTAGTCGCCATATTGAATTTTCGCGAGATTTCTTAAAATTTTCATTTCCTTACCAAAAAGTTACTAAACCCAATTTTATAAGATATAGAAGATATCTAACAGTGCCTTCAATAATACAAATATATTTCACGAGTATGGCTAATATTTAGATATTTTCACTCGTGCTGCGCACTTATGAAAAATGTCACTTTTAGAAAATGAATAATTTCCGATATTTCACTGGTAAAAATGTAATAGTATTTCATTATAGATGTATTATACGTAGTATAAGATATATTGTTTCTGTTTATGGGATATCTTATATCATTTTTAAGTGCTTAGATATCTAACGAAGAAAAGTATAATATATCTTATTTGTTATATAATAAGATTATCGCATTGTTTACATGGATCTATATTGTAAATTACTTGATCAACATGATCACAACTTGGCTTGCCGAGTAAAGTTATTCCAACACTGACATACCAGCTGGCCGCCTAAATAAATATAGTTATTTATAAACGTTCCCAAAAGATAATCTTCAAGGTTAATCTGACATCCGATAGAGACCAGGTCTTATCTAAAAGCAATGTAGGAAGGTAAATATCACGTATTTCACAGATTTTAAGTTTATTTTTTTGTCAGCACTGCGTGCTAGTAACGTTGACCGTACTGACCTTGACGAAAGCTAGTTACGAGGGCTGATTGATATGTTGTGAGCCTCATATTGAAGGATTTGAATTTGGCCTGACATATTGTATTATTTTTCAACATAATCCCCTTCAGTATCTATACACTTTTGCCAGCGGCGTTTAAGGGCCTCAATGCCACTTTTATAGAACTCCTTTTCTTGGCTGTTCAGAAAGTCATCCACTGCATGTATGACGTCATCATCGGACTGAAAGTGAGTGCCTGAAATAGCAGTTTTGGAAATAGATGAAAGTCTGATGGAGCGAGGTGAATAAGGCGGATGCTCAATCGATTTAAAGCCACAATCGTGAATGGCAGCCATGGGAATGACATACTTTAACAGGAACATTGCCCTGATGGAATAACACACCTTTAGTGAGCTTTCCGCGCCGCTTAAGTTTGATATTTTCCCGTAACTGCATCAGAAGTGAAGCATAGTATGTGTAATTGATTGTTTGTCCCTTTTGGAGATAAACTATAGGCAGAATACTATCTGCATCCCAGAAAACAGAGGCCATAACCTTCCCAGCTGATGGAACAGTCTTTGCCTTCTTTGGCGGGGGAGAGTCAGGGTGCTTCCATTGTTTCGATTGTTGTTTGGCCTCTGAGGTAAAATGATGGACCCATGTTTCATCCAAGGTGATAAATCTCTGAAGAAATTTGGCAGGATCTTCCTCAAAAAAGTTAAGATTAACACGCGATAATATGCGCCTGGTGTTCTTCTGATCAACTGTCAGAAGTCTTGGTACCCATTGGGCCGAAAGCTCTCTTTGCAAGATCCTCGGTCAGAATGGAATGTACTCTTTCCTGTGAATGCCAACTCTACTGGCTATATATCTTTCTATGACTCGTCTGTCAGTCATAACAATATCATGAACTTTATTGACCATTTCTGGGGTTGCAACATTGACAGGCCTTCCAGGACGGGGTCATCCTCAAGGCTCTGTCGGCCGCGCTTAAATCCCGCCACCCACCTTTTCACTGTAGTATATGACTGGGCACTAGGAAACCATATCATTATGGATATCCTTAGGTGTTAAACCTTTTTCATGCAAATATTGGATCACTGCTCTTTCACCGATTTTGTCCATTTTGCAAAAGCCGCTTGTCTTGTTTACTTTGGAGTGCTACCTCGTCGATATAAACTAACGAAATGAGACCAGTCCTTGGGTAACCGGCCCTATATAGTCAGAGAATAGTAGGACATAAAAAGAACATCCTTGAGTACCTCCTCCAATACGAGGCTCACAACATATCAATCATCCCTCATGATTCGCAACTTCGCTAGCCAAGAGTGTTCGAAAGGAGCATATCGTATTGTACACCATTGGCTAGTGAACTTATTTAATTCGTGTTTCTGTTATATTAACGATTATCATTTGTCAGTAATCAACACTTGCCTGGTACATCCTACCCCGCACGATGGCTCAATAAGTTGTTAACCCTAAGGTTCGAGTTACATTGTTATACATCAATTGGGGGCATTATTACAATATTCTCGAGACTTTGCATTGGACGCGGTGCCCTCTCAGTAACTTGTGTGAAGTAAAATCAGTCGGGGACATTTCTTGCCATGCATGCTTCTGAAGACAAATTAACTGAAGCCAGTGTTCAGTAATATATCAGCGAGTAGTTCATTTCCGTTGTTAGGTATGATTACATGTTGTTTCCGTTGCAAGGTCGAACAATCGCCGACAATATCCATTCATTCAACCAAATCGCCTCCTTGATAGATATTTGCCTTTGCCAAGATGGCCCGCTATAATAATTCGGATGTGTACTATACCATTGCTATTGAAGAATTTATATTTGTGTCTATGTTACATTGCGGGCTTGAAGTGATATCTATTTTCGTGCAAGTATTGAAGACTATGTCAAAAATCAATAGCTGTGGGATAATCAGTTCTGATTCACTGCTGTCAGGAATACTCACGATAGCTATACATGAATGACTCCAAACACTTTGATTTAAAGTCATCAAAAGTCAAGCGTAATTGATTTCGAGGTGAACGATTTTTTATTGGAGGAAGGGACCCATGCCTGATTGTATTTGATGAAGACGCATGTTCATGGTATAGTTAGTATCACGGAGACTCTTATGTACCATGCCACCTATAACATATACGTATATAAAAGAACTGGATATATAACGTGAGGCTCAATTGGCCTGTATCGCTCTGTTGTCCTTCATGTGAATTGGAATGTTGATTTAGGTAATGGTCGAGAAAAGCAAATTAATGCATTTTCGTATAAGTAATGGAATGTTAATATTTTTAACAGATACATGCGGGTCAGGTTTTTTTAGCCCTTTGACCCAGGTGACATGAAAACACACCAATGACGTCGATGTCCCTTCATCTTGGTGTGCTTTCAGTTAACTATCACAGCTCAAAGGTTATACATTTGACCTTTAAAACAGGCCAAGGTCATTCAATGGAACAAACTTAGTAGGCTTTCGTCCAAACATGCCATTGGCTTGAATATTGAAACCCTCTTGGTAACTGAGAAACTGTATTAGAATTTAAAACATTTGAAACTTGTGATATTAAAAGTAGGTCAAAGTCTTTCATTTAAACAATATAACCCTTCATCATAGCATGGTACAGTACTAACGAACTATAATGACCCTGGATCTATTGGTTATTAAAAAGAATTCGATTAATTTCTTAAAATATTGAACCTCTGTAACCTTTAAATAAAATCCGTAGCCTCTTTGTCATCAATCTGGGACTATTAGCTATTGGGAAGAAGCTCTAAATGACCACAGCAATCGATGGGCCGTTGAACCCAAACAAACAAAATGGGAATACGTCTTTTAAAAGGAAAAGTTAACGACGGACGAATGGACGGACGCAGCAACACGACAGAAGCCCACTAGCCAGAGGATAACATTACGACAGCACATGGCCAAAAGGAGGGATGATAACGTAATTAATATGTCATAGTACATTTCTGTTATCACAATATAAATGAATTTTCAATGAGAAATCTGAAAAAGAGGAAACAGCTGCTGTACGACACAGTTCTGTGCCCTTTAATGTACTTTTTCTATTCTGAATTCATATTTAAATTAATCGATATCCACTCATGTATCCTTTGTACAATCTAGATTGCCTCATCGATTATCGATAACTACGTTGTTTCTAATCGTCTGATTTCGTTTGATCGCCTCGGTCTAAGATGAACTAACCGAGTTCCGTAATGATACTGAAAATCAATCAATCCCAATGGCGTGGAGTTCCTTTCGGGAGACATTGGCTATATCGAGTAAGCAGTATTGCGTACTGCCATGTCATAGTCTATACATAGCAGTGATACATTCCATCCTGATGTTCCGAACGGTTAGTTTCTCTAACGAAACTGTCTGTATATAATGACATGGGTAGTCTATACTTATATATTTCTCTACCAGCATGGAGCTACGCCACGAACTCATGCACGTGTATTTACGTTCTGTGTAGATAACCTGCCGACCCAGTCATATCTCCCGGTCGGTAGTTTAGTAATACATTGTACACAAGAGAACACAAATAAGAACCCCTCCCCTCACACATGTTCTCCCCGCCTGCTGCCTATACAAATATAGCTCACGATCTACCGCTGTACCGACTCATGTGCATATCTATAAATAGATACATCAATGCATTGCTGCGTGCGTACGTTATTGAGTTTCCATGGTCTTTCGTGGGAGTAGAATATCGGTGAACACATGAATTTATAACATCGACGAAATATTAAGGTATGTATTTCACGTCCCTGGACGTTTAATTGTGAACTTCTTGTACGTGTGTAGAGCAGTAACAAGGAAACCGAGACTTGTGATTTAACAAGTGCTTCTACAATGCACCACGATAATGAGCTAGGTAACAGGAAAACGCAATGCGTATATGCACGTACATATGTGTTTAAGATCTATTTTAAGTCGAGGGGAAATAGACATGTAAGCTATATCATAATTCATGCTAAGAACCATCAATCATTTAAAGAAAAACACTTTTACCTAGACGCCCCCTGTTCACGCGATTGACACCATATTTGTTCATCGATGTCTCTAAATGATATAACCCTTATAGCAGAAAAAAAATGTCTTAGTGAAGGATTTTTTCTTACATGTTGGTGACCCTGCTCATACGTTTTTATATTCCAAACTTAATTAGCATATGTTTAACATTCGTATGTTTTGAGTACATTTGTAATTTAGATTTATTGTGATGCAAATATATCGAAATTTTAAAGTGTTTTTATCTTCATATTTCATCATTATAATTCAATGGTATCCTCGCTTGTATCATCACCAATGTCATGGAAAGCTCGAGATGAATTAACTTTGAATTTTTAAGTTAATTAAATAAATAACCTTGTGGGAAAGTAACTCTTAATAGTGTAAAATGTTTGTCATTATCTGACATGTATTGATGTATTTATCGGATATTTTATCCTCGAGGAATGTACTAACAGAGATAATATAATATTTAATAAACTTATTTTTAATTGATATCTCTTCCTCGTGAATCATATGACCCTGGTTGTTGTTTAGCCCCTAGACACACGTCTTCATGTGACCCTGGTTGTTGTTTAGCCCCTAGACACACGTCTTCATGTGCTCTGGTTGTTGTTTAGGCCCTTAGACACACGTCCTCATGTGGCTCTGGTTGTTGTTTAGGCCCTATAGACACACGTCCTCATATGACTCTGGTTGTTGTTTAGCCCCTAGCCACACGTCCTCATGTGACTCTGGTGTTTAGCCCCTAGACACACGTCCTCATGTGACCCTGGTTGTTGTTTAGGCCCTAGACACACGTCCCCATGTGACTCTGGTTGTTGTTTAGCCCCTAGACACACGTCCTCATGTGACCCTGGTTGTTGTTTAGGCCCTATAAACACACGTCCTCACGTGACTCTGGTTGTTGTTTAGTCCCTAGACACACGTCCTCATGTGACTCTGGTTGTTGTTTTAGCCCCTAGACACACGTCCTCATTTGACTCTGGTTGTTGTTTAGGCCCTATAAACACACGTCCTCATGTGACTTTGGTTGTTGTTTAGTCCCTAGACACACGTCCTCATTCGACCCTGGTTGTTGTTTTAGCCCCTAGACACACGTCCTCATGTGACTCTGGTTGTTATTTTAGCCCCTAGACACACGTCCTCATGTGACTCTGGTTGTTGTTTAGCCCCTAGACACACGTCCTCATTTGACTCTGGTTGTTGTTTATGCCCTATAGACACACGTCCTCATGTGACTCTGGTTGTTGTTTAGGCCCCTAGACACGCGTCCTCATGCGACTCTGGTTGTTGTTTAGGCCCTAGACACGCGTCCTCATGCGACTCTGGTTGTTGTTTAGGCCCTATAGACACACGTCCTCGTGTGACTCTGGTTGTTGTTTAGGCCCTAGACACACGTCCGCATGTGACTGGTTGTTGTTTAGCCCCTAGACACACGTCCTCATGTGACCCTGGTTGTTGTTTAGGCCCCTAGACACACGTCCGCATGTGACTCTGGTTGTTGTTTAGGCCCTAGACACACGTCCGCATGTGACTGGTTGTTGTTTAGCCCCTAGACACACGTCCTCGTGTGACTCTGGTTGTTGTTTAGGCCCTAGACACACGTCCTCGTGTGACTCTGGTTGTTGTTTAGCCCCTAGACACACGTCTTCATGTGACTCTGGTTGTTGTTTAGGCCCTAGAAACACGTCCTCGTGTGACTCTGTTTGTTGTTTAGCCCAAAGATACACGTCCTCGTGTGCTCTGGTTGTTGTTTAGCCCCTAGACACACGTCATCATGTGACTCTGGTTGTTGTTTAGGCCCTAGAAACACGTCATCGTGTGACTCTGGTTGTTGTTTAGGCCCTAGACACACGTCCTCATGTGATTCTGGTTGTTGTTTAGGCCCTATAGACACACGTCCTCATGTGATTCTGTTTGTTGTTTAGTCCCTAGACACACGACCTCGTGTGACTGTTTGTTGTTTAGGCCCTAGACACACGTCCTCGTGTGACTCTGTTTGTTGTTTAGTCCCTAGACACACGTCCTCATTTGACTCTGGTTGTTGTTTAGCACCTAGACACACGTCCTCATTTGACTCTGTTTGTTGTTTAGCCCCTAGACACACGTCCTCGTGTGACTGGTTGTTGTTTAGCCCCTAGACACACGTCCTCATGTGACTGGTTGTTGTTTAGCCCCTAGACACACGTCCTCATTTGACTCTGGTTGTTGTTTAGCCCCTAGACACACGTCCTCATTCGACCCTGGTTGTTGTTTAGCACCTGGACACACGTCCTCATGTGACTGGTGGTTGTTTAGGCCCTAGACATCCGTTCTCATATGCCGATTGATTTTGTAATAGGCCATGTTTTTTATGATATATAAATATAAATATTCATTTAATTAATTATTTTTTCCACGAAAAGGTCCATTAATTTTTAGTTGTAATATACTGCACGCAATCTACATATATCCATACAGTTGCAAGACATTTTAAAGGTGTGATATAATATTCCTTTTGTTGGCGCCAAAGCTTGAGAAATACGACATTCATTCTAAGCCAAGAGTTCACGAGTTATCCTTCTTCCCTTTATCCTGAATCAAAACTCGGTAATTTTGTGCCCATGTTGGATACACATCGTTGAATTTTCACGCATTCGTGACTTACATTATACAGATTCATTTATTTTTGCCGAAAAGATTTTATTGATTTTGTTTTTAGAATGGATGATTGGCACATCTAAGGAAGACTGCATACTATTTTATAAAAAAGAATTAGTTGCATATTAATTGTTTAAAATACAAATGCAAACAACTATTTCACTCGACAAGAATCAAATCTTAACACAAAGCAAGCGTCATATTAAAGGGGCATTCCCTCGTTCGCACATCAGAAACCTGCACAATATCTATTGATGAAATATATGCCCGAATGATTACATGAGTGTCTGTGCCTACATGTAATGAAATTAAAGCCGAAATGTACAGGGGGAAGACGTATCGTATACACATACCGTATGTTTTTGTTATAGTGATACTTCGGGTCGAATTAAGAATTTTCATGATTTAAAACTCGAAGCACTTTGGTTTATCATGTTGTGAATAAAACTGCCGTATTAATGTAAAGATTATAACTTTTACTACTTGGAAAAAATACATATTTTTCAGTAAGTTTAATTTTGACGATCTAAACTTTATTCAAACGAAGGAATGCCCCTTTATGTGATATTAATTTTTCTTAAAGGTACAGGATTTCAGAATTTAAGGGGCACGCCTTCTTGCATTGTGACGAGAATGAAGTCTCAGTTTAAACAAATGCCTCCATTGATAGAAGGATGATTTTTTGTTTTTATTTCTGTTTCAGGTCATTGAACGATCTAATGGATCAGGCTGACGGAAGTACTTCAGAAGACGGAAGTGGTGAAATAAACAACGAAACAGACACATCACCTGAAACAGCAGTTTCAGAGGGAATCACGGACCAGACTTGTAATGGACAGTCAGATGCCCACGTTCCCGATGAAAACAATCAACCGGACAGCCTTGTCAGAGCAAGCTGCAACCAACCAAGACAGACCGGATATGACGTGGAGTCCGCGTCATCTGTTGCGCCTCACGGCACTGATGACGTAGGTACTTTAGAATCACAACCTGAACACGTTTTATTAAATGGATCAAGTAATCTGGTAGCTGACGTGGAAAATGGAGCGGGCATTTTGGGGTCGGAACACTATGTTACTGGGGAGACAGCAGGCGAGGTGGGCCCAGTGGAGGAACGAGTGTCATACATTCTGAACTCTACTTCCGGTCCGGTAGATGGAACAGTTGATGTAAGATCAGTTATAGCATCAGTTGCACAGCGTAACTTATATAGCGAAGACTCGGCCGTGAATTTGTCTGAAAATAATAACAAAGATGGGCAGTGCTTTATTCCAGATGAGAAATTTTCAGAGAATCAGAATTTAAGTCCTGCACAGGCAGCAAGTGTAGCCGATAGTGCGGAATATGTGACCCAAGACGTTTGTAGCAGTGATCTGTTAACTCCGGAAGTTGGAAGTACTCAACAAACATCATCGGAAGTTGGAGGTACTCTGCAAACGCCAGCGGAAGTCGAAAGTGCCCAACAGACGCCAGCGGAAGTCGAAAGTGCCCATCAGACGCCAGCGGAAGTCGAAAATGCCCAACAGACGCCAGCAGAAGTCGGAGGTACTCAACAGACGTCAGCGGAAGTCGAAAGAACCCAACAGACGCCAGCGGAAGCCGGAGGAACTCAACAGGCGCCAGCGGAAGTCGGAGGTATTCAACAGACGTCAGCGGATGTCGACAGTGAAGGAATAATAAATTTTCGAAAAGTAGTTCAAGAGTTCCTAGATGGAATTAAAGATCAGGTTCCTACTGAAGAGCCACCAGATACAACCGAGTCCTTGGCTGCATTCGTACAGGAAAATATCGCCTCTAAAAACATTAGAACGATAAAGTATACACTGAAGGATTTAACTGAAGCCGATCGCAAAGCCGTTGTGGAGTATGAAATAGATGGGAAAACGGCTTTTTTCGTTGCGTGTGAGAAAGGAACGGATGAAACGGTGAAGTATTTTGTGGCGGAATGTGGTGCCGATATCAACAAGAAGGGAAGGTTTGACTGTGGGGGAAAGGATATGTTGGTCGCGCCTCTATGGCTTGCAACAATTGAGGAGAAACCTGAAGTCGTGAAGATTCTTGCTAGTCATGGCGCCGATGTGAACGCTGTTTGCACTACTGGTTCGACAGCAGTTCACGCAGCCTGCTATATGAATAACACGGAACTTGTAGAAGCATTATGCAATAGCGGAAGTGACGTCAACATTCCGGATACGCTGGGAAGTACGTGTTTAAAAGATTCTGTAGATAACTTAGAGATATGTAAGATTCTAATTGCCCATGGAGCAGACGTAAACTACAAAAAAGAAAACCAGTATTCAATACTTCATCATGCTATAAAAGCTCACAATATGGAGACAGTGGAACTTCTTGTCCGTAACGGCGCTGATATTATGACTACGGATTTTGAAGGGAAACGATTGTTTGAGATATGCTATTCTAGTTTACTCCCCCGATATCGTGGAGTTTTTAATGGATAGTATCAACGCAAACGCGCCAAAGTCGGCCGACATTTACGACCTGATGGGAGCTATGGCGGTCGGCAGGGGCGAGTATAAGGAAGGATACGAGTACTGGTTACGATCAATGTATATCCGGACTGAGCTACGAGGTGGTGAGACATCTCTTCGGGAAATTCCGGAAATATTCGGAAAAGATGTAGAAGTTCCTAATTCCATTTCAGATCTTATCTTATTGGCCAAGAACTGTGATTCAATGGACGCTCTTGCTCTAGCTATTACGTCACATCAGCTAGGACCGACCCACTGGGACACAATACAGAGAATTCTTCTGCAGTCAACGTCACTTTTGCATAACGACAATCTCATTCAAGCGTTTGACATGACACGATACGTATATTCTTTGCTGACGAATAAGTACAAAATTCTTCACAGAATGCAAGAGTTTGCGTTGTCTCAACTATTTGAAATCTGCTCGAAATTCCAGATACAAACTCTTCGTGGTGTATCTATACCAAGATTCAAAGAAATCTTGGACGTTTTCAAAGATATGGTGGACTTTTTGGAGAATGCCCATCTGCTAAAATGTTCAGACACGGAATACTTCATACAAAATTCCAATATCTTTGACAAGGTCATAGACCACGTGTTCGATATGATGTATCTGCTGAAGGTCAACAATAAATCTTCGGAGGAGAAACACTTCTTCAGATCACAGCTGAAACGACTGGTAGAGATGGAGTTATGTGATATCAATGGGGTATCCCTCTTACACAAGTCACTAACCAGGAAACCAAAAATCGTGTTCCATTTCATGGAGACGGGTCCACGGGAGGCGCGTCACGAGGATCTCTGCGTCACCCGGGAACTTATTCAAGCAGGCGCAAACGTCAACGTCCAGGATTTGAAAAGGGATACTCCTCTCCATAGTCATCTCAAATGGATAGAAAAGTACAATTTCTTCACAAAGAAAATTATTGAATTGTTTCTAGATTACGGAGCCCATGTTGATTTGGTTGATATCGACAATACTTCACTCTTCGCCATGATTAACGCTCGCGGATTGACGATTTGTCCAGTCAAATATCACACTCTTCAGTGTTTAGCGGTCAAGGTCATTCGTAATCAAAGAATCCACTTCCGGTCGCTGTTGCCGATTCCTCTACAACGTTTTGTCGACATGCACAAATAGAAAAAAAAATGTTTCCGTCCATGAAAGGAAAACTATACCAAAATATTTGTATAGAAATTCATGACCTAACGATTGTTTTTATTTTAACCCAACAATTTAATTTTGTTTGTGTATAAAAAGCGTAATTTTTGATATTTTGATGGTATAGGTCCTACAGAAAAAAGTATATACCATGTGTTAAAGCAACGAACAGTTTTTGTTAAGTTTTAAAACTTGATTCGAGGGGATAAAAAACGCAAGTATTTTGTATCAAAGAATCGCCAAAATTGTGAGTAAGACCGGAGCGCCCTGTAGCGTTACGCTTTCGCTGACTATTATTGAATATTAATTGCTGATTGCGATTTTGTTTGTGAAATAAAACTGTAAAATACACATCTGAGACCGAGATGTGTCTTTGTAAAAGATCTTCACAATGTTGTTAATTTTCACAATGTTGAAACATGTTCTTTGAGACCTCCGACAACATCATGTCAATTTGATATACTTGTACTAACAGTCGTTAAACTTACGTTTTTCTTATTCTCATTCTCCGGTAGGAAATACCACACGGTAAAATCATACTTTTAAGATTTAAGGTAAACTGTTCTGATCCTTTCGATTGACCATTTCTTTGAAATAACAGATGTGAACTAAATTATAAAAAGTTATTTCCCCTGTGCCAGTGTAGGATCTCAAAATCTCTCAATTTGTTGGATGTCTAGATGACAGTGCGAGTTTGTGAAAATTCCTGGCAAAATTCAAGCTGAAAATGATATTGTTATCTTTGAAGATTGTATCAACTTTAACCAATTATAATCAACTCCTTTTTGGTCCCATAAATATGTATATTTTAACCGACATATCGGTCTATGATTCTCAATTCAATATTTCTTTGGATTGATAAGCAGCTTATCATTGATCCAACAATGGCGGAGTAAGGTGTCAAAATAGTTAAACCCATTTTCGGTCTCAACAAATAGGTGTGGTCAATGGGAAACGTTACTTGATGAAGAAGTTTATTAGTTGACCTCTTTAAAAGCGAAATGTTGAAAGAAATCCTCTTATCTTCTGAAAAGGATATCTTATCGTTTTGTGCAGTTATTTTCGAAAAACATGAGGACGACTTTCATATTTCCCAAATGACTACATTTTGGTATAATTATACAATTATATAGCGACACCAATGTAATTAATGGAGTAATTTTACGCAATGTTGATACTAATTCGACATTGACATTAACGTTTCTATTGCCTTTGTTATGCATTTGCACAAAATAAAGCATGAAAAATTGGAAATATGTCTTCGTGTTTCTATGACTTTAAATGGTTATCTTCGCTTTCACTTACGCCATTGTTGAATTATTCTTCTAAAGCAGAATTTGTAAAATCTTGATTGTGTTGTGTTGTGGTTTAACGTTCAACGGTGATGATCATAAAGATGCATCAGTGTTGCGAATGTTTGTGTTTTTGGGAGACGGCGGTATGTTCGTGTTTGTCTTAAGATTACAATAGCGCGGATCAACTGATGCCAACTGCATAGTGCTACCTCAGTGAAAAACACTGTCAAAGACACCCAGCAACACAACCCACCCGGTAACATTATCCTGACAATGGGCGAACCAGTTGTCCGATTCCCCAAAATGAAAAGCGCTAAGAAGGAGCAAACTACCACTTTATACATATCTTGGCCAAGAGACGGAGCGCAAAGCCTTCCTCACATGTGCGAAAGCTCAACGAAATGCCAAATGTGAGGCGGTGTGTTGAATCTGGAAGAAAACAATACCTGCAAAGCATTATGGTACTGTACGCAATTTACTGGATGCACGTGACAGATTATTGTGTCACATAACACTGATATGATAGTATAAATATATATATATTTACATCTTTTAAAATTATTTTCCAAACAAAACAAAAAAATATATTAATATCAAATTAATTTTTATTCAATATCGTTCACACCAGCACATGTACATGTTAATAGCTTTCAGATCAAATGATATGGTCTCGGGTTTATCAAAACTTCGAAGTTGTTAAATTTTATGTAATTTTTAAAGAGCTTGAAAGATCTCGATGACAGGGCTTATTATATACATTATAATGTATTATTCTTAAATGGTGAACACAATGAAGATGACTATTGTTACCTGACACACGATAGAGCTAAAATATTACACCTCGTTCGCTAGTTCAATCACAGCGATTCAAATATTTCTCATCTGTTTATAAAATTCTACAATCTTGTCACGAATGAAAAAAAAATTTCTTCGTTCATTTATGAAGTCAAAATGGTAATATTTGCTTTTTTGTCAATGCCATAATTTAAACTGTTACCATGATGACGTCATACCGTTATTATTGTTATTAAGCTGAATTCGGTCGAAAATGCAGTTAACTGCAGCCAATACCGATAAACACACCATAGTAGTACGTTTGCTAAGTTCATGGTATATTTTGGTGTGAAATGTTGATACCTGTTAAAGTGATATTCTCTAAACTATTTATGAGAAAATAAATACATGACATGTGAAAGCTATGACGGAAATAACACAATACATAAAACAACAGTAACAAACATCTGCAAATGTGACAACAAATCAATATGGATTGTTTACATACATGTAACTACTTGATGCCAACAACAATAATTTCGAGTACAACGGATTATTTATAAAAAAATAACTTGGATATATATGTTATGTTATGACACCACAACGAAGTGTTCTCTAAATGAAGCGCTTTATGATAAGTACACTGTGTTTTAGCTCCATAACATAAACTATCTGTTTAAGTTTATCCTTAGAATTTGATTGACCATACACTTTCATTGATGGACTCTTTTCTTGGAAATGATCACGCCGTTTTATCAACCAATTAAAAGCAACGTCAAAAACGTTATGGACGGGTAATCCAATGAAATGCTTACATATATAACATACACTTTTACCAAACCTATTTTATTAGTACCACGTGGACGGAATGTCTTAAAACACATTATTTACAAATGTTTGAAGTAATATACGCAATGAATAGCTTTGATAAAATATTATTTACTATGAAGATAATAATTTTCAAATTTTCGCGAGCATTTCCACGAAAGCTGATGCATTTTTTTCAGGCAAATAAAGAAATGTACACTGATTTGATCATCGCTTTGCATCTTGATAATGTCATTTCGGAACAGAATATCTCTAATCGTTATACAAACCAAACGAGTCTGTATCCTAAAGCTTGTAGCGGATCTGGAGAGGGTAAATCTGCTAACCAGAGAGCTCCAATAATTCGTGTCTAATTCGTTGCATTTTAAAATCTACTTTGATAATATGGAATGTATACATACAATCTACGCGTAAAGTACATTATTCTTGGTTTACGGAAACGCTTAATGCTCCAATCTCACTGGTTGTACCTGGGTTGGCTCTTTGTCCATTCCATCTCTCCGTTTTCAATAATATTTCTGTGTGATAACTATACTCATGATCTTCTACAATAAGATCAACATTTTTGTTTATCCTGGGTACTCCAACAAATGGCAAAGACGCCAAGAAATATCGAAGCCGATTTCGTTGTACTGAGTCGATGAGAAAAAAAATAAACGATTTTATAATGTTAATATGATTAAAATGCACATTTCTCAATACTTCAGTAGATTTGACCAACGCGTGACCTACCTATGTCAGCTGACTGAAAGACAGGAAGTCTCCCTAGTTATGTCGAACCAGCTAACGGAAAGGCAGGGAGTCTCCTTTTCTATGTCGGACCAGCTAACGGAAAGGCAGGGAGTCTCCCTTTATATGTCGGACCAGCTAACGGAAAGACGGAGAGTCTCCTTAGTTATGTCGGACCAGCTAACGGAAAGACAGAGAGCCTCCCTTTCTATGTCGGACCAGCTAACGGAAAGGCAGGGAGTCTCCTTAGTTATGTCGGACCAGTTAACGGAAAGACGGAGAGTCTCCTTAGTTATGTCGGACCAGCTAACGGAAAGGCAGGGAGTCTCCCTAGTTATGTCTGACCAGCTAACGGAATGACAGGGAGTCTCCCTTTATATGTCGGACCAGCTAACGGAAAGACGGAGAGTCTCCTTAGTTATGTCGGACCAGCTAACGGAAAGACAGAGAGCCTCCCTTTCTATGTCGGACCAGCTAACGGAAAGACAGAGAGCCTCCCTTTCTATGTCGGACCAGCTAACGGAAAGACAGAGAGCCTCCCTTTCTATGTCGGACCAGCTAACGGAAAGACGGAGAGTCTCCTTAGTTATGTCGGACCAGCTAACGGAAAGGCAGGGAACCAGCTAACGGAAAGACAGGAAATTTCCCTGGTAATGTCGAACCAACTGACGGAAAGACAAGATGATGTCCCTATTATACTTCCTCCGATGATGGATGTGGTGACAGTGTTTGTCTAATAGGGTGAATACGATTTCGGCTCGTCAGATGAATGGATATGTCAGAAGGTGCCTGAAAGATAGAAGAACGCATAGCTGTCAATACTTCCCGCTAGTATAGATTTAGTGCAGGTTTTAAGAAAAGTCATTTGAAGATACAAAAATAAGAAATACATTAACGGGCTTGTGTTTGAAAAACAAAAACAAAACAACACAAAAAAGAAACATTAACTTGGAAAGTTCCCCCTATCTACGAGATGATATTTTATTCATAAAATAATAAAACCTTAACCTATATGGATACTGGTAGCATCACTGAAAACAAACAGCCTTGGATATACAATACAGTAATTTCATGCTATATCGTAAACAATCTACATCTTCCTGTGACAGAGGTCGCTTCAAAGCAAATTACATTGTATACAGTTTTTAATTAGTCTCTACTTCGGTGCAAGGACATCAAAGGCAGGTAACCCGACAGTTTACTTCCGGGTCAGGAGGAAAGAAACACGCGACATTTATGTTCACTAAGTTTTGTCTACAGGAATCGAAACCATCGTTACGCTCGTGGGTCAGTTGGCTTTGTACCCATCATCAAAGGATTTCCACAAGGATTTCAATTTTACGTCGTCAAATGTTAATTTTATACAAATGTCAATTTGTAACCAGATACCAATTTCTTCAGCCTTGTTGTGATTAATAGCTTACATAACTTAATTAAACAACGATAGTTTAATGTATTAGAATTTGTCTTTGATCTTCCATTGCTAGGTTACCCATCATATCAGTCATACCCGTAGATCGTGCTTACAAAGAGAATGACACCAGGCATCCGTAAACTGTTATATTACTGGAATTATCATTTGAGATCGTTCTGGTTATGTTGTTGCCCTTTCCTAGATGCTGCATTGCAGTTAATCATATAATCATTTCACATCAAGTTAGATATAAGCAGATTTTCAGAGAATCGTTTTCCTGTCTATTCCTCATAATTGTGTTTCGTCCGGGGCATTCTAAATCATAATCAACTGAAAAACACTGCTGAACCCAGCAGCTTCCTATATCTTTGAATTTGCAAATGAAATGTCTGTTCCCTCACCTTTGCTGGTGGCAGGTTTTTTTTTTTCAATTGTTCATAATCATGGCTCTATATCATTTATTTTCATGTTTTTATTTCATTAACAACCGTCACAGTGTGGCCGTAACCTAACCTCCTCTAAATGAGCAGCTGTAGGTCACCTGTTCCCCTTTCTACAACATGCTTCATCTCACCCCTCAACACTGTAATCTCACCTCTCTACACTTGCTTCAGACGAAGGTCAATAAGATAATACTAGGCCTCTGACCACTAAATCTAGTTCCAAAACATGTCATCCTTATATCATCTAGAGCTACATTATTTGGTAAGGGAGAAAGAGAGAGAGAGGGGGGGGGGGGGGGGGGGGGGGGGGGGGGGGGCTAAATTTCCGAAAATCCGAAATTGGTTGAGTGTAGAGAAAGGACAATCATAGCAAATGTATATGCGTTTGCTAATGTTTCGGTCGCTCTACCATTCAATTACAATAATCTGCTTAATTTGCACACCTGGGTCAACGATTATGAAGATATCATGTATTACTGACCTTGTTATTGCATTGAAAAATGACTTTGTAATTAACTAATTGGCTCGAACTAGGATTGTTGAGTGGGGAGTTCAAAGGGCCAGCTAATATGCATTAACTATGAACAAACACAGTCTTTTAAACCGCAAAGCAATTTCATCAAATTATTTGGTTACATGTTTTAGTTTTTTTTTTAAATGTTGACAATCGATACTCTCGAGATAACACTCGTTATTAGACTTCATTTGTCATCTCTGGTTATAGCTTTAAGTATTTTTGTTTTCAATTTCAACAAATATTATTGACAGAGAAAAATAGGATTAAGACATCAGTCATAGCCTATCTAAGTCTTCTCCTTAGTAACAACAGGTGGTAAGAAATACAGACAAATATATTTAAGTACACATTGATATGACAAATTGACTTAAGGGGAAGTAACTCCTTGAAGTAGTCAGACTTATTCAGTATTGTGTAAGGGACTAACCCCTTGACTAGGGGTACTTAATTTTAAATACTATATCATCATGTTATCCGTGAATAATACAAAGCAATAAACTTAATATTCAAATAAATATATTGTTGAACATAAATATTTGGTGATATTGAATTTATTCCCCCCAACAGATACAGGCCTAGTTAAAGCTATGTGTGTTATTTCAGTATAGACAATCTGAAAATGTAGTGGTGCTGAAGCGTTATATATTGAGAAAGACAAATAATCAAGTCATCGCCATCTCACGAAGAAAATACTAACCTTGCCAACCCACTCCGGTGATAGCTTGTTCTCGGTTTGAGTGAAAACAGACTTGCGATGAGCCTTTGTGTTGATGGTCTTTAGCACGTTAATTTTTTCCCGTCCTGTTATAGTGTGCGAGACAGTTGGCATACTCTCATTCTCAAGTTCACGAACTTCCGTTTTCTTATAAAGGGCATAGAACTGCAAAAATAGATGATTGATGAACTCAGTGGTTACATAACCTGAGAGATGTTATGTATGTGTATTCAGACCCCTGACCTATAAGCGTTTCATATACTTAAACAAATCTATAGGACATCATTACGTGCCGTTTGGGATAAATCTCTGTAAAGGAATTAGCTTTATATTCTGTAATGCACTCCCTTAGATGAAACTATTTAGAGACAGTTACTCTGAATATATGCGAATGAGATCTCGTCCTACCAAGTGAGGTAGGGTCAAAAAATGGTGTATATAGAGAATACATGAGTAGTGTTTTAAAATATAAGCCGTATTTTGACGAGGGTAAAGAAAGACAAAAGTCAAGACGAGCCTTGACGAGCCACTTTTGTCTTTCTGTCCCGAGCCAAAAATACCGCTTATATTTTAAGACAATGGATTCTGTATTCTAATCACCCTGCAACAGTCATCAAAAATAATCGTTTTTTAAGTGAAGCAGTATTAACAAAATCCAAATATGTTGCCTTTCAAACGTTATTTCATTTGGAAGTAGGTCAGTCAAATTGACACACGTGCTAAGATTTTAAAATACAGCAGTTTTCTGTCACAGCCGCAAACAGCAAAAACTAATGTTGTATGTGTATTACGACAATGCAGATGCTAGTTGCAGGATAAATTTCGACTGACCTACTTCCAAGTCAAACAACGTTTAAAAGGCAACTTAAAAATGATTATTTTTGATGACTGTATGAGGATAAATAGAATGCATGTTCAGTGTCATAAAATATGAGCTGTTGCTCGTAACAGAAAAACAATATTGGCTCGCCAAGGCTAGCCACTATTCATATAAGGTTGTTGACGAAACTTTATTGACAAAGTGTTTCACTATATAATCCAAATTAACAGTTAATTACCGGTTTAGGAGTTAGGACGTTATAAGGTTATGATAATGTACCTAGAAACATAAGATTTGGATATAAGTTTACCCACTATGTGAAACATGATATGATTGATAACTGACACAGCCATAGCTTGTTTGTCATGTACACATGGTTATATGTCAAGGCAGGGGTATTCTTTACGGTGAATGGCCTTCGTGTACGTATTGATATGTAATTAAAAACAAACATTCCGGAGAAGAATTCTCAAAGAATCTTCTTATATATCCAATCTTGGCATATAACATTTGTATACAATATCCTGTAACTTCACTACTTCAGCCATTAACGGATCTCATATAACGCCATAAAAAAACTTGTATTATCCACGCTCATAGTAATGTTTACAGAATACAAAAGAGGGAAAAGGTTACCAGAAAACATCAGCATATAAATAGAGAATACATGGTTAATGTCTTGAAATATAAAAACATATATAAGCTATACTTTGGCGTGGCTAAAGAATGACAATTGCATTCTGTATTGTTGGGTATTTTCGCGGTGTATCAAATTTCGCAATCTTCGTGGTAATTAAATATAGCACGACAACAAATAACAAACCAATATCATATATACAAGGCGCTGTTGCGGGAAAATTATTTCGAGCGAACTAGTTCCGACTGTGACAATTTGAAATTGCAAACATTAGATAAAGATTGAGCTAAGTTTTGCGACATGCAGAATGGCACAAAAAATCTTCATCAACCGCTTTGAGATTTATTAAGTGCTTACTTGATCGCTAAACATTCCAGCTTATCCCTAGTCCTAGTAACATTATTAAGACACTACAGGACAAACATTTTCTGATAAAGCCTTCCTATGCTTGCCTGTTGAAATCCTATTTACATGTACTTGTATATATTTCTATTAGTATATTAACGATTTTCGATTTCAAATGATAAACAATTAAATAAAAAACATTTAAAATAATTAAGTGCTTAATGTAAAACGATATACCTATAAAGGTTTATCTTACCTTTGGTGTAAATATCAGAGCCGTTGTTATGGTAACGAACACTTGGATTTGTAAGAAGTATATAAGATAGATATAATCTGGACCGGAATTTGTGTGACTGATGAAATAGCTGTAATATTGAAATATTCAAACATAAATAGATTGTTAAGATTGTCAGTCAAAATTCACCAATATACATTAATAAAAGACACTAAGACAATAAGATATTCACACAACACGTCTTCACAACACATCCACACAATACGTCTTCACAACACATCCACCCAACACGTCCTCACAACACATCCACCCAACACGTCTTCACAAAGCTTCAACACAACACGTCTTCACAACACATCCACACAAAACACCTTCACAACACATCCACCCAACACGTCTTCACAACACGTCCACACAACACGTCTTCACATCACATCCACACAAATCGCCTTAACAATACATCCACACAACACGTTTTAACATCACATCCACACAAATCGCCTTCACAACACATCCACACAAAACACCTTCACATCACATCCACACAAAGCACCTTCACAACACATCCACCAAATACGTCCTCACAACACATCCACCCAACACGTCTTCACAAAACTTCAACACAACACGTCTTCACAACACATCCACCCAACACGTCTTCACAACACGTCCACACAACACGTCTTCACATCACATCCACACAAATCGCCTTAACAATACATCCAAACAACACGTTTTAACATCACATCCACACAAATTGCCTTCACAACACATCCACACAAAACACCTTCACATCACATCCACACAAATTGCCTTCACAACACATCCACATAAATCGCCTTCACAACACATCCACACAACACGTTTTAACATCACATCCACACAAATCGCCTTCACAACACATCCAAACAACACGTTTCAACATCATATCCACACAAATCGCCTTTACAACACATCCACACATTTTTTTATTACACGTCTTCACATCACATCCACACTAATCGCCTTCACAACACATTCACACAACACGTTTTAACATCACATCCAAACAACACGTCTTCACAACACATCCACCCAACACGCCTTCACAACACATCCACCCAACACGCCTTCACAACACATCCACCCAATACGTCTCCACAAAACATCCACACAACACGTCTTCACAACACATCCAAACAAGACACGTTTTTTCCTGGAACAACAATACAACTTTACAAGACACCTTTAATAGACATTACCCTATCACAACTATTCAGGAGACGTTCACATAACAACAGAGCTGTGCTTCATGACACAAATATACTAACGTAATCCTTGACAATCTGATTTGTGATACAAAATAGTCCCTCTACAGATGTTTATATAGACGCTTAAATTTGAACAAGCATTCTGATTGGTTATAGAAATATTGTTTAACCAATCAGAATGCTTGTTCAAATTTACCGCGACTAACACAACATGGCTACTCAAGGGGAAAATCTGCTATCAGTATGCATAAAAAGTCCCGGGGCCGTCGATAGGGTGCTCGTATACATAAAGTAAGTGTATGTAATAGTTGTATTCGGTGATCTGATGAAGCGTACCTCTTGATAAAACCCGTGGACTTCGTATTTAAAGCTATGTCCAATAGAGTCAAAGTGTGGTGACCCCGATACGTCAACTTGTCCGACTAAACAAAATCGAGGGGATTTTGAAGTTTCACGCCCGATTTCGTAAACTAATATCGAGAAATCGACAACATGTTATGGCTTATTTTAAAGATTGACCATTTCTCTTCAATTTAAGTCCTACTTCAAAAAAATCCACCGAATACAACGGAAGCTACGGTACTTAGAAATAAATACATCAGATTTCAAGCCTGGGAGAGTTCAGAACCTTTCTCATTTATATGTACTCTATATGTTATTATTTTATAAAACGAGTCAGGCACCTGTGCCTCTACAGATGTTTATATAGACGCTTAAAATACTTAACGGCATATGTACTGTTTAATTGGTTATATTCGCGCCGAAAAACAAGTTCTATAACGTTCTTTCTATCAAAATAGCAGGAGATTTGGATGAGATTTAAAAGTTTGTTCGGGACTCACATTATGATGACAAGAAAAGTTCCGAGGATGATAGCGTTGTATGTTGACCAGGTGATATGCTTGCTCTCATTGAAATGGGCGGGCGCCTTCCTAACAGTAAAACATAGGTAAACACCTACCAGTAACATGATGGCCTCGGCTGAAACAAATATCACACGAAAATATATCTGTAATAATGGAATCAATTATTACTTAACATTTTATGCTTGAAATAAACAAATAGAACCGATGTGACATCACAAAAAATAAGTCCGAGAACACTTTTTTCGACTTCAGAATTCATGATTGATATAAAAAGAATCGGTACATAGAAATTACTGTTAAAGCACTTATACAATATATTATTTTTTTTATATTTCAGTTTTAATATGTTGGATGATTGACAGTTAAACGTAGATAAGCGATCTCTCTTCTTTATAGTCGGGATGGTTATCTAAAAGGATTCTTATTTTTCGATATAATTATTGGTGTGAAAAAATATAAAAAATGTAAAACGTATGCTTCGAAATATTCGTCCTTTTCACAAAACAGATAAATAATAAATAAATAAATAAATGATAGATAAATAAATAAAAACTGTACAGTGAACAGAAATAACAAACCTCCTTGCATCCCGTACGACCACCATCCTTCGATACACACTTGGAATTTGAGCTTGCCAACAGTCATTCTCGTTGTCACCCGAGGTCTCTCGGACGCTGTCCATGCGGTCAAGTAGGCCGCTGTAACCGCCATTAGGGGGATCATTCTCTGAAGGAGAATTTTATCGGGTAGAAACACGCGCTTCAGTCTTCCTACCCGAAATATAACCGATATTCTGAAAAAAAAAACGAAAAAAAGCAGTAAGTACGTTGTTATTTATTTTACAGTTTATAAGTGTTGAGATCTATTTCAGTAATATTATTCTAATTTCTCAAGTTCATTGCACGGACTTCAATAATTGAACCCTGTTGTAAACGAAATTTCTAACGGCTAGTTTTAAATTATATCATCAAATTATATGTGAAATGACTATTTTGCTTGTTACGTTTTTATTGGCATACAGCCGCTTCGTGTTCAATAACTTCTTAAAGAAAATATAGTTCAGAAAAATAAACAAAAATCAAAAACACTCGTCTTCTGTTTCTGTTCAAGTTAGATGTGTCTGATAACGCAGTATAGTCCGCCCAAGTAACAAATAACTTTCGTTTATTTTTCTGTTATAATCTACCTGTTCATATTTCCCAAGTAGAAAAGAAATACTTTTCATTGTTATTAAGATTCAAATAATGATATCCATCAATTACAAATGTCGAGTATTTCTGAGGACCATACTGCTGTAATACCTATCATTTTTAAAGGTTTCTGAAGTTAACAATTAATACAACCGCCCCTTACCTCCATGTCTTCAGTAGCAATGCACTATACATTAGGACGAAACCGGAATGAAACACCCATTGTTCAAGAATACACAGAGCTTCGGTAGCGTCTGAGAAGGTAATGAACATCTGTTTAAAATACAAATGTATATATATAAACCTTTGTTACATAATATATATATATATAAACCTTTGTTACTTATCAAATATATATATATATAAACCTTTGTTACTTATCAAATATATATATATAAACCATTGTTACATAAAATATTCATATAAGTCTAACAAAAACATAAATCGTTTATGAACCTTGGTTACTTATCAAATGAATACATATATAAACTTTTGTTACTTATTAAATATATATATATAAACCATTGTTACATAAATATTTATATAAACCTTTGTAACATAAAATTAAATTATTTATAAACCTTTGTTACTTATCAAATAAATATAAATATAAACCTTTGTTACTTATCAAATGACGCTTAATATGAAACTATAATGCGCTTATGACATGGTTAGCGTGATATTTTTGTAGATTATTTTGACAACTGCATGGTTTTTGTTTTAACTCTCTTAACAACAGGCAAGTATCCTACCAATAAACAATGGCGGAAATTAGAACATGTTTATAATAATGGTATGTCTTTATTTGCATTAGGCAATAATGCCTTTGAGCAGATACAAAACAATTACAATTTATGGTGGAAATTTGATGTACAATTGAGTAGTGATACTTAAATAAGTACACTAAGGAACAGTAATAATTTAGTTAGCCTGTGCATATAACTAACCACCAAAACCAATTTAGTAAGCGAAGGGTATTCGAACATTACAAAAAAATCTGTTAAATAATCTTTCATTTCTTATTTCTTTATAAGCTTTCAATCCATTTTATGTCCGACCTTACTCGATATTATTGTTGCTTTCGTGTCATGCATGAATTGTCGTCTTAAGTTGACATGTTTTAATCCACTAGATACATAGGCGTAAAGCGTGTTATTGGTCGTTAAAGTATGTCAGCTGTACAATTAATTTTGATACTGGAAGAGAGTATCTCGTGGAGCTGTGGATATTCGAAATGAATTGTAGTATTATGTTACACCGTAGTCAATTAGCGAGCCCCAGCGCGAACATATCTGTTGATCTAGTCTAATTTTTCCAATTATGTTGAATATTTCCGGGTTGAACGGCAGGAATTGGTTGGTGACTCCGAATACTTTTGTGTATAAATATAGCGCGATATATATAGATAATTTCTGTATAATTTTGTAAACAGATACAGAATACAGAGACGGAAACAAGCAGATTTCCAGGTTGAGAATTACAAAGGACATCGGGGCTATGACATTTGCCATTTACAGTTCTACGCAACGATCCATGTCAATGAAGCAGACGATGATATTTAAACCGATCACAATTTTTTCGGTTTAAACCTTCGAGAACCCTTAAAAATATTCCATAGCTGAGCTTTTTGCTACCTTCGGGTTGAAATAATATTATGTTATCTTCCGAATTCATTTCGAATTCGAAATATGCATTTGTTTGTTGTTTTGTTGAACTCGGAACTCTCGTGGAAAGACTAATAATGCCTTCCAACATGTCAGAGAGGCTCCGAATAAGAGCAAAACGATGGGAACGATTTGATTAGGAGTCTGACACATGATTAAGTTAATCCAATAAAATACGCTGTTATATGAATGAGATATAATATTGGACAATCTGGTCTATCGATTATCTCTCATAACATAATTCTGTGAGATGTGTTAACCATTTCGCTCGACGACTAGTAACAAACACTCGCTAAAGCAATAGAACATAAAATATCATGTTTCGATACAAAGGGCGTAAAATGGTATTATTGGAAATCACGCAAAGTATGAGATTATCCGCGGGGATCTGACCGACTATCTGGTCTACCATATTAATAAGAGGAGATGTCCGACATTTGATAGTTGTTAATGAGAAAGTGATGACTTCACGGAAGTATGCTTTATTGTAATTACCTCGCGGGAGTACAGCATTTCTGTAATTACCTCCCCTGAGTACAGCATTTCTGTAATTACCTCCCGAGAGTACAGCATTTCTGTAATTACCTCCCGAGAGAACAGCATTTCCGTAATTACCTCCCCTGAGTACAGCATTTCTGTAATTACCTCCCGGGAGTACGGCATTTCCGTAATTACCTCCCGGGAGAACAGCATTTCTATAATTACCTCCCCGGAGTACAGCATTTCTGTAATTACCTCCCGAGAGTACAGCATTTCTGTAATTACCTCCCGAGAGTACAGCATTTCTGTAATTACCTCCCGAGAGTACAGCATTTCTGTAATTACCTCCCGAGAGTACAGCATTTCTGTAATTACCTCCCGGGAGTACAGCATTTCTGTAATTACCTCCCCTGAGTACAGCATTTCTGTAATTACCTCCCGGGAGTACGGCATTTCTGTAATTACCTCCCGGGAGTACAGCATTTCTGTAATTACCTCCCGGGAGTACAGCATTTCCGTAATTACCTCCCGGAAGAACAGCATTTCTGTAATTACCTCCCGGGAGAACAGCATTTCTGTAATTACCTCCCGGGAGTACGGCATTTCTGTAATTACCTCCCGGGAGTACAGCATTTCTGTAATTACCTCCCCTGAGTACAGCATTTCTGTAATTACCTCCCGGGAGTACGGCATTTCTGTAATTACCTCCCGGGAGTACAGCATTTCTGTAATTACCTCCCGGGAGTACAGCATTTCCGTAATTACCTCCCGGAAGAACAGCATTTCTGTAATTACCTCCCGGGAGAACAGCATTTCTGTAATTACCTCCCGGGAGTACGGCATTTCTGTAATTACCTCCCGGGAGTACAGCATTTCTGTAATTACCTCCCGGGATAACAGCATTTCCGTAATTACCTCCCGGGAGAACTGCATTTCTGTAATTACCTCCCCTGAGTACAGCATTTCTGTAATTACCTCCCGGGAGTACGGCATTTCTGTAATTACCTCCCGAGAGTACGGCATTTCTGTAATTACCTCCCGAGAGTACGGCATTTCTGTAATTAACTCCCGAGAGAACAGCATTTCTGTAATTACCTCCCCGGAGTACAGCATTTCTGTAATTACCTCCAAGGAGTACAGCATTTCTGTAATTACCTACCGGGAGTACAGCATTTCTGTAATTACCTCCCGGGAGTACAGCATTTCTGTAATTACCTCCCGGGAGTACAGCATTTCTGTAATTACCTCCCGGGAGTACAGCATTTCTGTAATTACCTCCCGGGAGTACAGCATTTCTGTAATTACCTCCCGGGAGTACAGTATTTCTGTAATTACCTCCCGGGAGTACAGTATTTCTGTAATTACCTCCCGGGAGTACAGCATTTCTATAATTACCTCCCGGGAGTACAGCATTTCTGTAATTACCTCCCCGGAGTACAGTATTTCTGTAATTACCTCCCCTGAGTACAGCATTTCTGTAATTACCTCCCCTGAGTACAGCATTTCTGTAATTACCTCCCGGGAGTACAGCATTTCTGTAATTACCTCCCGGGAGTACAGCATTTCTGTAATTACCTCCCGGGAGTATAGTATTTCGGTAATTACTTCCCGGGAGTACAGCATTTCTGTAATTACCTACCGGGAGTACAGCATTTCTGTAATTACCTACCGGGAGTACAGTATTTCGGTAATTACCTCCCGGGAGTACAGCATGTCTGTAATTACCTCCCGGGAGTACAGCATTTCTGTATTAACCTCCTGGTAGTTCAGTATTTCGGTAATTACCTGTCGGGAGTACAGTACGTGTTTCTGTAGTTACTTCCCGGGAGTACAGTATGTTTGTGATTTCTCTAGGAATTACAATATTTATATAAAAAAAAAATCCCTTCGTTGTTACTTTTTTCTGTACTTACTTTCCGGAATGAGTGTATTTCTTTAATTACCTGTAATTATTACGTTTTTTTTCTTTGACTCATACACTTACTACCATACAAATAAGAAATAACTTATTTTGACCGTATAGCGATTTACATGTATGCAATGAATGTAATAAAAGCTAAGATCCCTAGGCTTGACAATATCAATCACTACGATATTGGTGATCCCAGTATATGGATAATTATCTGTGGTACTAACCTTCATGCACATCAAGACACTTCCGGTACACATGATCAGTAGAAATATAGGACTTCCGGTTTTTATGGCCTGTCAATGAATCAAACATTAACATGACAATGCTACACAACTAAAGGGGGGAGAGAAATTCTGCTAGACACATACACATTTACCCCTAATACCAATCGATATTCCCAATCGATCATAATAATCCATGATTCAATTGTTCTCCATATATTTACACCTGTGAATGTGTTGTCGCCGATTTCTAAGCGCATGTTTGAGGACCTGGGATATAGGAGTACATATAGACGCCTACCAATATATTTCTTTATGAATAGATTTACACTGTCGAATGAAATAATAATAATTTGGAGTCCTGTATACCGCTATAGCACAGCAATATAACCATCTCAAAGCCTTCACATATTATTTTCCGTCGTATTTGGACTTTTAACAATCAGAAAATGTCTTTCTTAACTCTCTCAGGAGTATTCAGCCGGAGCTGCCGCCATTTCGGTGTTAACAATTTGCACAAATTTCCTGCACTCCCTTCTTACGTACTTATTTACAGCTGATTCGACAGGAAAGGTGTGCCCACGAGATCAACTTTACATTGAAAATTTCTTATCAGCAAATAACGCTAAGCGGAACAAATAGTAACAATAGCAAAATAAAAATTAAACTCTGATTTTCTGGATAATATTGCAAGAATATCTGTTAAATAAATAAGAAATGTCTATTAACAAACGTATGTGCTATTGAAATGTTTTCTTCCAATTTAATAGTGTTGCAAAATGCTTTACTTTTGATACAATGAAGCAAATCACGTAACCACAAATATCCAATGATTGAACTATTTTTGCTATGGTACATATATATAGCCGTTATAGATAGCACAGATGTGAAGGCAAACTCCAAGGACGAGGTAGTGTTACGTGTATATTCTGATTGCATACAAAGATCCGCCATTTTTTAAATGCGGTCCCCATGGCTACCTCTGCGACATCGTAACCGGCACGCTATGGGTGACGTTTACAGTCCTTTACATCACTCATGTGTCAAGTTAATTTTTAATAGGACACATGTGTATATTCTTCAATGAATAAAACATATAATTAAACTATCATGATTGAAGTTACAGAAACAAGGTAGACATATTGTGGACAATTCGGATTTTTAGGTGAAAGGTGACATTTAATCATTAATGTTAATTTTAAAGTCAAGTTGCTTAATGAAATTGATTTAGTTACCATTTCAAACCGGAAGTTGTATGTGACGCAGGCGACGATAACAATGAGAATCACAGTGACAATCGTCAAGATAAGGACCGGAAGTCGGAGTGCAAGCTGACTCTGGTAAAGGCACGGCGAAGCGTCTACGCATGTGTCACATCCGGCAGCGCATGGCTTACAGCGCATGCTATCCATGGCGGCGGTATTGTTTTCTGAGTACAGACGTTCTATCTCAATTCCGCTGAAGTATTTAATGGCAGCGTCTACTACAGAGAAGTAATAGCCAGGCTGGCATACACACTTATACGCTCCTCGTTTGAAACCCAGCCCGGCCTCAAATACACACTGCAGAGCAAACGAAAGAAGGAATAAGGTTAACATAGTTTAATTTGTATATAATGTATTAGATACCGATATAAGATGATATAGTTTTAGCTACCTGATTTGTTATCATAGATCCATTAAATCACATCCCTTTAGTCCCATCCCTTTAGGCCCATCCCTCTAGTCTCATACCTTTAGTCCCATCCCTCTAGTCCCATACCTTTAGTCACATACCTTTAGTCCCATACCTTTAGTCACATACCTTTAGTCCCATACATTTAGTCCCATACCTTTAGTCCCATCCCTCTAGTCCCATACCTTTAGTCACATACCTTTAGTCCCATCCCTTTAGTCCCATACCTTTAGTCTCATCCCTCTAGTCCCATTTCTTTAATTCCATCCCTCTAGTACCATACCTTTAGTCCCATCCCTCTGGTCCCATACATTTAGTCCCATCCCTTTAGTCCCATCCCTTTAGTCCCATCCCTCTAGTTCCATCCCTCTGGTCCCATACCTTTAGTCCCATCCCTTTAGTCCCATCCCTTTAGTCCCATACCTTTACTTCCATCCCTCTAGTACCATACCTTTAGTCCCATCCCTTTAGTCCCATCCCTTTAGTCCCATCCCTCTAGTCCCATCCCTCTAGTCCCATCCCTCTAGTCCCATCCCTTTAGTCCCATCCCTTTAGTCCCATCCCTTTAGTCCCATCCCTCTAGTCCCATCCCTCTAGTCCCATACATTTAGTCCCATACCTCTAGTTCCATCCCTCTAGTTCCATCCCTCTAGTCCCATCCCTCTAGTCCCATACCTTTAGTCCCATCCCTCTAGTCCCATCCCTTTAGTCCCATCCCTCTAGTCCCATCCCTCTAGTCCCATACCTTTAGTCCCGTACCTCTAGTCCCATACATTTAGTCCCATCCCTTTAGTCCCATCCCTCTAGTTTCATCCCTTTAGTCCTATCCCTCTAGTCCCATCCCTTTAGTTTCATCCCTTTAGTCCCATACCTCTAGTTCCATCCCTTTAGTTCCATCCCTCTAGTCCCATCCCTTTAGTCCCATCCCTCTACGACATAGTTATTACTATAGTATTATCATTATTATGTATATTTATTTGTTATTTATATCAAATGGTACTCATTGTGATCATATTATGCTATTTTTCAATTTTACAGTTAAAATTTGTGGAGAGGGCCTTACTAATGTTGTTATATCTTGTGCATAATGATTTATGTTTTTGAAGCAAATAAAATATGTTTAAATTCAAACGGAGACGGAGTAAGAATAAATTTTATCGGGATTCATAGCTTTATGGTTATGTTTGATTCTTCTGACATAAATATGTTAGAGTATTAACTTGTGCCAGCATATTTCTTTTGTATAAGACATTGCTGTGACTACATGGCATACCTCTGTAGATGGCATACAGCTGTGCGTTCCCCGGAAAACGTCCAAAGCCCCGGCATCGCTCTCATCTAGATCACATTGATTGATGTCAATGTTAGTCAGTTCAATGTCAATGGTTGCCACGCCCCTGAAACATTCAGATCCTCAAATCTTAATACGTAAATTATTCTTTAAAAAATCAATTTTTATGAAATGAGTGATGTTATTCTAGTACTTTATTTTTTTAAATGTATACTCTCCTTTATTCCAAATTGATTTCGTGATGGTTTGTTTGCACTAGATTTCGATTGAATATGTTAACCGATATTGCACATTGTGAAGAATCTCGACAGTCCACTCCATTTTTCCTAATAAAACACAAATTGTCCTTGTATGCACTTCCCTTCTTTACAAAACAGATTTTAAAATAACTTGCACTCTTAAAGGTCGGGAATTCAATTTTTTTTTATCTTGAAGTTACAGTCTTCAATATCTTCATATAGAGGTAACACAGCGAGTGATTGTTGTATATGGTATTTCTTTCACTCGAGTTAGTAATTTTTCAAAAGCAACAAAAACATGAGCTTTAGCGAGTGTTTTATTATTATTATTATTTTTTTTTTTTTTTTACATATCTTTATTTATTTATTTATTTTTTTTTTTGTAACTTTGGAAAAATAATTAGCGAGAGTGAAGGAAATACCATATAAAAACACCCAGGAGTTTGTGTGACCTGTTTCTGCCGCAATAGAAAAGCTAATCTGAGGATGAATTGGCCTATTTTTGTGTCAACGTGTGTTGTTTTCATAATATCAGGTGTGGTGTAAGGATATGACCTAAATTGAAATGCCGCTAATTAATATGCAAAACTAACAATATCGGAAATGAGTATAAATATTACATTTTTTTTTACAAATCATAACAAATGATAGGTAATCTTATTCTTAACGAACGATAAATT
Source organism: Pecten maximus (assembly GCF_902652985.1). Taxonomy (NCBI): domain Eukaryota; kingdom Metazoa; phylum Mollusca; class Bivalvia; order Pectinida; family Pectinidae; genus Pecten; species Pecten maximus. The sequence continues at coordinate 8,240,149 of NC_047017.1, read as the reverse complement.
GATAGAAATCTATATATATTTTTAACAAAATGACAAAAACAACTGCGAACTATTTCTTGTGCGTTATCATTTAACGCGTTAAAGTGTTAACCAATCAAATCTCATCAGTAGAATTGTCAACGAAGTGTAAGTGAAGTCAACTTCTGGCGAATCCATGATTAAACCTTTGTCCCGTTCTGACGTCAACATGGCGACAAATTAGCGTCGGTATGGCACCAAATTGGTGTCGTTGTGACATTATCAGCGTAATAAAACAATGTCATTAACACCATGAGATTAATATATAACACGGTCAACGGTGCCAAAAGTACGGATAGAAATTGATTATGATCGACATCCCCTTAACACTCGTTATTAAATATCGCGCCGATACCATGACAAACGCCTTCGATTCCCCACCTGTATGGCTATTGTTCACCAAATGATGAGATTAGTTTTCACCTGTGTCAGAAACCATTTCATTTGCTGTGATTTGCTTCCAACTGTGCGAGATATCGTGTCCTTGGTTTACGAGGACATAGACGTCTATCTCAACGTTTTTCATATATCTGGGCTCTAATAGCGACATAGTTGCATGAACATTTCATCCAAAAATCGATAGGACTTCAATGATCCTCTGATATTGCTGGACTATATAAATTAGCTTTTGTATAAAATGATAGATATACTAATGAGGGTTCAAATTTTGTAAGAAAGTTCAGCTACGTACATATTATTTCTACATATATACATTATGCATACAAACTCCATGTGTTAGAATGACCAGATCTCAATATAGTACGGCAGGTAACTAGCGATTTTCTGAGGAATAGTGCATTTTATGGTAAAAGCATGAAAATTTGCCCGAACATAGTCTATGATATAACAAGACATTTCAGATATTGAATTATCGCCAAAATCCTCTACTTCCGGCGAAAATCCAAGATGGCGGACACATATACCTAAATCAATTAAAATTGAAACCAAAAAAATTGCTTCGATCATGTAGTTTCAATTTTGTGGGTTTTTTTTAATGTAACATATGCTAGCAGCATTTCCCGTATTATTAGAACATGCTCCAAATACTACTTCCGGTTCAAATCTAATATGGAGGTCACCTATCGCGATAAAATAGTTACCTTTCCAGATGCGAACGCGCAACTCAAAGGCCAAAAGTGAGGCGGTCTCAAGTAAAAGTTTGGAAAGAAGAGAAATACAGGATCCCAAATTCAGTCGCCTTTCACTATCATGTAATTGGAGCAGCAAGTGCAATTTTTCCTTACCTGCAGAAGAGGCGCCTAAATGTAAAATATGTAGTAATATAACTTTTTTTCTAGAATTTGTTCGAAAACATTTTAGGCTTATTGACATTTTCTATTGATAGAAAGAAGGTACTTTGAAGGTAAGGAACACTTTTATAAATTTTGTATGAATAAAGGTGCCAATCACATTCAACAGAATTCCTGAATTTGATAACATTAATTTGACATTGTCTTTTTGCGGCAATTCTCAAAGATGTCCCGCAAAATATTCAAGTTTGTTGCCTCAGACACAGAGCCACCACAGAGAGTATCGAAGGAATTGGATCTGAAGCGAAGCATTATCTGTCAGCAAGAAACCGAAGAAGCACTACAGTGTTCAGCCACTTCGAAACGAAAGGATGTGGGTGCAGGTTACAAAACTCTGGCGGATAATTTCATGAAGATAAAGGAACTTGGTTTCCTGAAAAGTGACATTGACATAAGTGCTTTGGATGATGGAAGTTGACTTGCAAACTCGCTATATACAAAGCAAGCGAAGTGGCACAAGCATTGTATTTTATAATACAACAAGAAAGAAGTAGACAGAGCTGAGAAGCGCCATCATCCAGCTGACAACGAATACGAATCTCGCGGAGGATGTTGAAAACACACGAGACAAAGCTTATTCTGCAGAGCCACAATGCAGGATGATATCTGGGGTTTTTTTTTCTGTGACCTTCCATCCGCTCCATGATCTTTGCATGAAGTGTCGACGTTCAGTACAAATGAGAGATTCCAAGAATGCGCCTTGGAACTTCAGGATACGGCCCTTTTGGCCAAATTAAGTTCTGGTGATCTTGTAGCTCAAGAAGCTAAGTACCACAAAAGGTGTTTAGTTTCGCTTTATAATCGAGTTATAAGACTTTGCGATGAAGATGACTCTGATCAAAGAAAATAACATATCATTCATGGAATCGCACTTGTCCTTTTCCTGTGTTTAAAGTGTCTGATATATCAAAGAAATATGCGGAGAGAATCAAGAATATTGGTTTAAACACAAAGCATGACGTACATACAACTAGACTCATGAACAGAATACTTGAACATTGTCCAGACATAGAGTCTCCAAGGAAGGTTGAGGTAATTTACTTGTCTTTAAAGATGATATCGACAGTGCCCTGAACACGGTTTGCTACGAGGATTATGATGCCAATTGTATGACCATACTTGCTGCAGCAAAGCTGTTACGAAAACACATTTTAAAAGCGTCGTCACCATTTTTTCATTACAGGCCAAATGTCCAGAGGAGTCTGTTCCCGGGTCCTTACTAACATTTGTAAACGCGCTTCTGCATGGTCCAAGTATGGAGGTAGAACGTTTTCCACAGACTGCTTTGTCAATGTCACAATTACTTACATACAGCACCTTCATAGCTGGTGGTAGCCAAGGTCATCGTCATGCGGTATTACGTGAAACACCTTTACCTGTATATGTTGGTATTCTTATGCATTGCCAAACTCAATGTCGAACACTTATTGACAGATTGTTTCATCTTGGAATATGTATTTCATACGACAGAGTTCTTTCTATGTCAACAAAGATAACAATATCCCTATGCCAGAAATATCAGGAGGAGGATTTGGTTTGCCCTGCTAGTTTGAAAACTGACGTTTTTACCACAGCCGCGATTGATAACATCGACCATAATCCGAGTGCAACAACAGCAAAGGATTCCTTTCATGGGACCAGGGCACAACCGAATTTCTCTTCCCGATGCTGACATATCTGTTCGCATCACGTCAAGTCTTCCTCAGTCTTATTCAAATGCCCCCTGCTATTCTTAGGGACAAATTTTCGACTGAACCTCCAATAGACGACCTGAGAATGGATATCGCCGACGTTTTTACCCCGTTCCAAGACGAATTCAGGTGGCTTCAGAAAGTACAAGAAGCAACTGAAGATTTGGGAGAATCATCTGCTGTGTCATGGGGAGCTTTCCACGCTACACATGAAACTTCATTCAATAGTCAACCTGCTGTGTCAGTGCTTCTCCCGTTATTTGAGAAAGAATCGAAGTCTGTGGCCATGATTAAACACTCAATGACGATCATCCGGAAATGTGTGCAGTCCTTAAATCTAGGACAAAACTCCGGTTATCACACTTGATCAACCGCTTTATGCGCTTGCGAAACAGATACAGTGAAATTGGCCCGATTCATATGGCGAAAACCAGTCCGTTGTAATGTTTGGCGGTCTACATATTGAGATGGGCCTGTTCAAATTAGTAGGTGACTGGTTGGAAGGATCGGGATGGACATTCGCATTAGCACAGGCGAACGTAGCCTCTTCTGGTACAGCAGATGCCTTTCTTAAAGCTTCCCGTGTAATGCGGACGAAAGAGCACACCAGCTAACTGTAAGTGCTTTGTATAAACTGATGACTTCAGCCTATAACAAATATGCAGAATCTCTCGAAAAACAACCAATCTGTTTAGATGAATGGTGTCAAAGAATGGCAAACGAAAGACCACAATTCAAGTACTGGCTATTAACGTTTTAACTTGAATTTACCATCTTGCTTTTTGTGAAATCGATCCGAGAAGGTAATTTTGAACTATACTCAGATGTGGTGACCACGTTAATCCCCTGGTTCTTCGCTCTTGACCATTACCACTACGCCCGATGGTTATCAGTACATGTACGAGATATGGAAACCCTTGGTTACAAAATCCGAACGTGGAGATAGAATTTCGTTCTGGAAATTTTGTGGTGCACAAGACAAACAGGACATTTTCTGGAATAGCCATTGATCACGCTCACGGACAAAACAATGCTCTAATCAAGTCCGAAGGCGGCGCTGTTGGTTTACTGGACAGTCCAATAGCCCTCCGGAGATGGATGGTGGCGGGCCCTGAGATGGCAAGGATGACGAAAGATTTCGAAAGTGATTTCGTTACATTAAAGGACAATACAGAAGATGATTCTCACCATGAAGGAAAGCGTTCGTGTCTGATGTTAATTCCCTGGTCGATGTGACTTGGAAATCCTTTTCAGGAAGACAGTACAGATTTGGTTGTCCTTGACACAAAATATTTAGCACCTATGTCGGTGAAAGTAGCCATTGGCAAGATTCAGGACATTGGAATCGAGCAATATAAGACTTATGTGAAAGACAGACTGATAGACAGGAAAGTGTCTATCTTTAATCCAGTGAAGAGAAACTCTCTGCCATTGCTTCGAACGCCAAGACAAAAACCCATTTCAAAAGATAAAAACTGCATCACTTCCCTGAAAAGCGATTGCTCTTTATTTTCGCGACTGTATATTTCATGTCGCTAGCCAGGAATCAGATGAGAATGTATGCAGAAAATTAATGTTTGCGACCAAAGATCGAAGTATTGAATCGATCCCTCTTACAAAAGATGCTCTGATACAACACACTAAATGTGCAACCCTCCAGTGTGGTGACGTGTGGGCGAACTCCCTACATCCTAGACCGATAGTTCCTAAGCCGGAAAACTTTGGATGGATACGGAATACATGTGGAACTTGGCAACCAGTCTGGATTTCATTGCCGGAGGCATCATCGTTTTGTAAAGAACTGATACACTGTGGCTGCAAGAAAGGTTGCAGACGAGCATGTAAATGTGCAAAATCATCACTTCCGTGCACAGCTCGTTGTGTCTGTAATGGTCAATGTAACTAATGTTGAAAGATATTGTAACATGAAACGGAAAATATAAGCAGAACAAGATGAACGGAAAAATATGTTAAAACCAAACTGATTACGTCGAAGTTGACTCTTACCCTGGGTTTTAACTTAAAGAAAATCAGTCGGAAGTTGAATGACAATTTTTTCATATTACCTTATTAGAATCGAAAATCCAAATGGAAACAAGTCATGGGCATCGTCTTGCCACAAATACTAAAGTGATTATTTTGTTAGGCAGCTATTGATACATGGTACAAATCATATTATAGTAGTATGTTACTAAAAAGTAAAGTTTTTGGAATCTATAAATTCTGTATTCGTCCTGAAACCCGGAAGTAGAAATAAATTAAGTTTCGCCAAATGTAGCTTGTTTCTAATTTTTAATATTGTTTCATCGCAATAATTTCCACGATATAAGCACAAACAAAGTTCTTCTTCTTTCTGAATTGATAATATTTTTGTTCAATAAAGGTGAAAATGGCGACCATTTAAAAAAAACAGAAGTTCTGGTTTGGAAATTAAAAAAAACCCTAATGAAGTATAAGTTGATTCGTTTGTAAATTAATAGATTGCTGATGAAAAGCATTTTTTAACATATACAACATATCCAACCATTGTTTTTTCCTAAAACCTTGTTTTTGTGATACCGCAGCGGCCATCTTGGATTTTTTGGCGATGGGTCCATATCTGAAATGTTTTGTTAGGTTATAAACTTTGGTCACACCAAGTTTCATGCTTTTACCACGAAATGCAGTATTTTTCTCTAATCTGCTGTACTAATGCTGGTGTCCAAAGCAATTCCTTTCACTTGAGATTATATATGCACGCTTCACGAAAAATGGTATTTTGGAATGGTGACGGTCTCCTGAAATCTATGTATTGATCTATTTTGCCTATTTTTGGGGATTTTACAAAATATTATTTCAATAACAATTTGTTTAGTTAAAGTTCCTTGATCCTTAACCAAGAGACTTGTTCAACACGTGCTTGTAGAGTGTCTGTTTAACATGTTAGAAGAGTGTAATATTTTGATGGTCATCAGTCCAGTGTCTATGGATTCTCTTTAAGGAGAGTTTCTGGAAGAGTGTTCTATTCCAAGCACTGTTTTGGAATATAATTTCTAATGTCCATGACTGCATTTTTTGCTATGTCATAACAGTTTCGCCCCCACACCACACCTTGATAAAAACAAATCTCCTTATCGTATTTTTTTTTAGATAACTGACCATAACGCCTATCAATACACAGTTACGTAATAATATGTTCATATAGCACAGTTACACAAATGACGAAAGGAGACAATTTTTGACTCGTGCCCTAACCAAGCCTCGAAATCACTATCTATGCCACCTAATCGCCCAGCCAGCAATATCTTTTAATGCAAACCCCTGCACTACCTTCGCGATATACTATGTCTGGAAATACACATGAACGTAGTGCCCACATGGACAAAAATGTCAATCATGATGTTGTCGTACGACAACCAAGTACGAATTGATAGTAAAATGAATGTGTGACTCACTTGAACAACAATGATTCGGTTGTCCTGTTATAGTAAAACAATGGAGAGGAGTAGGTCACCATCCAGATATCGCCTCCACCGCAGTCAAAGTACGGCTTGGTCCAATGCCCGTCTGACAACTGCGCCAGCACCTTGACGATATCACTAGATGGTAGCAGATTATTCCCAGACCTTTAAAAGATAAATAACAATGAAATACTTTATAATTATCTTTCTGTACAATTTTTGAATTATTACACAATATCTCGAAAGACCTTATCCTTTAGTCAAACGAAACTACAGGAGTACATGTGCTTTCAAGAAGTAACGAAAACATGATTTTTGTTTTCACGACAAAATATATACAGCCTCTCGTTAAAACTTCTTTGTGGAAAAAAAGTAATTAGTTACTATAACTCAATGAGATGGATTTCTAAGACAAACGTAGACCGAGAGGCAGCCGACTATTGCGTAGACCGAGAGACAGCCGACTATAGCGTAGACCGAGAGGCAGATGACTATAGCGTAGACCGAGAGACAGACGACTATAACGTAGACCGAGAGACAGCCGACTATAGCGTAGACCGAGAGACATACGACTATAACGTAGACCGAGAGGCAGCCGACTATAGCGTAGACCGAGAGACAGTCGGCTATAACGTAGACCGAGAGACAGCCGACTATAACGTAGACCGGGAGACAGCCGATTTTAGGGTAGACAGAGAGACAGCCGACTATAACGTAGACCGAGAGGCAGTCGACTATAACGTAGACCGAGAGACAGCCGACTATAACGTAGACCGAGAGACAGCCGACTATAGCGTAGACCGAGACACAGCCGACTATAACGTAGACCGAGGGACAGCCGACTATAACGTAGACCGAGAGGCAGCCGACTATAGCCTAGACCGAGAGACAGCCGACTATAACGTAGACCGAGACACAGCCGACTATAACGTAGACCGAGAGACAGCCGACTATAACGTAGACCGAGAGACAGATGACAATAGTGAGGACCGAGAGACAGATGACAATAGCGTAGACCGAGAGACAGACGACTATAGCAACATTGCATTAACAAGACATGCTTGATTGTTTTGTTTGAATTAACAACAGAGAATACCGGCATTAAAGTGAATACATAATTCTGACTCAAAATGAATACAAACAAATGGAATGGAGACGATAGAACTGTGAACAATGAGAATAGGGCCAGGTGTTCCGGAAGAGTAAACATCTTCTGTTTCATCGCCGACATCGGCCATAAAATACAGGTACAATCGGGGTAAAGTCCGTACTTAACATGAACAGTTTGCTAATTGTAAATTGTGTAAGCTATATGATCCTACTGGGAAATCGATCATATAGGCACATTGACAATAAACATGACGTCATCATTAAAATCCAATTGAATAGAAATTGGTATTCTAAAAGAGTTCTAAAACTACATCACATTTCAAGAAATTTCCTCGGATTTTAAAATTCATTCAAGTTACTACATTTATTTGACGCGGAGTTAACTCCACCTTAATATGGGGAAGGTATATTGAGACAAAACGTGACGGGAGTAACGATCGGGCAAGGTCAAACTGTGTAGCAGTGTGAGGATATATGTTTACATACACTAGAAGTCACTCCCCTAGTATCAGAGGCATCACGCTTGGCGATGTTATGCAATGATGCCGCTTTGGTGATAGATCTCCCTGACAATCAATATCAGGTCGTCGCTAAAAGCAAAATTACCAAGATCAAGTTGCAAGTCTCATGAAAATAAGCCCCAATATCTATATGATGTTGTTTATAATCGAAGCGTTATCAAAAATACCTATATGTAATCCATTATGTCCAGTCAGGTCATTTTGCAAAGGGTGTCCTGGGATATTTGTCTATTAACAGCGTAATAAGGTAACAGGTAAAAGTACTTGGGTTGATTTTGTTTTTCAAAATGAGTCTAGGATATTCCCTTGATAGCATTTCACAAAAGACATGCCAGAAGAGAAAACGTTGTCTAACGACTTCCACGTAATAACTTTCGTGAGCTAATTTGTAACAGAATCTTTTCGTCAAACGGATTTGGAGAAATATTCCATTTATCAACAAAGTCACAATGGACGGGATAATACCACCTAATTATATCTTAGATCATATACTGAGTTCGATCGCCCTATTTGACAACCAATAGAGTACTGCAGTTATAAAGACAGAAATTGCTTCATTTAAAAGTACGTTCGGGACATTTAAAGGTTTAGATATTACGAACTTCGCCGTTTTGGCGTGCGTGTATCAATAAAGATGAAAATCGTAGTGTTTGTTGACTGTTGAATTGAAGTTTCATATTTCCAAGGGCTTTTGAAGAAACCTTCTCAAAGGTGATTAATTAGACATTAGACATATCGTCGTCACAGTTCAAAGACATTAAGTGTGGGTACACACACGTATTTGATTGCCTTGTCAGACTTCGCCACATTTTTATCAGGGTAGATTTCAGACCCAGTATTTGAATTTACCTAAGTATACTCCATCACATTTCTTTGTGTCCTCCATATAAGTATTGTAGTAATAGCTTTCTGTTCTAGGACACGCAAGTAATTACGCTTTGTTTATTCAAGAGTGTTAACCCTTGAAGCTAGACATGAACATTTTGCTTTTCCAGAAGAAAGGAGAAATTATACAGTTGCTGTAATGAAATGCTATTTGAAACAGCAAATATAGTCATATTGTTGAACATATTGTGCATGTTCAGCCCATCAGATAGGGTGGTCGGTTGTTTTAGAAATAGTATCCAACTGATAATCATCTTATGCTAGACATTTGACGCATTGGAATGTGTCATCTACATATCTGTAATGCAAAAAAAATGTCAATTTTACATAAATATGTGTTGTGCAATATATTTTAAGTTTAATAACTAATTATTTATCAAATGGCAATTCTATATGTTGTGAATACTGTGTAATCAATATTGTCTTTTTTTCACAATGCAATGTTATCAATACTTCGGTGTATTTTACGTCATTATTTAAATAACTTAAGCATTGGTGTAAACTTTTATTTTGAGAATTTTTCATATAAATGTACTTTCCTATTGTGTATATAGATAATTGTCTGATTGAGACATGCGCATGATAGCGCGTATTCGGACGCGCATGCGTTACACGCGCGTGTGAGGAAGACACAACGTGTTAAGGCTGCCAATTAGCTATGACGCAAGTGCAGTTCATTAACTATCAAATCTGAAATCAAAGACACCAACTATTGAAAAGTGTAAAGGCAATCCACGTCAGATACACAGGTATTATCAGTTTGCTGACGATATTTCTCTCTGAAAAAAATCTTACACCAATCTGCGTTTACTTGATAAATATTCAGTCTAGCAAACCGATTGCGGGATTGATCATATAGTCTATGCCAATACACATCATTCACTGCAAATCTCGCACGAAAAATGAGATTGAATGCTTGGTCAGAATTTCAAAAATTCAATATTTGAGACAAAATCCGCTTCATTTCGTTAAATTTGTGTTTCCAGGCTAACGAACCAAAATATATCATTAAAACAATCGACGAGATGTAATGAAATATATTTAACAGTATACCGTGTATAATATTCATGTAACGTAAAATATATATTAGTTCATGCAAAACTGTTATACTCGCTACCTTTGGCTTCTCAAGTCGAGATAATTAAGATCAAAGGTACTCTTGTAGATCAAAGAAGATCTACATCACTACGTCATATGTATAAGGTTAATCTATTAAATAGGGATGGAATGGATTTTCTTTTTTATTATTAGCATTGCGGAATAGCAGACTGTAGTTATCTACATATCTTTCGAGGCGCGCTACAATGCAATGAAAATGGAGACAAAACTATTCAATTCATATATTTATATTAGGGTGGCTTGGAACAAAAACGTAAAGAACATACTCATTTTTAAATGTTTAACTTTTGATAGCTATAAACGATCTCGCCAATGCACAACGCCATCGTTTACCTTGTCCTTCCGCAGTGTCCAGTCTTTTTCTCCAGAAACAAAAGACACCAAATAACATCAATTATATTAATTCGCGTTCAATTAGATTTATTTTATGTGAATAAATGGTAAAGAAAACACAATTTACGGAAATGAAACGGGGATTATTTTCCTGGCGTATTAATATTGAACCGGTGTATTGTGTGGAAAATCAGCACGAGAAACGGTGTTTTGATACTGTATTCATAGTGTTATTATGGTAAAGTGTTTATTGTTTTCACTTGGTATGTTCATATAAAGAATCAACACTCAGTATGTAAATATAGTGATGTGAACTTAAGAACTTAAAGACATACCTGTATCTGACCTTGTCGATTGTCCTGGTGACGTTGTCCCAGTTTTTGACCTTGAGGATTTGATACCACTCCGTGCTGACGGATTTGTAGTTATAATTGATAGCGATGTCATGCGCAAAGACTGTCCCATTTTTCTTGTATGCATATGGACAGAAAGAATCGTATTGGGTTACGCCAGTTTCTACGGCGATGGCTGAGCCAAATATGACGTCATCGCCATGAATGTTGTTCCGGACGAGAGTGAAGAGAATTTCGTCCGTTAAGGTGAGGAAGGTTTCCGTTTTGGAGAATAATTTCGGTAAGAAAATTGGCAGTTCTTATAGCGGGTCCTGTGTATACACTCCATGCCGAATTGTTGAAGTGCAGATTGAGAACCTCCTCGGTACCACCGTTACACTGGCTGTTTTCCACACGATATACATACTCCAGGGCCTGCTTCACTTGATCTGATGAGAAAAGAAGCAAAAGTAGAGGAACAGCAATCAAAAAGTCAAAAACAAAATGTATATGTTAAAATATATCATAAGTTAAAAAGTCTTTGAACAATTTTGTTTTGCCACTGTGCTTTATTATGACAAGCCAATGACATACCTGGTAACTTCTTGACGACCTATATATACATGATTTGTTGGAGTCATTTTGAAGAAATTTGCCAATTGGTTAAAAATATACAGTCTGGTCATATTAACCTATATGTAAAATACAAACTTTAAAATCATTCATTTGACAACTCTGCCACAGGTTACACCAACGCGTTCGAGATGAAAGGCGGGTGTTTTGTCGATTTTCCAGCCTGCCAGCCAAAAAGCCTATATGCCTCTTAAATATAATTTATTAATCGTTATAAACAATACAGTCGGCAAAACGTCAAACTTCTCAGTCGCTTATCGATCTAAATGAGATATATATATATATATACCACAGCAACCTTCTGACTATTACCAACTTCTAGATATAGTCTGACTTCATTAAAGGTAGAACTTAAGACGTAGTGTGAGTAAGTACCTGTCGTTTGTTCAGATCATGGATCATCTTCAAACGGCTTAAGAATAAACAAAAATGACGCCAAAAACTTGTTTTTGTACCGAACACTAGTATTTGTGAAATAAATGCTTGACAAATAAAATTTCTCGTAAGAGGTAATTTGTTACACTAATGCGAATATAACGAACGCATAAATCTCATCGATTTTCAGTTTTATGGAAATGTGTCGATTCTATAGGCTACGGCAAAGGATCATTTTTATTTCAAATCCGTTTATTTAGAGTATTATGCATATATTGATCGATCTACATACAGTGTTCATCACGTCACCCGTTTTCGTAATAGCTAATGTTTCATCTATATGAAAGCTTTAATCACAGACAAGATTTAAATGACATTTCCTGTCATATATATATATGATATACCGTGTGCTGGCGATATTGCTGTTGTAGATTTGCCGCGTACAGGATGAACAGGAATCTCAAGATCTTACATGATATCAATTATTTTCCTCTCCTACATATAAACAAAAATATCGTGTGCTGGAGATATTGCTGTTTAATTATGCTACATAAAGTATATACATATGTTAAAATACTTTGGTGGATACCAAATATTGTGTTTACATTAACGTCGAATTAAACTATCTTTGTTCTTACAACGATATATACATGTAAGTATAAAGTTTTTACATGGGTGATAGATATTCATAAAAGATGCTTGGTCACTGCAATAAATATCAGGGTGCATCTACCATACAGACATTTGCTTTCTCAGTTTCCGGAATCAATATTTTGTTTTGTTTTTCTTGTGAGTTAATGATGCTGAATAATGCTCATTAATACATATAATAAATATATATGTTAGTTACGTTGTCAAGTCTTGGTTCTTGTTGACATCGACAGACACATTGCTTGCACTAATAGAACCTATTCAGACCTCAAGATTATGTTGTCATGCTATAAAACATGGTCTGGTCTAGCGTGGTGCGTTCTCAGTCTCATTGGCCCGGTCTCAATTGTTGGTCTCGTCGGTCTGGTCCGGTCTCAAAATTTCATTAAAAAAAATCCCCACTTAAATTTTTTAAATTTCAATACATTGCGTTAATAACCGATTGAACACTGGATATAAAACAAAATCGAATCGGTAAGTCAAGCCGTGAGCCTGTGCTGTCATTTCCAAAGTGTACCCTTAGACATGTGATGAACTAAAATGCCAGTAACTTTATGATAGGGCGAGGGCAACATCAGCTACAAAAATAGTCTTTATACAAACCACAATGCTGACTAATTTTTACACATTTACGTTTCATATACTATAAAATATAAGTCTAGTAAACAATACGCGATCAAAAACACTCGTGACAAATGAGTGTCATAGAGTCGAATTGGTCAATATACAGAATATTCCACAACGATATCAGTAGAAGGAGAAGAGGTTGATGTGTCACCAATACAGAATGTCACATGGCGGTGAAACATGAATCTGTCGTAAATCTGTCCTTATTGACGTTCACCTCAAAAGTCCCGCAGTAATTTCAATTTGCTACATATACATAAATATACAAATTTAGGGAATACAAATGTATGTACATATTGACATACACAATTAATCAGAACCGATTCCTCTGTAAGGTCATCTCTTTCTTATCTACATGTAAATTAGTAAAAAGGCTGTGTAACTTTTTCCATGTCCTATCGTGTTTTGTCAGAAAAAAATAGTACCAACACGTGTATCGGCATTAAGATCAATCATATTATTGTTTGGGAAATGGCAGCATAATTTGGTGGATAGATATTAAGATAATTTGGTGGAAAGCTATTAAGATAATTTGGTGGAAAGCTATTAAGATAATTTGGTGGATAGTTATTAAGATAATTTGGTGGAAAGCTATTAAGATAATTTGGTGGAAAGCTATTAAGATAATGTGGTGGATAGTTATAAAGATAATTTGGTGGATAGTTATAAAGATAATTTGGTGGATAGTTATTAAGATAATTTGGTGGATAGTTATTAAGATAATTTGGTGGATAGTTATTAAGATAATGTGGTGGATAGTTATTAAGATAACTGAAAGGCCGGGGACGGGGTATAAAAGGGAGACAACTTGGGAAAATGGAGGGTTATACAATTTGTTGGCAGCCTTCACTTCAGAGAGAGAATTTCCTCAAAATCATGTTTAACAAAAACTTATCTGACATAGATTTTGTTATGGTAAAATATTTTTTTGTGAGGAATCTGAATACGAGTAGATATTTAGATAATTCCATGGATTGATATTATGTGTAGTAATCAATTGATAACGAAAACAGATCAATATGAAGCCCAGTGACAAATAAAAGAAATCACGTTGTATAACATTCTGCATTCTTTTCCTAGTTGGTCCTAGTTTAAGGATTCTGTTCAACAAAAAATTGCGACTAATGCTTATAGATTCGAATGTCAATAATATATGCACTAATATATAAACTCATGATTTGTGATGCTGAATTGCATGTGTAGCCAAGAGTCTTGATTTCATTATGGCGTCACAATAAAGAACAATGACGTGACGTCATGACATCAATATAATGAGCGTCTTTCAGTCAAAATGTAAAGCCATTCTCCCGAACATAACTGGCTTTCATACGAAGGACACTAACAACGAGAAAAGTTTTTTTGTGAACCTTAGGTTGCAATTCTTTGGCATGGCAAACTGATTTCCAGTCACTGTCTTTTTGAAATTCAAAAGGCGGAATGTCTGAATGAAGGACAGGGGGGGGGGGGGGGGGGGGATATGATAGTAAATAATCATAATAGTATGTGGTTAGATATAGATATTATCTGGAAGAGTCCAATATACAAAGATGTATAAACTCCAAACGACGTCATCATATAACAACGTATTCAAGAAATCTAAAACACGGAAACAAAATATTTGACCAGCGTTACACTGTTAGGGCCTTTACGGACGGAATAGAACATCGATATGGGACAAAATGGGTTTTTTGGGGAAAACAAGTATCTCCTTTGTCTAAAAATGTAAGGTACATGTAGGTGTTATGTCACCCCCGATTTTTTTATATTTGCACCAAAATCTTAGCGACACTAAACGGTGTCGGAGAATTCTATATTTTCATATAGTAGTGCGCTCTGGTGTCAGGGCCAGAGGAAACTCGGGCTAATGAATATCATGATTATGTTTGAGGGGCGATCTCATGATGTCAATTAGAAACATTATACTTGCTTATGCGAGATGAAGTAAGACGTGTATGGTGTGTGTTGATATGCCTCGTGGTTCCGTTGTAACCATCTTAACTTTCATTTAAAGATTAAATGTTGCTTTGGTCGATTTCATGGCGATGATGATATGAGTTGCTCTTGAGACAAATCTAATGAACTGTGAAGCAGTTTATGTTGATTCATCAATTCATCACCCCAGGAAATCGACCAAAACAACATTCAATTCTTATATAAATTGAGGAAGCACAAGTCTTCAGTTACTAGAACTTGTGCAAGTCTAATGGGATGCATTAAAAGAAATAGTCCGTCATGAGATGATCACCAAAAAGTAGTATTAAGACGAAAATACGATAATGATCATGAATTTATTTTGATTGTAAATAGGCATATTGACAGCATTAAGAGTTAATTT
This sequence comes from Pecten maximus, assembly GCF_902652985.1. Taxonomy (NCBI): domain Eukaryota; kingdom Metazoa; phylum Mollusca; class Bivalvia; order Pectinida; family Pectinidae; genus Pecten; species Pecten maximus. Next base: position 8,224,769 of record NC_047017.1, on the reverse strand, counting down.
TGAATATACATGTATACGAAATCAGGCATCATTCGTGTTTTTGTTGAAAATCTGTTATATTTTCATAATCCTAACGTTGGCCTATTATGCAGATCAATCAGAACAGAACCACTTTCTCCAAACTTAGCCATGATAATCTCAAACATATGTTAATTTTAACTCGAGCGATTCCTGAAAATTAAGCCTACTGATATTTTCCCTGCATGTGCCTTATGGACGTATGGGTAAGTCCTACAGTTTCATGATGTCTAATTTGAGTAGAAATAGAAATGCTTGAGATTGTAACATTAATAACAGGTGTTGTCACCTAGTCCTTATTGTCTTTGTACTTTCTCATGAATTATGCAAATCTCGTTAAATGGATTTAGAGTTTGAATTATGGTTTCGTTATTATGTCAGTATGTTGCTTTAGGTAATCTTTACCAGTTGGATGTGAAAGTTAATGTATTACCTCTGTATTTATATTTATTTATCATTTGTAGTTATCTGTCCAAATATTTCATTGATTATTTATTACAATTGTTTTGTTTTTTTTTGTTTTTTTTTTCACACTATGACTTCAAATTACCAGGAAGAAAAAAAGTATTTTAGAGATAAATATCTTTAAAAAAAATCTGACACGTCCTTAAATGTGCCTAGCTGTTAATAGGACGTTAAACAAAATAAACCAAACGAATCGTTAAACAATATTTCCTTGACGAACAAAAATCGTATAAACCATGTCAATAACGTGTTGACTGGGTAGGAACAACTGTTTGATGTTGTTTACACCTGAGAGCGTGAGCTAAAAGTTATTGCAGTTGATACCCAATAATATCTATAATAACAGGATGATTATATCATATCATAACTCAGGGCGGTTAAAGTACATCCTTATGAAGATCTTCCTACACATTTCTATAGATGTACTATTATAAATGTATGTTTGATTTGATCACGTTGACACACTACATTTGTATATTCATATTGCCATAAACCAAAACAAGCTTTCCGATCATATAATGAAATGCTTTTTGGTTTGTTTTTGTTTAACGTCCTATTAACAGCCAGGGTCATTTAAGGACGTGCCAGGTTTTAAAGGTGGAGGAAAGCCGGAGTACCCGGAGAAAAACCACCGGCCTACGGTCAGTACCTGGCAACTGCCCCACGTAGGTTTCGAACTCGCAACCCAGAGGTGGAGGGCTAGTGTTAAAGTGTCGGGACACCTTAACCACTCGGCCACCGCGGCCCCTATAATGAAATGCATTGTGTTATATATAGTACAGTATGTATACTGACTTGATCAAACCCACTAAAGTATGTACGTACTCGAACTGGGAAGCACTGGGAATTGTCATATATATGATGAGTGTGATTTACATACACGAGTTAATCTCAAGTTTCTTTGATAATTAAGCATTATATATACATGTATAGATATATCAATATTTGTTTATTAATTATTAATTATTTTTTAGTTTGAATGTATTTTAACTTGTCTGTTTGATGGGATGTGTTGGTTTTTCGGTGGATTGGGGTAGTTTTTGCTTGCTTTTTCCGGGGGGGGGGGGGGGGGGGGGATCTATTTTGTTTGTTTTTTGGGTTTTTTTTGCACACGTCCAGTTCAAGCATTATTAATCATTATTGATAAGTATATACAAAATGTATACAAATTTGATTGTGTAGTGTACAAGATTACTGATGTTAACATCCCAACAAAACTTTTCTTCTATTTCAATATTTTCTTTCATCTGACATCTAAAATATGATTATATTACCTTGCGATTTCTTTTGTTAACTCAATACATCGGACCCTGTTTTAAAAAAAATGCAATGTATGTGTATTGAAGACGCATTAATTTAAGCCATAAACTATTCAAAATTATGTTAATAAAGATAGTATTGGTGCTTTAATTTAAATGGCAGCAAGAATCCCTTCGGGTGCAAGGACATGAACAACTTGATGATTACAGTATGTTTCAGTAGTCGTCATTTAACCGTGCCATTCGACAGTCCTTTTCTTTCTGTGCTCTGATGCTAATTATTTCCCAATACAACATCTATGAAATATACTTCCGTTATTTAAGATTTTATCATAAATTCTGCTTCAAACAAACCTTTCCATTTTGGTAATATTTATTATATTGACGTCATAGATAATGACATTGCTTTGCTGCGTCATATGATTGTATTTCAAATTCTGAGATTGAGCTTAAATCATGAATTGATTTTGAAGTTCCCTCCGGTTTTAAGTAAATGTCATTATCGTATATAACAACATAATCATTAAAATAGATATGATTGATGATACTGTCCTCTTGAGAATGATATATACATCAATTTAAATGAATAATGCTGGACATCAGGGGGATACAATTTTATAGAAGTATACTGGACATCAGGGCATAATCTTATTTTCACTTGTTTATGACCTATTAGAGGGCTGCGCTTTCAGGAAGCCTTTTTATAAAGAAAGAGGGGCTTTAATAGACGGTGAGCTACCATCTGGTATCCTTTCTGTGTTTTCACAGATATTGTGTTTTTGAGGTATTATATTTGTAAACCCTTGCTGTATGTTTTGGGGGTTTTCTTTTCTTTTGTTCCTTCCCCAGCTCATTTTCACAAACTTCAACAAGCCCTACTTGAAGATCACCCTACGAAGATGAGTTTGCATTCTCATTTGCTTGATCAAGGTTCTTAGTGTTAATGTTCGTGTTCTCAAATTATTTTTTTGTTTTGTTTTTTGTTTTTTGTATTTTTGCTTTTTTTTCGTTCGTCCGTATATAATTGTGTCAAGGCCATCCATGAACTGCTGCATATAAGAGATATGATAACTGAAGCATTAATTGATTGACTGTTGCTATAGGAGATCACAATATCAAAGAGAAATATGTTGGTAATGCTTAACACTTTGTAGCCTGAAAACAAATCATTTTGTATTCTAGATATACAATATGTGTCAATCAACGACCTTTTGCAGACATTGAAAATTAAAATGGTAGTAACAGTTTTGTTTTAATTTCGAACACAAAATGCTGCAAAAGAAAAATACAAGAAGGGTACCTTAGATAAAAATAGACAGAACATGTCGAACGGAGAAAGAAAAAGGCTACATGTCGTCGTTTGATCTTAAGAATCCATCAGTGATGTTAGGGACAAAGGATCTAGTAAGCAACGTTGAAATAAAGAGTCGAACTGATATCGTTTTAGTGGAGGTTGGAATTTAGTTGAAATAACATCAAACTACATATGTGGCAATCAAATAATACACAACAAAGAATCCAGTGAAACACAACGTGGTATATTTTATAAATTAATTATCAACATAAACCATGATTACGGTTCGTATCTATTAGATTTTAATTCTACCCCAGGAATTTTACTGCATCCATGACAAGTGTAGATACATAGATGAATGCGGTAAAAATTCAAAAATGGCTCGAAGGAAATGCCAGAATCTGGATACGGAGTTGTAAAACCACAATTCAATTAATTTCATAATTTTCTCTGTTGGATTTCAAAAACCACACATTACTAAAGTTCAAACTTCATTCGGATTTACATATATATATAAATCAAACAAATGATTGACTCGCTAAAGATTGTCTGAGCTTAGTTTTATAGCCATCATAATATTTTGAAAAATGCTATCATATATCTTGATACAACACTTTTTTGAATGAGTTTGTTTTGGCAAAACGCCATTAGATATTTAATATATCATTTATTTTATTGAACCTAACGTAAAGATCTGGTGTTTCACTTAGAGGAGAACTAAATCTTACCTGATGTATTTGCCGTTGTTGTATCCAAAGCCAGTAGCAGTACCAGAAATAGGTATGTCATCCCCATGGATCCTCACCTGTGTACACACACACGTCAATACGTCTATCTACCTGTGCTTCCTGTCACCAGGTGATACAGACAGAGCGAGACCAGTCTACATACATACTAGGAGAATACAGGTATACCATTGATGATGATGCTGCTGCTGCTGACTGTGATGATGATGATGATGATGATGATGATGTAAACAAGATACTAAAAACAGCGCTGGGAAATGATAATCGTTGATGACCACGCATTGATATATTCTCTATAAAATACAATTTACAGGAGTTGTTGATATCTTTAACACGATCGTAATGTATAATACCGATACCACACCTCACCTTGTCGTAGGTCCATGAACAACTGTTGGTGTTTTGCAACCTCCGTCTAACAAACGTTTGTTGTCAAAGTATAATATAATATTGTAAGTGTATACAGATCAACTACACAGAGCAGAATAATGACAACAAAGAAAACCCTATAAACAACGTATTTGTCTTTATGTAAAACAGGAACAAATTTATAAGGGAAATATACTTTACTTTGACATAAAGACCTCATACTTTATATAACAATACTATAGGGACAAGTACACTTCCTTCTTGGTTAAAATTTACAACTTGTGATTTTCAAGGAAATATTTAAAGCAAGGCATCAGGAATGATAAGTTTTGTTGTTATTATTATTTTTGTTAACATTACAAGCTAACCGGTAATAAGTATTTATATATTAAAGTATTTAAAAGGTAAAAATTGTAGTAATCCAGACGATTCTGCCGTTGATACATTTATTATGAGTGTTAAGGCGTATTTTAGTGTGGCCCGTGGTCGGGGTCAGCTGAGGGAGTCAGATCAGACCTGTAGACCAGTCAATTTTAAACAAAGATGCACTGTGCATGAGAAGTACAAATATTCTTAATAGAAAAATCTCGCGGATAAGTAATTAGATCGACTATCGTTGAGAAGATGAATTATTTAATATGACCATATCTGTAAACTAAAAAATGCATGAATAAAAATATTGGGATCAGTTTAAAGTGCAACATTAAATTTTCATCGTAAATAATTGCTACGATTTGCTAACCTAAAGCAGAAGTAATTGAAATCAAATTATTTTAAAATTCATATTTCGTTTCTATTATAATCTTAAAATTTGCATCACAAGATCGTTAAGAAGCTTTACAATACTGACCCTTCAAATGCACAGATGCTTTGATTTGAACAAAGATGGCGACCTGAAGCTGTGAGGCGGTTTGGATTGGAATTAAATTGCGTATATTTCGACAAGTAAACATCGTACAATGTTCCCGTGTGGTCAGGGCATCTAGTTTTTCCAATATGTATTCAGAACAGTTGTTGTTTAGCCGCTACGGTCATTAACATAAAAATTCGGATTATTATATAAATACTTATTTAATTAGTGTCATTATTCATTATTGGTACTAAATGAATCAGACCATGTGGTTCCGAGAGAGTTAGCGTCTTGTGCTACTTCAGCTTCACTCACCATACAGGGTTGAGTCACAATCACAATTGAGTGTTACGACGGTTACGAGGGACCACTAGACTAGGAGGCATATCAACAAGCAAAGGAGGACTTTATAATGCCTCTCTTACCTGTTCTGATAAACTGTTCAATATAATCAGCTTCATATGAAAAAAATCTAATAATAAGCATGCCAATAGTCCGTTAGAAGAGCTGGTCACCAAGCTCAAGATGTTGACAATCAGAATGTAAGTCTTTGTCATGATACTTCACCTTTGGTGTATTTTCTATGGAAATGTATATGCTTCCTACTTGCTTTTCTTGGAAACACTCTCATTACAAGAAACGGACGGCTAACCTTACGTTTGGAATGGAGAGGTAGTGTAGCGAGTAGAAAAATCATGTTTTGATTGAAGACATGTTCTTTAGGATCGGATGGTAAATTCCATAAATTCCATTTCTGGAGTAAATCTTACTGTTCCCCTTATATTGCATTTTTATCTCATCAATTCGTTTGTTTTTATTTTCTCACGTTTTGTTAATTTTGATTAAGAAAGAAGATAGTGTTCGTTATGTTGGCATTCTCTGTTTTTATTCTAATAATGGCGGTCACTGCCCGCAAATGGAAACTCGACTCTTACTGACAGCTATGCTACACGTAAAATTAATCTCCATCGTTTGTTCTTTTACATATCGATTACTATTTTTATTATGGAAATTGGACCAAATAAAGGAAATGTGTGTTTTTTTCATAATTCTCATATATCCATTCTGTAGCTTTCAGATATTAAAAAAACAGGGATAATGTGGTCCATACTCATTCATTTGGATTGGAAACGTGTATATATTACAATACAGCTTTGTACTAATTGGTGTCGAGGGTGGAGATCATCACGGGACAAGGTCATACCAGCGGTATACAATAGATGAGTGGAGTAAACATAACAGTGGCGATATATACTTATAAATAGAACAGAACCTATTTGCATATCAATTTTGTTTTTATAAAAGACATAGATATTAGCCATATAAATCAAGAATAAAGATACAAAAAAAACACAAAAAAAAGTATTATATATGTATGTGTTGCATTATAAAGCTGCTTCTTCCTTCTAAACTTCGTCAGTGATGTTCGTGACATCATAAAGCTGTTTCGTCCTTCTAAACTTCGTCAGTGATGTTCGGGACAGCATAAAGCTGTCCCATCCTTCTAAACCTCGTCAGTGATGTTCGGGACATCATAAATTTGTTTCGTCCTTCTAAACCTCGTCAGTGATGTTCGGGACATCATAAAGCTGTTTCGTCCTTCTAAACCTCGTCAGTGATGTTCGGGACATCATAAAGCTGTTTCGTCCTTCTAAACGCCGTCTGTGATGTTTAGGTTCGAAAGAAATGTCAAAAATCTAGATAGGGAGCTGTAATATTTTACTTTCGTTGACCTATCATCACTGAAGTCCTAAAAGGGTGAAACATATGTGTATTAGTCTATCGGATGTCGATACACACCTCTTTATTATACAATTACATCGCTGTTAATTCATTGAATTTTCCAAGAGACATGCGACTGTGCTTTGACCTATTTAGTATTGACTCAGAAACTGTTTCTAATTAAGTAGATACATGAATCGCACTATCTTTTTTATTCATATTGTTAACTCGGGTACAGGGTGTTTGATCAATTATGAACCTTGAATGAGGTCAATATGTTATGTAACACTATTACTCATTGGTCCTAATGAGATCACGTGACATTAATTATTTCCTTGGAAATACCCCCATGACATCACCGAGGAGTTAATATAATGTTTTGTCAGGTTCGTAAAATCTTATATCAACTCGGCTAAAAATAGAAATTATGTCATGCGTGCTGAGATTTATTTTTAGCAGATGTTAATATAACATTCCACGAACCTGGCTAGACGTTATATTAACCTCCTGGTGATTTGATGAGGTATTTTAAAGGAACTTTCATCTGTATTTGTATTATATTTCATTTGTTCTGCATTACAACCTCACCCATTTCCAATTGGTGTAACTATATGAAGAAAATTATTCGTGACGTCACTATATCAAGACATTACGTCAATCATCTTGGTGAAATGGCGATGTTTGGAGACTGTCATTAGAGTAAAAATTGTGGAATAAATAGCAGTTGTGGATGTTCATATCCAATAGCATGTGTATTTCGGTCGCATGGTAACCTCTTTTTATCTGAACAGAATAGGTCTAATGAAGATATGTTATTTTTATAGATATGAATTCTAACCTGTAGTTACCATTAGTAAGAAACGGCTCTATCTGAGTTCAATTGACGGCATTAACAAAATGAGGAGAAAAAATGAAAATTTAAAAACCCGTTTTAAGAATGAATCAATTTAGTTAACAGAAATTGCGAAACAAGTTCACACTAATTGGCCCGGATTGAACATGTTTTACGTGGGAGGAACTCGGATAATCCGTTGAAAATTATTGTGGATGGGCAGGTTTTTGACCTCGCATCTTTCACCGTATGGCCTACAGAGAATCGCAGTTAATACAAAATCTAGATAGGGAGCTGTAATATTTTACTTTCTATCATCACTGAAGTCCTAAAAGGGTGAAACAGCAGTATGCTTCACTGACGAGTAAAATCAATGTCTCCCACTTAGAAGTGGTAAAATAAATAAATGAATGGAGCCTTTGAGTATTCTATTTAATAACTACTATTGTCAGATGCCAGTTTATACTTAACATTTCTCAGTTTACTCTCTGTGCAGAGTCAGTTGTCCACAGAACGGAGGTGTTTTTATAATTCTGCTGTTGGAGATGGCTGTAATATTATATCGGGTATATAGTACTGTATTTTAACATAGTAAGCTGGAGCTATACCTAAATTGGGCCACACTGAAAGAAGATCATTTGATTATATGTGGAGTACAATACAATAAATGTACAATGACATTACAATGTTACTGTCTGGTGGTTTTGTAACATTTCCACTATTTGTGACAACTACAGTTATATTAGTTACCGAGGAAATTTCTCAGTTTTTGTTGGAAACGAGTCTAATTTATAAGTGCATGTACGTTTTACATCATAGGTGTGATACACCTGTTAGATAGTGAGATCAATATATATTAACAAATTTGCATTCAGTTGTCTTACCAAAGAGCGCTCGGGGATAATAATGAAGTACACAGGACGGTGAAGCTGGTTTGTCCCTCTTAACCTCGTCAGTGATGTTCGGGACATCATCAATCTGTTTCGTCCTTCTAAACCTCGTCAGTGATGTTGGGCACATCATCAATCTGTTTCGTCCTTCTAAACCTCATATGTGATGTTCGGGACATCATCAATCTGTTTCGTCCTTCTAAACCTCATCTGTGATGTTCGGGACATTATCAATCTGTTTCGTCCTTCTAAACCTCATCTGTGATGTTCGGGACATCATCAATCTGTTTCGTACCACTTAACCTCGTCAGTAATGTTCGGGACATCATAAATCTCTTCCTTCCTTCTAAACCTCATCAGCAATATTCCGTACATCATAAATCTGTTTCGTCCTACTAAACCTCGTCAGTGATGTTCGAGACACCATCAATCTGTTTCGTCCTTCTAAACCACATCTGTGATGTTCAGCTTCTTAGTGTTAAAAGAAATGTCGAAATCTAGATAGGGAGCTGTTATATTTTACTTTCGTTGACCTATCATCACTGACGAGTCCTAGAAGGGAGAAACAGCTGTATGATTCACTGACGAGTATTAGAAGGACAAACAGCAGTTTAATTCACTGACGAGTCTTAGAAGGGAGAAACAGCTGTATGATTCACTGGCGAGTCTTAGAAGGACAAACAGCAGTTTAATTCACTGACGAGTCTTAGAAGGGAGAAACAGCTGTATGATTCACTGGCGAGTCTTAGAAGGAAGAACCAGCTGTATGATTCACTGGCGAGTCTTAAAAGGAGGAAACAGCTGTATCATTCACTGACGAGTCTTAGAAGGGATAAACAGCTGTATGATTAACTGACGAGTCCTAGAAAGGCAAAAAGCTGTATGATTTAGCGACGAGTCTTGGAAGGAACAACCAGCTGTATGATTCATTGACGAGTCCTAGAAGGGGAATCAGCTGTATGATTCACTGACGAGTATTAGAAGGACAAACAGCAGTATAATTCACTGACAAGTCTTAGAAGGGACAAACAGCAGTATGATTCACTGACGAGTCTTAGAAGGGAGAAACAGCTGTATGGTTTATTGATGAGTTCTAGAAAGGCGAATCAGCTGTATCATTCACTGGCGAGTCATAAAAGGAAGAGACAGCTGTATGGTTCACTGACGAGTCATAAATGGAAGAAATAGCAGTATGATTCATAGCTTTAAAAACTACTCTGTTATATCTAAGTTTCAAAGTTTATTTCAATATGTCAATATCTTGTGTGATTTTATAGCAATCCCTTTAATCTAGAAATATGTACCAGCATTAGAAACGAGTAATTTAAGATAAGCCAGGTTATGGTGGTAATGTAAGATATGTGTGATATTTTTGTTTACACTAATTAGCTTTGTGTCTGTGTATTAGCAATATAAGGTAACTATTGTATTTTTTTATCTTTGAAAGTGAATCGAATATACTTGCGAAATGAAGTTACACTGAAATGACTTTGCAAAGGAGAAATTAACACATCCTTTACAGTACCTTTGATAAATCTTGGAAAATCTTGAGAAAAAAAAAGGACTAATGGTGGTACACACAGGAAAGTTTAATCATATAAATTATCTACAGCATTATATTGTAATATAAGATATTACATGTGAATATAATCGGGAAATATCAAACCTCTTGCCTCCAATGAGATGATATTGTACGGATAATTACGGATATCGGTATTCCGGATTCCGTGATGGACAACGGTAATTTGTTAGAGTACATCAAAGAAACCGTCCGCGGACGTTAATCATTGAATTTTTTGTTGTTTTTTGTTTTGTTGTTGTTGTTGTTGTTGGTGGTGGTGGTGGTGGTGGTTCTTTTTTTTATTTTATTTTTTATGTTTTCTCTTTTTTTATTTCGATTTGTTCTCGTATCTGTGTGTGTGTGATTTCACAATAATATGTTATTTACTATCCAACACACCACAGTCGTCCATTGATGTGAATTTCTATAGGTGTAAATCTGAATGAGAAGGACTATCAATCTAATTAAAATTAGACTTGTCATTTCCGTTCCTCTACGATACACTGCAATACAGTATTGCGGTGTATCGTAGAGGAACGGAAATTACAAGTCTAATTTTAATTAGATTGGAAGGACCATCAGCTTTATCTGATAAAAATGGCTACCGTATTAATCGTTGTGTACTCATGTGACTAGAAATAAAGGTGAGTTGACGGTTAAAACAAAAGTCTTTTAGCTTAATGACAATATTTACAGGAGGTAAGAATGTCAATATAGTATCCTGGAAGCCAAAATAAACAAATAAATATGGATTCATTTCTCCAAAGGGATTGTCTTCGATAGTCGATACAGTGAGGATTATAAAAAATCACTATATCAAAAGGTTTTCTATTTAACGAGAACGTGTCAGAATCCAGGCAAATAAAAGTATTATTAGCATAAAAAATAATTGAAATTGAAAAAAAAATAACGACAAATTTAATTAGACAATAGGTGTGGTGATGTGTAGTTGTGTGTAAACAATGCGATGACGTAATGTGTCTGGATAGTGTTATAGTGTTGGTATTTTTTAGTGTTATACAATGTTCGTGTTAAGCTTCAGATGTGATTTACTGATAAATTTTGAAAACCTTTATTTTAAACCACTTTACACGGCTTATCGCTGTCTTTTGTTTTTACGTCAACTTTTTTTCTTTTGTATTAACTTTAATCTTGTGTACTCCTGTTGTAATTGCTGTCCTGAAGTACTGATGATACGATATATTTGGTGTCAGGGCAAATGTTGTATGCTGACTATGTGTTGACGCTGTTACATATTGTAGTATAAGCATCATATGAGCCATCATCAAATATAATCGAAATCCAATACCGACATAATGAGAGAAAAAAACAGACATTGTTTGCCAATTTTAATGGTATAAGTTTTAGTGCTAACGTTAACGTTTACACCTGTGGCTTTGGAAACGCAAATATCATCTGACAGGTAAAATGTCCATGACGTCACCACAATTGAATTGATGTTGGTATAAGCATAAAAAATATTCAAGTAATGAAAATTGATTGCTAGTAATATATTCTATGTAATTAAGCTTGGTTAAATAAAATCTCAAAATGTGAAATCCAAAAATACACCGACGAGCCAAGCTGTTGAACCATAGGTGCTTAGCACGTTTACAAGTCCGACACCGATTTTGACTAATATATAGAGGAAGGTCTGGGACTCCTCCGTCCTGCAAAAATTGGTCAATTTCATTCAAAGTGTCGTCAAAATTTTATCAGAAAAGATTTTTCTATGGACATGCACAATCTTTATATTTACCATAAAAACCCGCTTTGTTTTATATCTATATATACTCTTATCTTAAGGATACATCCTTGTAATTACGAAACAAGATCTCATCAATAGATAACATACGTACATACATGATATGATTGGGAGCATGCGGGTGTCTGTGTACTCATGCGAATCTAAAATTATATATATATACTACTATACTATATGATCCGATAATCTGCACGCGATGTACTTAATCTGGTACACCGGCTGTGTCAGGAGAACTAGGAAACCTTTCCTTTAACAGTTATATACAAATAACAGGCATTAGGTCGCCTAACTTCGTGCAAGGGAAGGAGTCTAATTGGCGCAAAGCTACTGGGTATTATACTAGACAAGTCATTAAAGATAGGGTCTGCTCGTGATTTTCACACATATAACTCGACTATTCCTTAATGAATGGACTTGTTAGAATATAAAAAAAATGTATTAGTCTATCGGATGTCGATACACACGGTTCTTATTATACAATTACATCGCTGTTAATTCATTGAATTTTCCAAGAGACATGCGACTGTGCTTTGACCTATTTAGTATTGACTCATAAACTGTTTCTAATTAAGTAGGTAATGGATTATCATAGACATTAGACAAGTTTGAACGAAAGGAAAGTCGAATTGTGTACCAAAGTGATTGTTGCCCGAGTCCGCTTAGGTCTACCACAAAACTATTTGTCTTTTTGAAGTATTTAGATATACATGTATATCCCATATATATAAGATTATTTGTATCAATATCTTATAAAATCTCTTTCTGTCTCTCTCTTCCTTCCCCCTCCAACTCCCCCTCTCTTCCCCTTTCTCTCCGTCTCCCTCCCCTTCTGTCTCTCTCTCTCTCTTTCTCTCTATTTCTTATAAAATTAGATTGTAAATATGTAAATAAAACTACCATCATGTGAATTTTTTCTCAATGTAAAATTGTATCGGGAGAGGGCTTAATATAAGTTGGAAAACTTGTGCCCAATCCCTTTGTAACAAATTGTAAATTACAAATAAAATATGTTTAAATCAAAAAGTAGGTAAATGAATCGCACTATCTTTTTTATTCATATTGTTCACTCGGGTACAGTGTGTTTGATCAATTAAAATGATTGGCATGTAACGCTATCACTCATTGGTCCTAATGAGATCACGTGACATCAATCATTTCCTTGGAAATACCCCATGGTATCACCAAGGAAATAATATAATGTTTTGTCAGGTCCATGGAATAGTATGTTAACACCGGCTGAAAATAGAAATGATGTCATGCGTGCCGAGATTTATTTTAGCAGAGGTTAATATAACATTCCATGAACCTGGCTAGAAGTTATATTTACCTCCCGGTGATTTGATGAGGTATTTTAAAGGAAGTTTCATCTGTACTTGTATAATATTTCATTTGTTCTGCATTACAACCTCACCCATTTCCAATTGGTGTAACTATATGAAGAAAATTATTCGTGACGTCACTATATTAAGACAATACGTCAATCATCTTGGTGAAATGGCGATGTTTGGAGACTGTCATTAGAATAAAAATTGTGGAATAAATAGCAGTTGTGGATGTTCATATCCAATAGCATGTGTGTATCGGTCGCGCGGAAACCTCATTTTATCTGAACAGAATAGGTCTAATGAGGACATGTTATTTTTATAGATATGAATTCTAACCTGTAGTTACCATTAGTAAGAAACGGCTCTATCTGAGTTCAATTGGCGGCATTAACAAAATGAGAAAAAAAATGAAAATTTAAAAACCCGTTTTAAGAATGAATCAATTTAGTTAACAGAAATTGCGAAACAAGTTCACACTAATTGGCCCGGATTGAACATGTTTTACGTGGGAGGAACTCGGATAATCCGTTGAAAATTATTGTGGATGGGCAGGTTTTTGACATCGCATCCTTAACCGTATGGCTTACAGAGAATCGCAGTTAATACAAAATCTAGCGACATACATCAGCACAGTGTTAGGGATGAACCGGTAATGTCGGCTGTTCTGTTTAATGAGCCGACTAGCCTCTAATGAAGTTTCGTCATGCTTGCGATCGGTAGCTATAAGGAAGCTAGTTTCTACTGATACCGAAAATAAGTTAACCTCAATGTAGGACAAATGCTCGCGTCTGTCCCAATTTTCCGGATGAATATACCAGATCATTATGTCCATTCTGGAATATATGAATCGGAAGATTTCTCTCATTAATTGTGCTAATATCATTACTCCACTAACATTAATCTTATATTTATTGAGATTACTGATCGCTGTATAATCTAAAGCACTGGTTGACCCCGACAAGGTAGTATAAAGATTAGGTCTTCCTCGATCGAGTATTGTTTTCAATATACTCGCTATACGTTCATCAGAAAGTTTAATCAATTATGTTGATACACAGCGAAAACAAAACGTATATGACCTCCATAAATCTTTTCTGTACAATAAATTCGATTTAAAATTTTATCAAATTTAATATTAATTCGACAAAATGATAATTCGTAATATTGAGGCAAAATGTACATTAGTGATGTCGGAGAACTATGGGACGATTTTTAAGAAGACGTGAAATTGAAAATAATACAGGAAAACGTCTCGGGAAGCAAAAAGGGGAAATTGCGCTATAATCAAGGGAGCCATACACAAGATGAACCACAGGGATTAACAGGATTAATACAAACAAAACACCGAGGACGACGCAAGGGAGGAAACGAGCCAAGCAATGAAATGTATAAAGCCTCACAATCGGGTTAATCCCTCTGTCTATAAGTTAATCAATTGACTATCAACTGGTTATGTTGAAGAATTCAGTAATCTGGGCCAGTTTTTATACCAAGCATTTTTACTACGTTCTACTCTGATGGCTTTTAGTAACTATCCGCTTTTGTTAGTGTTAACTTTTAATTCAAATTCTATTAGTCTTGAGAGTTTGCATCTCATCGACATCTTAATTACAAAGAATATAATTCAAGTCAGCTCGGGTAGAGCAATGTACTGGCACATGACAGTATAGCATCCATACACTAAATAATATGATTCAATAAAGTAAAATGAATAGTATGGATCAAACTACTGGTACACTGGTATACCAATCGGAACTCCTCGGCTGTGATGTTGCGAAGTTACATTCGAGGAGTTCCGAGTGCTGGTATAAACCGTCACCGAGGTTTGTCGTTATAGGTGGTATACACTGTTAGTGAGCTTCCGTCACCGAGGTTTGTCGTTATAGGTGGTATACACTGCTGGTGAGCTTCCATCACCGAGGTTTGTCGTTATAGGTGGTATACACTGCTGGTGAGCTTCCGTCACCGAGATTTGTCGTTATAGGTGGTATACACTGCTGGTGAGCTTCCATCACCGAGGTTTGTCGTTATAGTGGTATACACTGTTAGTGAGCTTCCGTCACAGAGGTTTGTCGTCATAGGTGGTATACACTGCTGGTGAGCTCCGTCACCGAGGTTTATCGTTATAGGTGGTATACACTGCTGGTGAGCTTCCGTCACCGAGGTTTGTCGTTATAGGTGGTATACACTGCTTGTGAGCTTCCGTCACCGAGGTTTATCGTTATAGGTGATATACACTGCTGGTGAGCTTCCGTCACCGAGGTTTGTCGTTATAGGTGGTATACACTGCTGGTGAGCTTCCGTCACCGAGGTTTGTCGTTATAGGTGGTATACACTGCTGGTGAGCTTCCGTCACCGAGATTTGTCGTTATAGGTGGTATACACTGCTGGTGAGCTTCCATCACCGAGGTTTGTCGTTATAGTGGTATACATTGTTAGTGAGCTTCCGTCACCGAGGTTTGTCGTCATAGGTGGTATACACTGCTGGTGAGCTCCGTCACCGAGGTTTATCGTTATAGGTGGTATACACTGCTGGTGAGCTTCCGTCACCGAGGTTTGTCGTTATAGGTGGTATACACTGCTTGTGAGCTTCCGTCACCGAGGTTTGTCGTTATAGGTGGTATACACTGCTGGTGAGCTTCCGTCACCGAGGTTTGTCGTTATAAGTGATACACTGCTGGTGAGCTTCCGTCAGCGAGGTTTGTCGTTATAAGTGATATACACTGCTGGTAAGCTTCCATCACCGAGGTTTGTCGTTATAGGTGGTATACACTGCTGGTGAGCTTCCATCACCGAGGTTTGTCGTTATAGGTGGTATACACTGCTGGTGAGCTTCCGTCACCGAGGTTTGTCGTTATAGGTGGTATACACTGTTAGTGAGCTTCCGTCACCGAGGTTTGTCGTTATAGGTGGTATACACTGCTGGTGAGCTTCCATCACCGAGGTTTGTCGTTATAGGTGGTATACACTGCTGGTGAGCTTCCGTCACCGAGGTTTGTCGTTATTGGTGGTATACACTGCTGGTGAGCTTCCGTCACCGAGGTTTGTCGTTATAGGTGGTATACACTGCTGGTGAACTTCCGTCACCGAGGTTTGTCGTTATAGGTGGTATACACTGCTGGTGAGCTTCCGTCACCGAGGTTTGTCGTTATAGGTGGTATACACTGCTGGTGAGCTTCCGTCACCGAGGATTGTCGTTATAGGTGGTATACACTGCTGGTGAACTTCCGTCACCGAGGTTTGTCGTAACCTGAATGTCACGTCATAATTCAGCTCAATAGTGGCACATTACAGGAAATCCAATATACTTGTATTGAAGAAAATCATGAGGTTTATTGAATTATTGGGTATCTAATGATCAACATCTTCCTATTTCTTTCGACCTATATCTTGGATTTTAGTTTCCTACAAGAAGGACAAAGAAATTGTATGATGTAGTTATGTTGATAATGACATCATTATCAGAACCTGGTCAACACATGAAGAGCCATCGCATAAATCAGTGTTTTCCCAAATAACTATATATAAGTATCCGAATCCAATATTAACATTTAAACAGCGCGGATCCTAATATCGGCATAACAACCCGATACACGTACGTACAATGTAACTGAGATCCTGGTTAACTGGTTTATAATTATGGGGAAAAGTACCTGTTTTTATTTAGGTGAGGCTATAGAATTCAGAATAGTAGGGAGGTTGTTTGCTTGTTTGCTGTGTTTATCGTCCGGTGAACTGCCAATGTCATTTTAAGGCAGGTTATCCTTGTAGTAGTTGGTGACTACCTCTTTGAACAGCATATATACGGGAGGCGCGTCGCATGTTTTCAAGAGCAAAAAGTGTAATGTGTCAGTCTTGCCCAAGGACAACCACGAGAGCACACACGGCCCGTTTCTAAACTTCCCAAGAAACACAGACTAACGGGTATACGGACCCCGTATCTCGGATTTCCAACTGAAGTCAATGGCCGCGCTCTAACCAAATGAGCTATGCCCCCGTCCCTCCTTTTACTATGTCCCCGCCCCTTTTTTTACTATGCCCCCACCTCTTGTAGGGAGAGAATATTTCTCGTGCTGTGTTGGAGGTCCCCTGCTTTGTGAAGCAGATTTATGGCTTTATATACATTGTGTCAAGGTGTAGAAAACAAAAAAAAATGCAGCCATTGTCTTGGTAACAAGAAGAACGCGTCATAATTATAAGTCGCTACAAGTAAAGCGATACTCCTTACTGAGGCCCACGCTACATCCGGTAAAATATTTTACAGTTCGAAAGAAAACCGTAAATCGGGGAGCGTCGCGTTAATGACATATTAAAGACAACCCAACAACCTGAATCTTGGGTTACAGCAAAAAAATCTAAATTCAATTATTAATTACTCTTCGAGATAATAATAAAACCTTCGGTGCAAGGTCTATATATAGGATCATGGATTAAAGAATTATGGAGAAACTGTAAAATATACAGCATATTATAACTGAGGAAGACTTCAATTGCTTTAGTGATATGAAGTAAGGTCCAGTTCAATTATCGTAGATGTTATGTGGTTTCATTGTCACCATCTCGGTCATCTTTTGGGGGACGTGGCATGCTTTGGATTGGAACTAAGATTGTAGAAATAGATCATTGCGGTTGTTCTCGGGAGCAAAATGCGGATACTCTTCTGGAATACTCACTGGAACTTAGCAGGAAATTCCCAAACCACAGTCCATATATACTACAATACATATATATATATATGTAACATTGTAACACAAATGACGGAGGGAGACAACTTTTTGACTCGTGCCCTGAACGGGCCTTGAACTCACGATCTATGGCACCCAATCGCCTTGCCAGAAATACCCGCAGCTTATACCACTGCGCCACCCCAGACCGCCGATGTGGCGCAGTGGTATAAGATGCAGGTATTTCTGGCTAGGTGATTGGGTGCCGTAGATCGTGAGTTCAAGGCCCGGTCAGGGCTCGAATCAAAACAAAGTTGTCTTCCTTCGTCATTTGTGTTACTATGTTATATATATATTTATTAGCACAATGTATCATATACACTATGTGTTGGTGATCCGAAGATATCTGATAAAGATTTGAATTTTGTCGTAGTTGTACAGAGTATTTCTCTCGGTACAACTGCGACAGAAAATTCAAATCTATAGATATGGACCATGGATTGGGAGTTCTTTTTCAAGTCCCTGTAGAAATACTCTGATTTCGTTTCAATTAGTAAGCTAAACTTATCGTCTTCCTTACATGTGAGCATTCTCCGGTTGTATTTGATGAATTCCCATTTCATCATAAAGCCTTTGTTCCAAAACCCTTCAATCAAAAACAAGTTCCATTCTTTTTCCCTCGCCTAGCGATGGATCAAACACTTTGAGATTCCCAACATACCATTCTGATTAAAACTGTGATATTTGTAATGTTGGACACTTACCACGAATGCGTACATATACATGGACCTTGGTTTAGGAATCCAGTTAATTTCTGAAGTGACATTCTTTCACCTCGGCAGATCACCGATCCCTTAAACACACTGATCTGACGTCTTACAAAACTTTGATGAACTATCAGAAACATAAAACTCTGACAACTACAATGCTGATAAATTCTTTGTATTCCTAAAATCTTCAATACATATGTTCAACCATCAATGTCCGTGTAATAATGTAATAATGGTGGAGCTGCATGATCCATTCACAGTATAGGTGAGAGATAAAAATTCCTTCACGTGAAATTCACGTGAAATTGATTTTTTTTTCGTGAAAATTTCCCACTTGAATTTCATGTAAATTTCATGTGATATTTTCCCCTTTTTTTTGCCCTCTCCACGTGAATTTCACGTGCAAAAGTCCTCATCCGAAAAAGGGGACCATGACCCCCCTTAGATCCGCTGGTGATTTGTATAAAAATTTCCCGCTAAAACATTAGGTAATGAACCGCGGATCAGTTGTGGCTGAGTCCAGCGTAATCTGGTTTGTCAGATTGAAAATAAATTGTTGCTTTCCTTTTGGCATTCTCCCCTAAATATATATGTTGTCCCACAAATGATCAGAAATTGTTTGAAATAATGATGAAACATTTTGTTCACAAATAGCCTGTCCCATATTAGATACCAAACTCTACGTTGACGAAGCGCACTTTGAAATCATAGATGTGTTTTTTTAAATACCACTCTCTTTATTTTACAATGCAATGGATTTGCAGCTGTCATTTTCGGTTTACAAATAAATGGGACTGGGCATGTTCCTAGATAGCCCGATTTTGCGCCGGCCCTATCAGGGTCAGAGGAAACTCGGGCTAGTTCCCAGAACCTGTCATTAATATTAAAATACTTTAACGTATTATAAATTGAATTAATTGAATTAATTGAAAGGCGCTTATATAATTACAGCTCGATTGGATGATGCAGCCTGTGCAAGCTGACGAAATCCGCCTGTACAGGGGTCTACGTAGACAGTGTCAGGTAGCTAATAATTAGACAGTGCATTCCTGCACTGGTGTATCCTGGAAACGAGACAACCCATTAGTTCAATCACTCCCAGAATGCATTGCGGTTCCCTTCATAACACAAGGGAACCGCAATGCACTCTGGGAGAGATTGCCAAATATTCATCAGCCGAAAATGAAATCCATAAAAAGCTGTTCATTTTGTTCAGAGAAACCAAATTTAGTGTTTAAGACAATAACATTATTCTATAGATTAATCAAATTCGTTCAAATTCTGCATAGTTAGTAATAGACATTCATAAACAAATTATAAAAAACTATAATACAACTATCTAAGACAATTTTAAAATTCTGATACCAATTAGATCCTATATATGAAGGAATTAGGTTATATTTCCTCTTTTTTTCGTTGAAAGTAAAAAATGTAACGAAAAATATGATAAACAAATTAAACAATATTCGATCACTTCATATGGCCACCAATCGGGTCACTCGTCACATCTCGGCAGATTCAATGCCTACTTCAAAGATGAACGGTACCGGAATCAGCCGAGATTAGGCGAATGCAATCGGGTACCATCGGTATTTCTCGTTTACGGAAATTGTCGACGGTCCAGTCCCGATTGACATGACCATACACCCGTAATTTGGATAGGTGTCAATGCCAACGAGGAAACATTTACACACAATGCTTTCAATAAACAAGTACAGCAACAATTCTCTTATGAATTAAATAAATCATAATTCAACAAATTTCTAAATCACAGTTACGTTACATAATATACATGGTATAGTGATATCCGATTTCATCGATGCGTGGAAGAACATGTGACGAAATCGTCAATTTTCGTCTAAATATAATGCAAAGTATGAGAAGATATTTATGGCTGGCGAGGTACAATTTCCACACCGAATTAGAATAAAAAAGCACCTAAATATAGACATTGGCTATTGATGAACAGTCAAGTCACTACAAGCGGGTTCCCACTCCATCGTCTTTCCGGGATCCGTAACGAGTATTTTTTTCAGTTACGGAAAATGCCGACAGCTCCCGATTGGAATCAATGTAGATATAATTGCACATAATCAATTTGAAATTACGTTAAAACTTATCATGTTAAATTCTGTAACAGCAGCTAGCTGATTTCAATCACAGTTACTCTATTAGATTACTTAAATACATTACATAGTCATAGGCAGTACCCTTAAGCTATCTACATGTACATGTTAAGTAGCGAATGCGTATATGGAATATACATTTTGTTTTTCTACATGTAAGTTAAAATTATATAAATAGCCACGCGTGCAAGAACGTGGACTGCATAATTAGTTTGTTCCCGTGCTTTACGCTGTATACATAACGAAGAAGGGTTACAATATCTTTATTTTCTTTTAACTTGCTTAATTTGCTTGCCATTTCACCAAAACGATCACAGGCGTCTGCATCTGGATACTTTTTACAGAAAAAAATATTATCCCCTAATCCTACTATATCTAGTAGGAGTAGGGGTTAATATTTGATTTTTTTTTCATAAATAGCCAATTAATTAGATGCAGACGCCTGTGGTTCGGAAAAATACATTTATTATATGCTTCTTATAAAAAACAAGGCTCCTCTAGATCTACAGAAATTGGATAAATTCGTCCATTACGTCACAGGTTATGATATAATGACATAATTACGTTTCCTGTAATATTATTGTATTAACATTATTTCAAAACGCTCCAACTCCTCCAATGAAAGGAGAGGGAAGGCAAAAAACATACAACGGTATTATGTAAAATAGTATATCGAATCAAATCGATGTACTTTTGAGGTTAAAATAAATATCGATCAACTGGTAACTATTCTATGTAAATCTTAGAAACAAAACACACATGAAGTTTATCTCTTGTTTAAAACTTTTGGATAAATACTTCCGATATATTAAAGTCCCTCCTCGAATTAAATCGTAAAAAAATACATAAATATCTCTAGAATTGATATAATAACATACAGAAAAACCTGTATACAAAGGCTTTATAAGATATTAGTATCAGTTGGTAAAACTGTTTCGTAAAAGTTTTAAATGTTTAGTATTCATACCTCAATGGGGGGGGGGGGCATTTAAAACCGTCTACATGTACATGTATCAAGGCTATTTATCCGAGTGAAAAACTGATCCGAATACACATTCCGTCTTTTAAAAAGGCTATAACTAAATAGGATTCTTATGCATTATAATTGTTATAGATAGATGGTCTTCCAAGGTAGACCGGCTCTGGACATGTGTCGATACTGATTGACAGGCGACATTTTAGGTAGGTCCCATGATGTGTATTCAATAACAGATAAGTAATATCATATATTCAGAGAGACATGACATTTTTTTAAAATCAAAAATATCATTTTAATATAAAATGAGAAAGTTATTTAGTTCAAAAATTCTTTTTGGCCATAGTAAGGTTTGCATAAGTAGCTTTCTTTGTACAATATTTCAACTATTTCAATTAAAGCTTAAAAATACATTCATTTTTCCCACTTAAATTACAAACTCTCAGCTCCGTGTTGATATTTGATTAAGGAAAGTTCTAATCTGTCAATCTGTTTGGAAAGTTTTTTTCAGTGGATCTTATATAAATGGACATTGAGATAAAAATCAACAAATTACCCAGAATACCGACAATGAAAACGAAACGATCATTCTAACTCAAAATCGATTAAACAAGGGTCAAATATGTCAGAACAAAAAATCAAATTTGCAAAAAAAGACCTTAGAAAAAGCACAAGGAGAATAAAACCAGACAATCCATTTTTAAGTATTAAAAATTCCAAATGTAAAAATATGTCAATTTTAAGATTTACAGAAAAAAATTCTCATTAACGTGTGTGATTACATTAGATAGGACGTGAAATTACATTATGATTAAAATTGCTCAATTATAAAAGCCATTTTTAAAACCTGTTCAACATGCTTTAAAAACGATTCCAAATTGATATGATCCTGGACGGCTGAGATATATCTATATAAAACATACATTTGATGGCGGTAAAGCCACCAATCAGAGCACCGGTAAATGGACTATAATAATTAATTTGATCAGCACATTCTTGTTTTTACTTTGATCTGAAGTGATGTAAAAATATCAATAATTTAAGTTTAATTTAAATAAATATCCTTTCGATATCCATATACCTGGCCATTGAGACCGCTTCCAATCCAAGTAGTCTGACATCATTAATATTAAAGATGCGCTTCAAATATTCTGATAATTAAAAAAAAAAACTTCATGGTATTATAAATTATCATTATATAATTAAATTATAATATTATTATCATTAATTAATCGATGAGATGTAATTCTGAAGATTAATAAAGAATTAAATTAGATATTAAGTTGTCTCAGACGGAAGCATGCAGGAGACTGGAATGACGTCACGGTAACCCCGGGAAACCATTCATCATCAGGCATGGGTCCTAATTATTTTCATGTCTGGTCAGGGAATTAAAAATATTGATTAATGTTTTGTTTGCTCTACTTCACAATTAATCTTTATTCTTTTAAGACGACGTTAGAAAATATAATAAATGATTATGAAACAATATTACATTATCCCTAAGGGTAAAATCAATTACATGATTCTCAAATATTGAGAGTACATGTATACTAAATCTTGGATGTCATGTTTTATGAAAATTGAGATGATAATACATTTGTAAGTAGCGGTACTACTTGGACATAATGGACAAATATATAGAGATTTCAGCTCCTTAACATGTATATGACAAGCTACATGTACATGTAAGTTATCATTTATTAATGGAGCAATATTAATGGAGCAATGTTGATCCATTAACAAACAAAATCACAATCATAAGATATCTTATATACTATGAGATATCATATCTTTTATAAGGTATCTGTATAACATATGTCATAAAAACGTTAGATATCTCATGAACTTAAATAAGATATCGTATGATAAATAAGATATATAATAAATGAAATATCTTACATTATGAATAAGATATTTCTAATAATAAATGAGATATCCTATATAATAAGTAAGATATCTTCAATAACAAATGAAATATCTTATGTAATAAATAAGATATAAATAAGATATAAATAAGATATCTTCTATAATAAATTATATCTTATATAATAGATAATATATAAATAAGATATCTTCTATAATAAATGAGATATCTTATGTAATAAATAAGATATCTTCTGTTATAAATTAGATATCTTATGTAATAAATAAGATATCTTCTGTTATAAATGAGATATCTTATGTAATAAATAAGATATCTTCTGTTATAAATGAGATATCTTATGTAATAAATAAGATATCTTCTGTTATAAATGAGATATCTTATGTAATAAATAAGATATCTTCTGTTATAAATGAGATATCTTATGTAATTTGACGTAGTGTTAGATCAACATTGCTCCATGAATAAATGACAACTTCACTTGCCATACATGCATGTCGGTTAATTTTGACTTAATTTGGTATTTGGTTTTAAGAGGTGCATGTTTGTAATTTTGAGTCAGGACCTTTATATACATTCCTACGACTCAAGAATGAAAAAATAACCCCAGAGTGTCCAGCCCTGGGGTTAATTTCTTATCCTGGGACATGAGAAAGTGAAGTCCGTTTGACAACCTTTTAAAACTTTTGATTTTTTCTTTTAAATTGAATGACAATGAAAATTTACAAAATACCACAACTATTTATGAAGAAACAGATATTATCTACGTAAAAGTAAAGAATTTTTTTAATTGATTTCAAAAATCTTATTTTCCTACTTAATATACAAACAATGTAATCGACAACATTCTGTTAAACAAAATGTGTGAAAAAGGAACAAATTCTGATTAAGACTGCAGTGTATATTGGAATTATGTACATGTTTTGGTGCAACACCTCGCACAGTAAAATACAAGCACCTTTGGCCAAATATATTTGACTCTACTCATTATAACATGGGAAGAGATGAAATATCTGCAATGATATTTTGATATGTGCATTTGTATATTATAACTATATTTATAGTTGTATAAATATGTAATATTAAACATGTGTATTGTAAATTAGAATTATAAATATAAAAGTAAAGATATTTTAATGACTATGATGTAAATATTTCAAAATTTGTGATAATATGAAACTCTGTATTGATTATCAATCATAATTAGAATTTCTGTTCATAAGTTTGTGCTCAATAAGTACTAAGTATAGCTGCTGACAAAAAAACCTACTCATGATCACCTAGAAAGTATCCTTAGTTCCTATAGAACTCTACATTAAGAGTTTACATCAAAGATGGGAATGATAAGAGCATATAAAGATGAATATTGTAAGATTTTAAGTACTTAAAATAATTGGCAAGATATCTTGGGACTCAAATCCTGATCATGAGAGTAAACAGATGGCAGTGAATTAAAGGCCAGGAGATTTGTATAAGAGTTGGCAGGTGTGTGTGTGAGTTGACAGGTGTGTGTGTGAGTTGACAGGTGTGTGTGTGAGAGTTGACAGATGTGTGTGTGTGAGTCGACAGGTGTGTGTGTGTGAGTTGACAAGTGTGTGTGTGAGTTGACAGGTGTGTGAGAGTTGACAGGTGTGTGTGAGAGTTGGCAGGTGTATGTGAGAGTCGACAGGTGTATGTGAGAGTTGACATGTGTGTATGAGAGTTGGCAGGTGTGTGTGAGAGTTGGCAGGTGTATGTGAGAGTTGGCAGGTGTATGTGAGAGTTGACAGGTGTGTGTGAGAGTTGATAGATGTGTGTGAGGGTTGACAGGTGTGTGTGAGAATTGGCAGGTGTGTGTGAGAGTTGGCAGGTGTATGTGAGAGTTGACAGGTGTGTGTGAGAATTGGCAGGTGTGTGTGAGAGTTGACAGGTGTGTGTGAGAGTTGGCAGGTGTGTGTGAGTCGACAGGTGTGTGTGAGAGTTGGTAGGTGTGTGTGAGAGTTGACAGGTGTATGCGAGAGTTGACAGGTGTGTGTGAGAGTTGGCAGGTGTATGCGAGAGTTGACAGGTGTGTGTGAGAGTTGGCAGGTGTGTGTGTGAGTTGACAGGTGTGTGTGTGAGTTGACAGGTGTGTGTGTGAGAGTTGACAGATGTGTGTGTGTGAGTCGACAGGTGTGTGTGTGTGTGAGTTGACAAGTGTGTGTGTGAGTTGACAGGTGTGTGAGAGTTGACAGGTGTGTGTGAGAGTTGGCAGGTGTATGTGAGAGTCGACAGGTGTATGTGAGAGTTGACATGTGTGTATGAGAGTTGGCAGGTGTGTGTGAGAGTTGGCAGGTGTATGTGAGAGTTGACAGGTGTGTGTGAGAGTTGATAGATGTGTGTGAGGGTTGACAGGTGTGTGTGAGAATTGGCAGGTGTGTGTGAGAGTTGGCAGGTGTATGTGAGAGTTGACAGGTGTGTGTGAGAATTGGCAGGTGTGTGTGAGAGTTGACAGGTGTGTGTGAGAGTTGGCAGGTGTGTGTGAGTCGACAGGTGTGTGTGAGAGTTGGTAGGTGTGTGTGAGAGTTGACAGGTGTATGCGAGAGTTGACAGGTGTGTGTGAGAGTTGGCAGTGTATGCGAGAGTTGACAGGTGTGTGTGAGAGTTGGCAGGTGTGTGTGAGAGTTGACAGGTGTGTGTGAGAATTGGTAGGTGTGTGTGAGTCGACAGGTGTGTTAAGAGTTGATAGATGTGTGTGAGAGTTGATAGGTGTTATATCCATTTATCACTAAATGCTAATTTCCCGAATGGGTTCTCCATCATCCAGGATCATCTTGCCCTGGGGTGGAGATTCCTGGCGAGGGGACCTGGCATGCTGAGGATAGGACCTGGAGGTAGGGTTTCCTGGGGAATACCCTGGGGAGGTGGGGTTTCCTGGGGAATACCCTGGGGAGGTCGGGTTTCCTGGGGAATACCCTGGGGTGGTGGGATTTCTGGGAGAATAACCAACGGATGGACGATTCTCTCTAGTAGGTGTATGTCTTGCTGGGTGTCTGTTTCTCGGGTCAGCATCAAAGTCTAATTTAACTGGACGTGGTTTGGAGCTTGCAGTGTGTTGCTCAGTTGAGTGGGGACTATTGTAACGATCGTCAGGTCGAGACTGCACTCTGGCAGGAGGCTGAACGTCGGGGTTATACCGGTCATTCGACCTTGACTGATTGTCTGTGTTGTAACGGTCATCTGATTGGGATGGAGGTTTATATCTGACGACAGGTTGTGCGTCCAGATTATAACGATCATTTGAACGCGGGTAACCACCTTGGTTGTCATGTGGTACAATGTCAGGTTTGTTACGGTCGCTGGACCGTGGATCTGGATTATATCTATCGTCAGATCTTCTTTGAATGTCTGGATTATAGCGATCATTAGACGGGGGTACAACATTTTGATTTTTATGTTCCCTGTTATTCCGTGGAGCTGCCTCAGGGCGTTTGGACTCGAGACGTGGAGCACTAGAGGTCTTCAGCTGGATAGAAACGCCATCTTGGTGAGATGAAGTTTCAGGTTGATAAGCCGGACCATAGTCTGGTGTCAGACCTGGATTCATTTCCTGGTAGAGGGAGCCACTGGTATTTGAATCTTGACTACTTTCAGGATAAGGGTGTTCCATATCAAATCTTGGACTTGTACTGTGTGATCTGCCTGTGGAACGAGGATCCAAGTACTTTGTGTACCCAACAACATGTGGGGGCGTTTTTGTTCTGACAGATTCGCCAGAAATAACTGACTGGTCCTCAGGGGTGAGATCAATGTGTTCTGAATCCTGCCTACTGTAGCCTCGCTTTGAACTATCTCCATCGCCAAAACCATCATCAACATCCCCTTCTCTGAATCCAGAGTTATCATATTCAAACGTAATTTGCTCTGATGAAATTATTTTTTTGTTGTCTTTTGTCGTTTCCTTTAAAGATTGATCCTTATTCTGACGGGTTCTCCGACCAGAAATCCTGCGGAAACTGCGTCGGACGAAGTCTCTTGCTATAGCTGAAACATTAGAGGATCATTTTTTGTATTTAATCCAAAAGATTGTTTTCTTATTTCATTTCATATACTATTGATTTGATGAACAGGGCGAAGAAATAATTTCACCATCAACAATCAACTGAAAATCTGTGGTAACAATTATTTTAACAATATTTCTACACAGATGTCTCAAAAAATTAAAAATAGGACATTAAGTTTGAGTTAGTTCAAGGCTTCATACTGCCATCAGATATTTTCTACTAAATATTTCAAAAATAAAAGTTGAATCTTTAAATTTTAAATTTTTGGATTCTTCTAATGTCCTTTGGAAAGAAGCCTTTTACATGCAGTAAGATTGAAGACAACGTACAGAAATACAAAGCTGTGTATCAACTGTTTAACATAATTCTGTTCATGAATGACATGATCTTGCTAATTGTTATGTAATAAAAACAAGTATTTGAGGCCAGCTGACAGGACTTGCATGTTTGGTATAATAGAATCAAACACGGCACCAATGTGAACAAGGCATTTCAAGCGAAGCAAATCTCCTCAGTTATAATAACTGCTGAAATATTCCTGTGATTCAGTCCGGGCGTGGTCCCGCCTTGCAATTTATATGATTGTTGAGTTATTTTTGTGTGTAAGGCACAATTGTGTTATATAGGAGAACTGTTGAAATATTCCTGTGATAAGCCTAGAGACCAACTTGTTTGAGGAAATATATTTCTAATACTTGATCAATCTATGAAGTTTGATCAATATATCTGTTTGAAAATGAAGTTGCCTAAGCAGGGATAGTCTTAAAATAGTAACAATTACCTCAACCTTGACCATTAAATGAAATTTGATCAAAATCTGCTAAAAAGATAATTATTTCAGTTATTGGAGCACTGACAAAGATTTACTATAAATAGTAACAGTGACCTTACTCTTGACCTTGGCACCCTCTCTTTCAAGGTATTTTCATATACTTGACTGTTATATGAAGTTTGAATCCAAATCCGATCAAAAATGAAATTGCTAGAGCTCTGACAAAGGCAAACATACTCACCCAACCACCTACATATGAACAGAACGATAATGCAATGTAACCCCCCCCCCCCCCCCCCCTACTTCGTTACAAGGGGACAATTGAAAAATCAAACCGTAACATATTTTATCATCTACCAATTAAGTGTTATCCCATTAAAATATTGAAATCCTCGTGGAAGACTCCAAAAATAGGAATATCTATAGGGTTGGTTCAGGAGGAAATGTATCTGATCATATGGTTTTGTTGGAATTAAGTCGCTTTTCAGGTAGGTCGTTATCGACGAACCCGGAGTACTCCTATTGGATAAATATGTATCTAATTAAATTTATCTCGGATTTGTCACCTGAATGTTTGTAGATAGTCGCACGGCCATATCCATCAGGGTTACGTTTGATGTAGATCCCGTAGACGACCACAAGGATGATGACAATGACAACAAGGGGGACAACCACGGCTACAGCGACGATCGCCCCAGTGGTACTCTGAATGGTAATTTCCTTGTCTCTTGTTACTGTAGATGAAAAATATTCACCAGTTCAGGTCACTTCAAACTGTTTGTTCAGAACAATATTAATTTAAATATCTATTTAAAAATTCAATTGTATTTTAATATTTTTTTCTAATTTTTTCTAATTTCATAATTCCAAACCAATATTGAAATGAAAACTGAAAGTATGTCTGCACAAACTTACGTTCACAATGGGTGCCATGGTAACCAACAGGACATTCACAGATATAGGACTGGACACCGTCAACACAGACTCCACCATTTGAACAGGGGTCTCCCAAACAGTCATCAATGTCTGTTCAAATACACAATAAATAATTCTTTCTATTTTTTGAGTGCACAAAAACAGCAACAAAATACTATTGAGTAAACTTAACTGTAATTCACATTGATAAGAAGAGGATACTCTGCTGACCATATGTCTAGTTTTTTCTCTACAGTTACAGGTGACTGCAATTCTTTTGCCCTTAAGTAGTTTCAGTCTTTTATCCTAAAACAGCTGCCATACAATTCATCCTCAGAATTGAGCTTTTTTAATGTGGTAAGAAACAGGTCACACAAACTCGTGGTTGTTGTATACGCTATTTCTTTAACTCGCATTAGTTATTTTTCCGCTAAAGCTATGTTTTTGTAACTTTAAAAAAAAAATTACTGTTTCCTACCTTGGTCGCAATGGACTCCAGTGTACCCTGTCGTACAGTTGCAGGACAGTTTCTCTCCGCCGATTTCAAAGATCCTAGAATCAGATCCACTGTTGGCTGGTTCCTTCACACAGGTCCCATACTGACAGGGACAAACAGCTACAAAAGGAAAACAAATCAGAACAATAAAGCATATTCAATGTCTAGTTTGCGATTGGTTTGGCTTTTGTAAAGGGCCGAGTGGTTAAGGTGTCCCGACACTTTATCACTAGCCCTCCACCTCTGGGTTGCGAGTTCAAAACCTACGTGGGGCAGTTGCCAGGTACGTACTGACCATAGGCCTGTGGTTTTTCTCTTGGTACTCCGGCTTTCCTCCACCTCCAAAACCTGGAACGTTCTTAAATGACCCTGGCTGTTAATAGGACGTTAAACAAAAACAAACCAAACCAAACGCTTTTGTAAAGTTTAAAGGCCTATCAAAAGCATTGTTATACATGGATGGACCCCTGTGTGTGAGCTGCATGTGGTGTGAGTGTTGTGAGGAGCTGTGGTACGTTTGTGTTTTTGTCATTGTGATATTGTGGCACTGATGCTGACTTTATAGTGCGACCTCACCGAACTGTACTTATATTGCCACTAAAGTAGGACACCTTATACAGTCACATTATACTGACAACGGGCAAACCAGTTGTCCCTGCACTCCTAAAATGCTGAGCATTAAGCAGAAGAAACAAAAACTTCATTTAGACACTCGTTTGGTGAACAAGACACCTCACCCAGTTACATTAAACTGACAATGGGCAAACCAGTCGTCCCACTCCCAAAATGCTGAGCATTAAGCAGAAGAAGCAAAAACTACGTTTACACACTCGTTTGGCAAACAAGACACCTCAAACAGTCACATTTTACTGACATTGGGCAACCAGTCGCACCACTCCAAAAGTACTGAACCTTAAGCAGGAACAGTAACTACCATTCTAAATTCCCTGACTAGTAGGGGACAGAATCCAAAACCAGGACCAGGGGCAAACTCAACCAAAGGCCAAAAGTGAGGAAGTGTCAATTTTGTGAAGGTCCATACCAGAATAAAATCATGCAATATCAGAATTTATTTCAGATCCTCAACAATAATTATCATTTCCAGCTCACATATGAACTTTTCAATATTTAACAATGTAATTAATGCTGAACAAATGAATGATACTAATGCACACCTTAATTGGTTTGCTGTTAAAGGATTGTTTTGTAATTTCCAGTAATGGTGACATTGGCACCAACAATGTAACCTTTGATCTTTTGATTTGGTGGAGATCAAGATCTTATCTGAACTGAATTAGTTTGGATAGAAAATTGGTCTCTGCTATTTTGACTGAGTGATCACACGAACAGATCGCTCATATAATCACTTAATGTAGCCCAAAACTACTGAGTTGTAAACAAAAATGGCGTTGGTTAAAATACTGGAGGGAATATACAGGAATTCAGGATCTCCTCCCGGGAGCCAATAAATGACTTGAAAATAAGGGAGATTTTGTCTCACGCCAGGAGGTATGGCATGTATGCCTAATAGTGACCTTGACCTGAAAAGCAATCTCAAGTAAGCACAACCAATAGGAAAACTATGTGTGAAGTTTGAATTTGATTAAGTTTGAACAAGATTGTAATATGGAAGGTGTATCTACCTTTCCACATAGAGATTACCCTTGCATTACAATTTTGACCATTGGTCAGTATAAACTCTAGACAAACCTGCCATGGTAATGGGTCAATAAAACAGCTGCCAAACAAGGAGGATCTTTTGATGGTTAGATTTTTCAAAAGAACCGCCATATGCATGTAAGTCTCATTGTTTATACATACAGTTTCTAACATTAAGGTTAAAGAACTGGAAACATGCATTACAATTTTGACCACTGGTCAGTATAAACTTACTCTCACAGGTGTAGCCATAGTTCTGGTCAGTACAAACACAGTGGGTCACTCCCAGGTTATTATGACAGGTCCCACCCGATTGGCAAGGGTTGTCAACACAGTCGTCTGAAAAATAATCAAATCAAATTAATATTTCTTTACAATAGCATAGTTTATAAACTTTCAGTGATTCTAACGCGTATGGTTTTTAAACAATATACAGGGCTATATTGTTGTTGAAATTTCACAGAGGCTAACATTTTGCAGTTTTCACAGTCAGAACTACCTCATAGTTTGTGGGTATAAAGTTTCTAACAACCACGCCATGTTATTAACATTCTGCAGTGAGCATTTTCATATATCTGTTTGTACATATAATTTCACCAGGTATTTTTTCCTCTCGATCCTATATTAAATGACCACAGTGAAATTAAATTCACAGCAAACATTACCACAAAACTTACGATAATTATCATTTATTCTAAATACAGTGGAACCTCTATAAACCGAACATGCATGGGACATGACTATTTGTTCGGTTTATAGAGGGTTCGGTTTGGAGAAGTTGATCGAAAAATGACCGGTCAAATTCCGGATATAATTGGTTGGACGATGTTTTATTAGAATGCACCCGATTACAAAACGGCACGTACATACTTAGACAATTTGGATTGTCTGAATAATATGCATATTATGAAAGTTAATCAATGTATATATTGCAGAATATATAAGAAAGGCAAATGACTATAACAATAGTTTTAAACAGTATTTTCACATGTACAACTACACTTTACGATCGGCCTACATTTTGTTACATCCGGTGAAGCTTCCGTCATGTGGATGGGGCCAATAGTCCGATACGGAATATTTTACACATCAAATAATATTAAAGGGTGTGAAGATGTTTTGTTTCAATATCAATATCAATTGATCAGATGATACTGGTCGTATTTCCGACATCGCTGTTGTCTAAGAAAACATCACGGGCTTCTTTACGAAAACAACCCCTTTTGGGCCTAATGTAAATTAAATGCGAAACTCAGGCTTCCAGCTCTACTTGCATTGAGAAGATAAACGAACCGACGCGCTTTAATGAAGTGTGGCATCGTTTCATAATTGTCGTGTTGATTATACACTAGGCCTTCCGTCATAATGCCCCTTTGGGGTATATATTGGATACCTGTACAAATCACCCACGTAGGTCCCGAGACAATAAGGCTTCACACAATACCCGTCACAGTTGTTGTTTCACGGTTGACTGGCCTGACCTCGTGTCATAATCGCTCAGGTAAGGCCGGTTTTCAGAAGTAATTTTTGGTATATTTTAACAGGAACCGGACACAAAATCAGTCCGGTGTTCGGAATTCAGAGGGATCGGTATTTGGAAGTTTTTTAATACTATAATAAAGAAGGACCAATTCCGTACAATGACAATTCGTTCGGTATTCAGAGGTGTTCGGTTTTTAGAAGGTTCGGTTTTCGGAAGTTGCACTGTATCAAGTTTTCGGTAGGAAATTAAAAAGTGGAAGGGCGGGGGCGGTTCTTACTTACCCACAAAAATAACGAAAACGCTAGCGGTGACCATTTCTGCAAAAAAAATAATTGTCACGAGTAATAACCCTTGAGTAAGTCACATGATGTGATGTTTGTTTGTTTGTTTGTTTTTGTTTAACGTCCTATTAACAGCCAGGGTCATTTAAGGACGTGCCAGGTTTTGGAGGTGGAGGAAAGCCGGAGTACCCGGAGAAAAACCACCGGCCTACGGTCATGTATGATGTGATGTAAGACCGTTATGGGTTTTTTACAACACTACTGGGCCGACATGTAACTTGTCTGGCACGGTTGATGACAGTTTATGTTCTTTCTATTGAAATTACATGGATACCCATCTAGCTAGTCACTTTTCGACCTCCCAGCAAAGAATGAATCTAACACTGTTATCACTGCAGTCTATACTGGACAGGTGGTCTAGAGGAGTACATGTATAATACGGCTGTACTACCACAGTAAAATGTCACAATTACATTTGACTGTAGCTGGATTCTCAATTAATCAGAGATCATCAGTGAAGTGTATATTAAATATACCTTTTCCACTGTCTTTGAAGACATATCAAATAAAAAAATAAAGAATTAAATTGTGAATAAATCATGGAGCAAATATGTTTGTTTTATAATTTCCCAGAAAATGCAATGACCTTAAGTTAATTACTTTTTAAACTGAGGACTTAAATGTTACATTACAGGAATCATGACCTCAAAATGATTTAAGGAATACATGTATATGTCATTGTCGGCGTTATGTACCCCGTGACAATTCAGTCAAAGATGGCTCTAAAAGTCACAAAGCATGAATTTGACTTATAAGCAAGGTCATTTACACTAGTATCGAAAATTAGACAGATAAATGGGAATTAAACTGGCTTGCAAAAGCTGCTGATAAATTAATAGGGACTTACTCAACATGGTTGTACTGGTTCTGTTTGGAGAGTACAAGAAAAATGGCATTTCATATCCATAGTCCCAGTGACACTGTCCTGTACGACCCTTGTCTATTACGACCATCCAGCCACTCATGACGTCGCAGGCTGTGGAGGTTGTGGATGTAATGAGGAAGCGGTGTCCTTTATCAGATTGGCTAGCGAACAGAAGAACCATTTTGTAAATTTGAAAATTTTATATTAATGTTCAAATTGTGCAGTTGATAATGGGGATATCACTTTACTATAGCACAAGTACAGTTATTGTATAAATAAATCAGTTCTCTTTGTGCCACAGAAATTGGTCATTTATTTACATGTATTCATCCTCAATTAAGCCCCTTCCCCTAGATATAAAGTTAAGTATTGATTTTTTTATGAATCTTTTTAATTAATTATGAACCACTTTAAGCTTACTGTTTTGAAATTGATGATTTTGCTAAAAATGAAAAATGTGGACTTATCTGGAGAAAGGGATTTATCTGCTGACCAATATGGTCATTGCCTGTATCACAGGAAACTTGTCATTTATATGGGTGGGTAGAGGTGAGGGGTGAGAGGTGAGGGGTGAAAGGTGAGGGGTGAGAGGGTGAGGGGTGAGAGGTGGGGGTGAGAGGTGGGGGTGAGAGGTGAGGGGTGAAAGGTGAGGGGTGAGGGGTGAGGGGTGAGAGGTGAGGGGTGAGAGGTGGGGGTGAGAGGTGGGGTGAAAGGTGAGGGGTGAGAGGTGGGGGTGAGAGGTGAGGGGTGAAAGGTGAGGGGTGAGAGGTGAGGGGTGAGAGGTGGGGTGAGGGGTGAGGGGTAGGGGCCAGAGGTGAGGAGTAGAAGTGAGAGGTCAGGGTGAAGGGGGAGAGGTGGGGGTGAGAGGTGAGGGGTGAAAGGTGAGGGGTGAGGGGTGAGAGGTGGGGTGAGGGGTGAGAGGTGGGGGTGAGGGGTAGGGGCGAGAGGTGAGGAGAAGGGGTGAGAGGTCAGGGTGAGGGGTGGGAGGTGAGCGGTAGGGATGAGGAGTGAGAGGTGGGGGTAGGGGTGAGGGTGAGGGTGAGGATGAGAGGTCTGTGTGAGGGGTGAGGAGTGAGAGGTGGTGGTGAGGGGTGAGGGGTAGGGGTGAGAGGTGAGGGGTAGGGGCGAGGGGTGAGATGTCGGTGTGAGGGGTGAGAGGTGGGGGTGAGGGGTAGGGGTGAGGGGTTGAGGGTGAGAGGTCGGGGTGAGAGGTGGGGGGTAGGGATGAGGGGTGAGAGGTCGGGGTGAGGGGTGAGAGGTGGGGGGTTAGGGGTGAGAGGTGGTTGGTGAGGGAGGGGGGTTGAGGGAGGGGTGTGTGTGAGGGAGGGGGGGTGAGGGATGGGGGGGTGAGGGATGGGTGGGGTGAGAGGTGAGGGGGGGGGTGAGGGGTGAGGGGTGAGAGGTGGTTGGTGAGGGAGGGGGGTTGAGGGAGGGGTGTGTGTGAGGGAGGGAGGGGTGTGTGTGAGGGAGGGGGGGGGGGGGGTGAGAGGTGAGGGTTGAGGGTTGAGGGGTGAGAGGTTGTCTGTAGTAAATTTTGTAATTTCTTAACCAGAAAGGTTTGGTTTGTTTTTTATAAATTTAACATCCAATTATCATCTGGTTATTTGATAACAGGGAACAAGGAAGCATATTTAATTCAATTCACAAAACATAACTTACATTCATTTCATAAATTACCAGGAAGTGAAATCTTTCCTTATTCTATCTCCAGGGAATTCTCTCTACTGTATATCAAATAATTATCAAATTTTCAATTTTTTTATGCAAAGAATTAAAAAAAAATCAATGAAAGATTTAACAAGATAATCAAAATTAAGACATAGATAAATGGAGTGTACTTACCCATCA
This sequence comes from Pecten maximus, assembly GCF_902652985.1. Taxonomy (NCBI): domain Eukaryota; kingdom Metazoa; phylum Mollusca; class Bivalvia; order Pectinida; family Pectinidae; genus Pecten; species Pecten maximus. The sequence continues at coordinate 8,188,851 of NC_047017.1, read as the reverse complement.
GCGCTACAGTTTTTAATGGTCCCGGGAGAAAGGTCAGTGTAACGCTGACCTTGTTGAATGATGTTCTCCTCAGAAAACCAAGAGGTCATGGTGTCTGACCAACTACTATTGAATATAATGCTTACAACCTCCATTCCGTCTCTGTACATACCAACCTTCACCTGAATAAGATGGCAGTTTTAATTCAATGACAATTATCTTTAATTTATGTCAATTTATATGTATGAATTGGATGATAAAAATACATTCACATTTTTATCAATATTTGAACAATTTTTAAAAATATTACAATTATTTCTTCTGAGCACTTTGATTATTATGCAGTTTAAAAATATCACTAAACGTTTTCTTCTGTGCTCAGTTTTTAGGAAAAAATATGTTAGCATCTTTATTGAAATAGCAAGAGTTACAAGAACATGTATATCAATATAAAAGAAAAACTGAAAAAACAAATTCTGCAGACAAATATAATTATGTAATTATGTACATTTTGCCAATTAAAATATGTCAGCAGTTGTAATTCAATGTTAATGTAAAATCAGTGAGAGAAAATTTACATTTTGAATGTTGGATTTGGCCCAGTTATTGACAATCCTGGATTTATATGATGGTGAAGCTGGGGCAAAGTATGAATCTTGTACTTGGGCAATTCCTGCAGCATCATCATTCAGATTGTGAGATGAGGTCCAAAGATCATACAAACTTGATGCTGGTGACACATCCTCTCCTGCTGCCACCTTCAGGACTACTCGCCATCCTAAAAAGGGGAGGTAATTGTTTTTTTTTTTTGCTTGTTTTTTAAATTTTGGTTTAACCATTGTACAATTAACAAAAATTATCTTTATATACTGATCACACACTGATTTTTTTTACTCTATGAACAAAATCTTCTTTGCATTTTAAATAGCAAAAAAAAAAATGTTTATAAATGTACTCTTATTGAGTTAGCAACTTACTAAATGGAGGTAATTCTGAGCTGTCAATGGCAATAGAATACAAATCATTACCAATAAGATTACAAAAATAAACTTGTGATATAATTATCAATGTCAATGCTTGCTTACATATACAAATTGACTTATGGATATGATGAATATACCACAATGCTGTTATATAGTAACTGTTACAAAATCACACATAACATTCTTGAGGATCACCATAATATTCTCCAAAAAACAATTATAAACAAGTTGCCAGTAAACTTATCAGGATTTATAACTAAACTGTTTTAAAATAAACAACAATCGAAATCAAGAATGGGGTTACTTCCCCTTAGACCATCAATGATTAGATATCTGACAAACCAGTATATAACATGTACATAACATAAATTTGACATCAGCTAGGGAAATCAAGCGATGGACCATTGATGAATAAAGACATTCAGTTTTGGTTAAAATTGTCCATTCATTATAATTATGCAAGTTATTTGAACATAGTTTAAATTGCTCTGACGATTTGCTACATTTGGCCTGCATTTTAATTATTCTATATCATTCAATTTTCACAATTAACAGTATCATAACAGTGAACATACCTCTACAAAGCGTGACTGACCCCAACAACAGGACAATCACAAGCCCCCAAAACAATCTCATCTCAGGTTACTATGGACACTGAAATAGAATGACATGAAAATTAATTAACTTAATCTATGTTGCTATTTGCTTAGCATATTTCTACTTTCACTTTAGCACTGAACAACTCCACTGAAAATAAATATCTATGAAAAAAAAGTAAACAAATAACTTTTCTACAGGCGTTAGTCCAAGTTTCCTCTGAACCCTGTGACTCCTTGATGTGAAACATCTTGATGAATAGATGTGTATTCTGTTTCAAAATGAACCTCAACTTGTTAAGTATCCCAACACTCCAATGATCAGTACCTAAGGTCACCACCAGGGATCCGACCCCAACTTGTCACCCCACCACTCCAATGATCAGTACCTAAGGTCACCACCAGGACCTAAGGTCACCACCAGGGATCCAACCCCAACTTGTCATCCCACCACTCCAATGTAGTACCTAAGGTCACCACCAGGGATCCGACCCCAAATTGTCATCCCACCACTCCAATGGTCAGTACCTAAGGTCACCACCAGGGATCCAACCCCAACTTGTCATCCCGCCACTCCAATGATTAGTACCTAAGGTCACCACCAGGGATCCAACCTCAACTTGTCACCCCACCACTCCAATGATCAGTACCTAAGGTCACCACCAGGGATCCGATCCCAACTTGTCACCGCACCACTCCAATGATCAGTACCTAAGGTCACCACCAGGGATCCGATCCCAACTTGTCACCGCACCACTCCAATGATCAGTACCTTAGGTCACCACCAGGGATCCAACCCCAACTTGTCATCCAACCACTCCAATGATCAGTACCTAAGGTCACCACCAGGGATCCAAACCTCAACTTGTCATCCCACCACTCCAATGGTCAGTACCTAAGGTCACCACCAGGGATCCGACCCCAACTTGTCACCGCACCACTCCAATGGTCAGTACCTAAGGTCACCACCAGGGATCCGATCCCAACTTGTCATCCCACCACTCCAATGATCAGTACCTAAGGTCACCACCAGGGATCCGATCCCAACTTGTCATCCCACCACTCCAATGATCAGTATCTAAGGTCACCACCAGGGATCCAAACCTCAACTTGTCATCCCACCACTCCAATGATCAGTACCTTAGGTCACCACCAGGGATCCAACCCCAACTTGTCATCCAACCACTCCAATGATCAGTACCTAAGGTCACCACCAGGGATCCAAACCTCAACTTGTCATCCCACCACTCCAATGGTCAGTACCTAAGGTCACCACCAGGGATCCAACCTCAACTTGTCATCCCACCACTCCAATGATCAGTATCTAAGGTCACCACCAGGGATCCAACCTCAACTTGTCATCCCACCACTCCAATGATCAGTATCTAAGGTCACCACCAGGGATCCGACCCCAACTTGTCATCCCACCACTCCAATGATCAGTATCTAAGGTCACCACCAGGGATCCAACCTCAACTTGTCATCCCACCACTCCAATGATCAGTACCTAAGGTCACCACCAGGGATCCAACCCCAACTTGTCATCCCACCACTCCAATGATCAGTACCTAAGGTCACCACCAGGGATCCGACCCCAACTTGTCATCCCACCACTCCAATGATCAGTACCGACGGTCACCACCAGGGATCCAAACCTAACTTGTCATCCCACCACTCCAATGATTAGTACCTAAGGTCACCACCAGGGATCCAACCCCAACTTGTCATCCAACCACTCCAATGATCAGTACCTAAGGTCACCACCAGGGATCCAAACCTCAACTTGTCATCCCACCACTCCAATGGTCAGTACCTAAGGTCACCACCAGGGATCCGACCCCAACTTGTCACCGCACCACTCCAATGGTCAGTACCTAAGGTCACCACCAGGGATCCGATCCCAACTTGTCATCCCACCACTCCAATGATCAGTACCTAAGGTCACCACCAGGGATCCAACCTCAACTTGTCATCCCACCACTCCAATGATCAGTATCTAAGGTCACCACCAGGGATCCGACCCCAACTTGTCATCCCACCACTCCAATGATCAGTATCTAAGGTCACCACCAGGGATCTGACCCCAACTTGTCATCCAACCACTCCAATGATCAGTATCTAAGGTCACCACCAGGGATCCAAACCACAACTTGTCATCCCACCACTCCAATGATTAGTACCTAAGGTCACCACCAGGGATCCAAACCTCAACTTGTCATCCCACCACTCCAATGGTCAGTACCTAAGGTCACCACCAGGGATCCAAACCTCAACTTGTCATCCCACCACTCCAATGGTCAGTACCTAAGGTCACCACCAGGGATCCAACCTCAACTTGTCATCCCACCACTCCAATGATCAGTACCTAAGGTCACCACCAGGGATCTGACCCCAACTTGTCATCCCACCACTCCAATGGTCAGTACCTAAGGTCACCACCAGGGATCCGACCCCAACTTGTCATCCCACCACTCCAATGATCAATCTGATGGGTTTTGTTTTGTTCAGTATTATCTAAAAGTCCTATCAACACAGCTATGGTCATTGAGGGATTGCCGTCACGTACAAGCTACATGTGTGTGGTGAATGTGTGATTTCAGAGACCGCATTTGCCGACTTTTGAGTGCTACCTCACTGAAGTATACTGCTAGGACTCCACAGACACCCAGCAGGACACAAGTCACATTACTGATAACAGGGCGAACCATTCATTCCACTCCCAAAACACTGATGATTAATGTTATAATTGAGACTCTGGCATGGTCTGCCTCGGTCAGGGGACAGAACCTAAAAAAGCTTTCCTCACAGCATCTTCGCTAGCCAAGGCTTCTGATTACGTTACACTCCACGAACCCTTGGCAGATATAGGCGTCAGTTCTGGCCCTCTAGCGGAGATTCGAAATTACCACCCTTTACACATGAAATTTTCGACCAATCAAAATGAACGTTACCGATTTACTTCATCGGTGATGTTTACAAACGCACATGGAGGCTTGTGTCATTTTGATGAGATATGTGATCAATGACTTATATAAATTGATCAATCACTGCGAATGTTTCCCAATGATTGTACGTCTCTGTTTTTAGGTAAAATGTCATGACATAGTCGACGATGTAGCTCTGCACTGGGCGCCGCAATTTTTGTTTACTTTGAAACCAAGCCTGGATGTAAAACGCGATTTGATTGGGTGCCCTGGGATTCCAGGGCGTGACGGTTTGAACACGACTATATCTGCCAAGGGTTCGTGGAGTGTAACGTAATCAGAAGCCTTGGCTAGCGCAGATGTCATCACAGGGGCAAACACTTAACTAAAGGCAGGAAGGTGGTTGTTTAAGGAGAAAAGATATCATAATCTCAAAATTAGTAACCCTGTATGATCATGCAATGGGGGTAGCAGGTACAATTCGTACACCATTACTTGGGGAAATAATCTGTGATCCATTTAATTAAAACCTGCCTTGTACACAAAACGTAATGAGTAGCTGTACACATACAAACTCATTGTGAGGTTGAGCATCTGTGTCAAGTCCCTGTGCAAGTATTTTAGAATATTAGAATTATAGGTAAAATGAACTTTATAATTTTGGTACACGTACATGTATGTAGGAAGTAAGGTCAAGGGGAGATAATTTAGTGTAAGAACTTATAATTGGGCAGTTATACATATATGTATGTGGACAATGTACATATACATGTATACATATACTCAGGTATCATTTAACCTGTTTTAAGGTATTCTCCCATATGTTGTCTATTTTGTGTACTTGGGTGGTGAATTAACATAACTTACGTAGTAATAATTACACAGATGTAAACAACTGACAATAAACAGACAAATCGTTGTCTTACCTGACCATTTCATACCTGTCCCTGATCTATCGTGATCGAGACTATTTACCTGGTGTAAATTCTTAATTACCAACAGCTTTCAAATTCTGCTGTATTTTACATTACAATATAGCTTACGTAGGAATAATTACACAGGTAAACAACCGACAAAAACAGTAAGACAGCCAGACTCGTAACGTCACCTGACCATTTCACACCTGTCCACGATTTATTGTGATCGCGACCACTTCACCTGAAAATCCTTACCTAGCTTTATCCGAAGAAGTGTATTCCCGGATATTCTTTTTAAACCAAAAGTTATTGATATCAGTATTTACGGGTAGGTCATTTCGGGTGTGTTCCGGGAGCTGATACCTGTCGCTTCTATTCCGGTATTGCCTAAACTTCCGTTTTACACCTGAGGGGTCCCAAAGGGGGTATTGTATTGGAGACAATACCGAGCACCTAATGAGCCATTTCCGTTTACCTCAGTTGACCCTTTGATCTGTAAGGCCGCCATATGAGATTTATGTTACGTTTAGAATAAACAAATTGGTTTGTTTATAATTTATACTCACTCAAGGCAAAAAAAAACCCCCACATATTTCATAGCTTATTGCTAAATGTTTAATATCCATATTGTAAAGTGCTACTGCAATCTCTAAAAACTCCAAAAGAAAAATATGTTCACCAAACAATTATTTTCTGCAATTATCTGTTTTTTACAAATTCACAATGTTTTAAATTCCATTTTTTTTTCTTATTTTTTTAAACTCACAATCAGGTAAGTAACTTGTATGTTTTTTTTATGTTTTATTTATTTTTATTTATTTTATTTTGTATCAGTGCATGTCTCGTTTACTGTTTGAGTCGGGTTTGATAGCTCATTAGAGCTAATGTTGATTCGTTATAATATGTACCGACTGTAAATGAAGTTTGAATTGAATTGAATTGAATTGAATTGAATTTCAAACCTAAGCTTAACATTACAATAGCTTGAATCATATGTCTGATACATTTACAGGAAAATGACACCATCAAATAGCGCACACTTGTTTCCAGAAGAAAAAGAAAAGAAAAATGCACCAATCAGCTGCAATAATGGCACATCCATAAGAGCAGATATAAGATTATCAATTTTCTGTTTTTTCATTTCTCAAAATCAAATTGCTCCATGTCTTCTTTGTTTCGATTTTTCTAGGCCTATATCGGCCAGACAGTTGGAAAATATCTCACCGCCAATCCAATCTATCCAATGCCATCCACGTCAGTTGTGAAACCACGCCCAGAAATGGACATACCTGTCAATTAAAACGGCGCTTTTTTGTTTCAACCTTTGCACATGCGTAAAACAAACTGAACGATTTTGTTTCCAAACAGTGTCGTCTGTAAAAACGTAGGGCAGCCATATGTAAAAGTTAAGAATTATCAAATATTTGAAAGTGAGAACAGGGACTTTTGAACGTGAAGGCGGAAAAATTGACTCGCTTAACATTCCAAACAACGTTCTGACGATTGAAAAACGTTGGTATACAATTGTTTTAATAGGGGTTTTTTTCGAATGAAAAAAGGTAATGTAGATATCTATCTGGTTGCGAAAAAAACATATAATTGAGATGCGATTATGTTTGACAATTTTGTTCTGAGTTGAATAACTATTTAACAAGTGATACCATCGAGTTTGGTGTCGACAAGTTTGGTTTCGTATTGGTAATGTATCTAGTGACGATGTTGGTTTACAAAATGTAGGGATTAATTCAATTCAATGTACAATATATAAATGCTTAATACTAGGCATATGGTGTTCATTTTATCATGACACATGCGGTTCCTGATTTTGAGAAGACCGTTTGTTATTTCTATCGTATACAAGAAGGCAATAGTCATTAATATCTCCCGCGCCACACTAGAGAAATTGAAACTACCCATACATGTATGAATATTGTTGTTTGCATGAAGTGCGGTATTTAGGCTTTTAACAGTTTGTTTCCATTGTTACAGGAAAATTATGAGGAATGCAAACCACTCCATGTATACCAGAAGGCACCGCTGGAACAACGTACGTGTGCACGGATGCACGACCAGAGAGACTGACTCAGTTTAATACCCGCGTAAATGCGTTTTGCGGCGGATAATGAAAAAATAATGCAAACTATGTGTATGGATCGTTTTTGGTTCATATACATATGATTGGGGTGGGGTGGGGTGGATGATGGACAATTTTATTCTTGCTGTCGTCGAACCTACCGTAGATGTTTATGTTTGAACATAACAGAATTTCTATTTTATTTCTTTACAAATATGTCTTAGTGTTCGTGAAATGCCAATATCGGTCATGCGTTTACCATCGCGACCGAATTTGATCCGTCGTTTTTGAGGCACAACGATGGGTGAAATGTTCGTGTAAGTTTGCTGACCCATATGTCAGTCAAAAATGAAATCGACTTGGAAGCCTAAGCTAGCAAATTAAGATATCTGGGCGTATGATTCAATAAAATTGAGTGGCGAGTGTCATTCATTGACCTAAGTATATTCCTTATCTTAAAGTCTTCAGCTACAGAGACAAAGATCGTAGTAGAAAACTTTCCAGAAACTCTGTTATGTTTTTCTATGGAAAATTTGAAGTTTAGGAATATTGATGAAATGGGTCCTAAGTGCTGTAGCGCGCGTGCGTGTTCCAAATCATATTAATTGGAACGATTCACAATCTGATAAAATATAGATCAATAATACTACGTCATGAAGTCATGTATAATGATGACCAGATTGGACAATGCATTGTCATTTTAATGAGACGGTAGATAGTCTTCAGATGAAAAACATTATGTGTATACTGGTTTTTGTTTGTACATTAAAAAAAAGAAGAATTAAAATTGAATGGAAAGAGTTATATGAATATTTATAAAATGCCAGCCAAAATTTTAAATAGAATCTGAACAACTAGCCCCTTGCCAAAAGTTTCTGTCCATAGGAAAGGTTTACAGAATTCACACCTTACTTCTCCAGGGCAGGGGTTACACTCACTTTCGCTCCGCATGATGCAGATTGTTTAAAAGTATTTGTTTTGATATTTCATTTTGTCGGGAGATCTCCCCCAGTTCACCTCTTTCAAAGTTGGTAGTAATTTTTGCTAAAGTTATGATTTATGTAAGTTGTGATTAACTTGTTGAAGGAGTGGTAGTGTTACTACATTTTTTTTTTTTATTTCAGTAATTTGATCTTGTCTGGTGATCTTTTAAAGTGATACAAGAATCTGTGTAAGTGGTGAAGAGATGTTTGATGGAAAGATTTGATAACTCCATGATTGGTTTCAAACCAAATTTATTCAGATATGCATAAATGTACCAGTACATTGTTTCAAAAGCAGTAGTTTCAATAAATAGACCAAACAGAGAATGGACAAATACACATTTGTATAAAAGCCTATTCTTTTAGGACACAATATATGTCAAAAATAATACAAGTCCCTGTGTATCAAATGTGAACTTACAATATGTAATTGCTATTGTGTTTTTTATCAATATCACAGGCCCATAAAAAGTTGAATGATAACTTTAAGTTCGAGACGGGAATATAAAAATTTCAACAAAGACAAGAAAATAAGAAAATTAACAATAACATCTTTGAAAATTGCTGACACTTAAAAAACTTGCATCCCCCTGCCCCTTCAAAAAAGAATGTAATTGCAACAAAAAATTTAAAACAACAGATAAAATTCAAACAATGTATTGTATATATACACTGTACCAGTGCAATTGATATATATGGTACTATGTTTGTTTGACAGGTAAGATTCCTTCAATACTTCTACACTGGCGTCAACAAGATAAATGTCTGATCGATGATTAAAAGTATGACTTTGGTACAAACTCTATGTTAAGATATATCCTGTAAATAATGGTATATATGTGTACTGTATATCATAGCATACAAGTGATGGTATAAAAATGTTTGTGAATATAATGTTTAGGATATGACAGTTTGTAAATATAGGTACATATTGTAATATATACACACAAATATGTAAAGCACATAGTCAAACTTCATTATCTCCATGTAAGTTAGGCTATGAAAAAAAAACATTCAAGATTTGAGATGTATAGAAATTTTGCTATTGGAACTGAATTGTTATTATGATATAAGAAGGGTGATAAGTTATAAGAGAGGAGACAACAAGGTTTGACTCTATTTACAATCCAGACATATCCTGATTGATATATACATCACATTACATATAGGTAGTAGGTATATCCGTCTGACTTAGTAAAACTATTGGATTCTGGAGGTTGATTCGAAAAGGAAGTGGCTACTGGACATATTTCAAAATTTTATTACCAGAGCATCTAGTTGACCTTTACTTTTAGCAATTTCAGGAGTCAAATCACTATTTCTGAGAAATCTGAAGGGTCAAAACATATGTCAAATAGACAAGTCCCTTCAAACCCAAGAGTCACCCATCATTTCGAGAGTCAAAAACATACTCTCAAGGGTCTACTGGAAGCCCTGATGACAGGATTTTTCTTTGAAGAATGTTGATTTTTACAAATTACAAATTATTAATAAATATAACAATTTTATAATAATAGTAATGATTGATAAACAATGACGTTTCACATCAAGTGAGCTCCAAAATGGTGACAATGAATGAAAATTGAGCATTTTAGGTAAGATTAGGTTGAAAATATGAACAGATGTGGGAGACATCTTAACCAAATACACACCAAAAAAATAATTAAAAGTATGTACACACCAAACAAATAATTAAAAGAAGTTTTTGTTTGTGTAAAGTGAACAATAATTCCATTATTTACACAGGGACATGTCATAGATTCCCCAAAGTCTGTATAAATACATGTACACATATTGTATATAAAACACATACAGTATACAGACCGAGATGGTTGGATGTCTGTCATGCCCCTTTGATTAACAGGAAAATTCTCCTGATTTATCAACTTATCCCCCCTGATCAGCATCTAAACTAACTTTTATACCATAAAATCAAATAGGTTAATGATCTCAAAGAACAATATCTAAGATTATATAAGATTATCAAACTATTGATTTTAGGAATTTTAAGCTGGTAAGCAAAAATGATCAGCTTTATCAGGAAAATGGCTAATCCTCAAGACTAGGACAGGAGGGCTCAACCTTAAAATTTTAAGTTACATTGCGTAGCAAGCTGGCATATGTATATCTTGTTGTCCTAAAGGCAAAAAAGTATTTGGTAGATAATTAATGCTGATACTTAAAATAAGTAGGTACAAGTCTTTAGAGTAAAACGTCTTTTTAAGAAAAAAAGCTTAAAATATATTTGAAGTATGAAAGAAACTATAAAATAGTGAATGATACATTTAGAAGCTCAAAATACAAGAAAAGTTTAACGGAATGATATCAAACACTCGTCTTTATAAGTCTAGCACACAAAATCGAAAACAAAACTTTGGTATGATGTCACTAAAAATATCTGACGACCATTGTAAGTATTTTATCACGAGAACAAATATCACCTGACAGACCATGGTCCCAACATCTTAGAACCTGAGACAAAGGGGAGGTACTTAATGCTCCGGAATGTTGGTGCTCAAAAAAACTCATTTTTAAAATGTTCACACTTTTCATCCTTCAGTCAAGTACTTAAAAACAAGATTTTATAAGCTCCCTGAAAATTATGTCATGAAAAAAATCCGAAACAAGCATACATGTACTGCAGTGATTCTTCAGACATATTTTGTGTTTTCTTTTAATTTTGCTTAACAATGAAACATTAATTATCCTATAAAAGTTTCTTAAAACCGTTTCCCTGCAAAGTAGTTTTCTGTATAATGATCAATCTTGATTACAGACTTCATACTCTGTATAAATCTCACATTAATGGTTTGAACCAAATCAAACAAGTTATCTGTCTCCAAGATCTTTGAGGCTGAAAATCACCAACAAAGCTCTTCAGAGCGCTGCAAATCAATATGACAGCAGATTATTAATGATTTATTCTGCAGATTCAGGGAATGCCGAGAATCAGGAACAGACCGTAATAGATCCACATGTTAATCATACTTCAAACTGTCAAATTTTCATCATACTTCAAACTGTCAAATGTTCATCATACTTCAAACCTTTGGAACACTTTTTTCTATTTCTTTTTTTCCCCCATTGATGCAGAGGAACCAGACATATAAGGATAAATAAGCATGTACACAATGTACATGTACAATGAAACCTGTCTTGTCTGACACCCTGTGGAATCCAGTCATTCAATCATTAACCTGTCTAATCTGACTCACTGTTCGGTGCATTCCTTTCTGTGGCTTAACTGTTGAAAGTTATGTATCTTTGTTGAATGTCTTTGGTTGGATGGTATGTACAAAAGAATTGTTTCATAAAGCAGATATTGAAGTAAAAAATTAAGGTCCAAAAGGTGTCAAACTTTTTGTCTGTCTTTCAACACTTGCGACACCATGCAGTTCAAACATTCAAACCACGCAAAGGAAATCCGATTCTCTCTACATTAATTGGACTATGATGGCATATCATCATGTGAACCTTCAAGGGGAGACAACTCCTGTACTACCGGTAAAATTCCACTTGGGTATTTAAATATTCTTCTGTCAGTGCTTCAATATCTTCGATTATAAAAGTCTGAAATAACAACAATAAAAGATTAACACAATAACTTTTAGTGATGCATTAATAATTTATCATGAAAATACTGACACTTTTTTTTTTACAAATAAAACATTTCTACATCAAAATTCTGTTGTCTACTTAAATTGAGTTAGGATTTTTGAGAATACAATTACAACTTGTGCCTCTTTACTTCTTGTAAATTTTAGTATTTTAGCAACTTGTGAGTTATACAATGTAGGCAAATGCAAAGAAAGAAATACGCCTCACAGATAAACGTGAAATTAACTAGGTCAATAACTCTAAGCTGTAAAATTAGGTCAATAACTCTAAACTGTAAAATTAGGTCAATATCTCTAAACTGTAAAATTAGGTCAATAACTAAGCTGTAAAATTAGGTCAATATCTCTAAACTGTAAAATTAGGTCAATAACTCTAAACTGTAAAATTGGGTCAATATCTCTAAACTGTAAAATTAGGTCAATAACTCTAAACTGTAAAATTGGGTCAATATCTCTAAACTGTAAAATTAGGTCAATAACTCTAAACTGTAAAATCAGGTCAATAGCTCTACATGGTAATAATTCAAATAATTCAAACTTGACTGTAATTAAAGCCATGAGATGACAATTTGATACTATGAAACATAAAAACTTGAGAGGCAGAGCTCAAAGTGGTCGAATTGGGGATGGGGTTAAATTGGTACTGTAAATTCTTTAGGAAAATTATACATTACTGTATCGGTGTATTTTGTCCATTGTTATGTAAATGTAGTTATGTATTCATGAGATGATGGTTAAATGTTACATGCATTACCACCCCCCTGGCATGAGAGACGGGTGCAGAAGAGTTTTCCCAAAACCTTTTACAAAATCGTTCTTTAATTTAACAATATTATTCTAGTATACAGCACAATCACTTTTTTTAATAATTTGGGCCTTCTTTAGATAGAGACAATAAAATATTCCCCAGTTTTAGATACCGGATAAGGCAGAGTTATTGGTTTTAACACCTTGAATAACACTCACATAAGTCATGTTTTCAAAAGCAAAAAAAAATCAACTATATATATATATTGGAATTCAGGTGATTGATAAAGCCCTTTGGGCCTGTTGTATAATGAAACTCACCTTAGTGATTCCGAGTTCCTGTTGTAACCTGGATTTTGTGCCAGCATACCGCATCTGTAGGGCTGTGCTGCATCCTGTCACAAAAGTGGTCATATGTTACAAAACTAACTTGTTAAACTGTTAAACTGACTCACGAGTGTCATAATCAATAGGCCTCGTTTTAAGTATTAATACTACGCTTCTGATAGGCTCATATTGACTAAAGGCGTTAAACACTTGATATACCAAAATAGCTGTTTTTCAGAGTAAAAAATTAAAACAGATAAGCAAATTCTTGGAAAATATTTCCAAAATACTGAAAACTTTCAAACATAAGGTTAGCTTGAATAAGTTTTTTTTGCAGGGAGATAATCAAATGGGTTCCAGCTCCAAGCTGTCTGTCTGGGTAGGATAACTTTATACAGCACAGATACAATTTGTTTTATTATGTGTCTGTATGAACCATGTCACGATTATGTCTGTTTTGAAATGTTGCATTATAAATTGATAGTGTGAATTTTAATGTGACCCTAACTCCTGACCCAGATATTTATTTCCAACATAGATTTCACTGGAAACATTTCCAGAAAACACTAATTGGGATTTTTTGCATAAAGATCATGTTTTTGAAGTTTATGTCTTTTCGTAATCTGTCCTTTATTCCTAATACAAAAGGGGATTGATAAAGTGCAGATATTTTAGCACTTTTCCTGCAAAAAACAGATCTGCAAATTTATGTTGGTGCTAATTACATTATTCGTGTACAACAGAAGCTATAGTGGATACACCAATTCATCGCTGTATTGATCTGTGACAAGATAAGTATTGTTACAGTATACGTACCGCCAGGTGAGTAGTAAACAAAGAAGATTGGATATGAGATACGTCCGTCACCATGTGAGTATTTATAGCTGATGACAATGTAGCGTGGTTGTTGAGCACAGATTTCCTCTTGAATCTCCTCAATAGTACAGTCCTGAAATAGATTCCAATACATTGTCAGGTCCAGCATTTGTCATGCTGTTTTTGTTTGTAAATTGGAAATTACAAAACTGGTACTTACAGACATTAGACTTGACAAGAAAACTTAGCAAATTGTATTTCCATACTGGATATACAAAATGAAGGTCAGAGTTGAAAATAGGGTAAGAAATTACAATAAAATGCACTCATTAACATACTTTTGTGGCAAGTTAAATACTTGCAATTTGGCAAATGACAGTTCCCGCCCAGATCAAGGTCAAATGTCTTATTATAGGTCTGTGTAACCTACTTTGACCTACAGTCCCCACATGATCTGGGACAAAGGTATTTATGTATGTCAGAGTGACATATATTTGATAAATGATACACTTCTACATGCCCAAGTTGAGAACTCCAGTAACAAGTAGTGTAGAAGAAAGATCCCAAACAAGCATTTTCTTTGATGCAGGTCAAAGGTCAAAATGTAGGTCAGAGTAACTTATAATTACTTTTGGAACTTTGATAACACATTTGCATGTGTAATTGAACATGAACATATCAGTATGTAAACTTTATTTATTTCACAACAATTGCAGAACAAGATATATCAACTTCTATTAATCACTCTTGTTGGCCCTGACGGAACAACATCACAGGTCTTGTTGAAGGAGGGAACTGGTGCACCTGGTGAAAACACAGGTGGTCAGGTAATTGACCCCAGACCTTTTCATGTTGGAACAAGGGAATCTGAACATTTGCTTCTTAAGTGAAAGGCAAGTGTGTTACCACTAGTACTGTGCCACTTAATCCCCTCTGTGTGAAGTTTCAGTGGCAAGTTGTATGTGTATGACTTAAAGCCCAGACAAGCTAAAGGGCATAACACAGAAAGATGGATGGATACTATGCAATCCTATGCCTCCCCCCCCCCCCCCCCCCCCCCTTCCCAGGGGACTAAAAAACACATATGATACACAAGTTATGTGATCTCTCCTCGACATTAAATTACTTCACTGAAATAACAGCTCTCCTAGCTGCAATGGTTCTTTATACCAAATTCATAGCCATAGTCCTATCACATAAATTGAGTAGGACAAAACTGATGTTTTTGTTTTATTAATAAAATCAATAATGGCCTCATGTAACCATACATGGATCAAATATGTCTGCCTCTTATTTTAACACCACAGATAAACTTGGTTAAGGTTCTAATATAAAGACATCAAATCCATTTCTACCTCCAATTCCTCCTCCAATTCCACCTCGTCGTTGTCCTTGTTTATCTTCACTAAAATTATAAATTAAGAAAAATATAAGAATTCTAAATTCAGTACAAATAAATACAGACAAGATACCAAGTAAGCTAGCCTGGTCTGTAGGTTTCATTAACACATATCATGGTTCTCTCTGATTATCCATACTAATTAACTCTTTAATTAATTTTTGCAGAATTGAAATCTGCATCATGTGTTTATATCATATCACTTACTTATGATAGCTGCTATTGTTTTTTCTTTTCTGAATCGAAATTTTTTCATCTTTCCTTTAAGTTCCTCAGGTATAGTAGAAAAGTTGTTGGAAGCAGTCTGCAAAACAAAACATTAAGGTTCAATACATAAATGGTAACTCTACCAATAACAATTGTATAGTGAAACCTGACTTTACCGATCACTGACTTTAACAACATTCTGTAGCATCTGACCATATCACCCAGAACTGGAGACATGCTCTTCTGTTATTGCCAACACTGACTTTACCAACACATCCGCCACACTGACTTTACCGACACACTGTCATATCCAACATACTGTCATATCCAACATACTGTCATATCCGCCACACTGACTTTACCGACACACTGTCATATCCGACACACTGACTTTACTGACACTGTCATATCCGACACACTGACGTAACAGACACACTGACATAACTGACACACTGGGTTTACCGACACACTGTCATATCTGACACACTGACGTAACAGACACACTGACATAGCCGACACACTGGGTTTACCGACACACTGTCATATCAGACACATTGACTTTACTGACACACTGTCATATCCAACACACCATCATATCTGACACACTGACTTTACCGACACACTGTCATATCTGACATACTGTCATATCCCACACACTGACTTTACTGACACACTGTCATATCTGACATACTGTCATATCCAACACACTGACTTTACCGACACATTGTCATATCCGACACATGGCAGGTTTCACTGTATTTAAAGTTTCAAATTTATCAATTAGTCTACTAGGTAAGGTGAAATTACTGCACAGTAGCTTAATTTAGCAGAGCTAATATTTCACAGTGGTCTAATTTGATTTTGGAACTTGTTTGTGGGTATTAAATTTCACACAACACAGCCTTCCCCAAATGCAAGTAAACAAGTAAACATATGCACCTTTTATGCATATACAGATTACAATATACTTTCAGAGGTTATAATCATAGTACAAATATTTACTGTATTTTCTGTGATAGCACATGTACAGCTGCCCCATGTGTTTGAAGTTCCAGAGAAAAGAGCTGTATATGAGATAAGAGCATTGAGAAGCTTTTACTTCGATGGAAAAATTGTTGCCTCCTCCTCCCCCTTTGTAAAGATACTGTACACTTTCATTCCAACTCTCACCTCCTAATTTTTATTCAGCGAGATAAACTTCTTTATAGGATTAAGCAATAACATACCCTGACCCAGAGACCGAATAAGAATAGACAGTGAAAACAACCCCTTCATGCTCTTAGAAGAACGGATAACCATGTGACCTAGCTTCTAACCGAGCCCCCTAGCAGTAATTGTACAAACTTAGCAGTCTCAGAGGCAAGACCACTTTCTTCTGTACAGTCAGGGCCAATATTCGAGGCTCCTCCTCTAAATTATCACCTACATACTTAGCCTGAATCACTTTGATATAAGCCTTGTGTCTTTTTAGAAAATCAATGGCAATGATAACAGCATTCCCAATATCTGCTACCACGAAAGCAGCCTTGGTGTTAATAGACCCTATCCTGTCATCTTTATCATCGAAAATTCTGGCTAGAAGTTTGGAATATTTCCCTACTCCTCTCAGCCATATCTGCCGTGAAGGTATTCCACTAAGGCCTAGGTGTTAAAGCACTCATTGCTTATAACACATACCTGGGCTGCAGTATCTATAATCGCATCAACAACAGTCATAATGGGAAGATAGAGTGTCTTGGCCAATATATTTTTTTTCATGGAGAGTTACCTCCTGCATTTAAAAATCCAATGGCTGTCAATCTGTGTTGCTTGCCAGCACAACTCAGGTTGAAAGGTAGCCTATTGCCTCAACCCTTTGGCATTTTAAATGGCCCGATCGGCTTCACTTATGATGGCGACCTTGACCTTTGAGGAGACACTGTCTGTTTACCTCACCCCTTTGACTGTTTACAATCCCTTGTGAAAGTGTCCCGGTCTCCCACAGTTGTAGACGGTGATACGGCTGTGGTCCGGTAATGTCTGCTCTGGTAAGTGACCAAGAATAGGTTACCCATTGGAATACCTGGGATGTCCTCTAAATTTCCAACTTGAGTCAGCAGCTTCTGTACCTTATCTTCCAACCTTTAGGTCTTAGCAATTAACTGACCCAGCACATTGTACCTAATGAATGCTTGAGTCAAGCTTTCCATCAGCGAATGACACCTGCTAGATCTTTAATTTCTGGGGTTTTTTTTTAATCTCTGGCTAGTCACTGCAGTTTTCACCATCATTAGAGCATCATCTATGAGCCTGGAGATTTGTCCACTGTCAAGGCAGCATATTTGTCAAGTAAACTCCTGAGGTCGAACACATCAATGTCCATCATCTGGACCAAGTCCTCGGGTGAATATCCACAATTGATATTAATATACATATGACTAAGGGGGACTAGGGGGGGAGGGGGGTAATTTTGGAGCTAGAGTAATAAACAACGAAAATTCCCAATGACCTCGAAAAATTTGTTATGTAGCGGATCTGCATGGGTCGATCATCAGCGACCAGGTAGCTCCATGGTAGAGTGTCCGTCTAGAATTCAGCAGGTCCCAGGTTCGAACCCGTCTGGCTGCTACATTTTCTCCTTCTCCTGTTACATAATTGGCAAGCTGCCTACCCTTGTTTAAAGTATTGGGAGTATGCTTAGCAAGGGGATATCTAAACTTGTGGTCTTCGGAGGCGAAGACTTGAAAAAAAGGAGGGAGGAATGTAGCGGAACTGGCCAGGGTCAATCATTGACGACCAGGTAGCTCAGTGTTAGAGTGTCCGTCTAGAGTTCAGAGGGTTCCAGGTTCAAACCCCGTTCTGGCTCCAGGCTGCTACATTTTCTCTTTCCACTGTTACAGTTAAATTTGCGGAAATTTGATCATGAGAAACCTCAGCGACCAAATTAAATACTTGCTGACACCAGCCCTAAGCTTCAGTCAAGTCCAGTTCGGCTACATTCTTCCCTCCTTCAACAAAATCTGTGACTCAGAAGACACAGATGAGACTCTGTAGCACCTTCAATGGCTATTAAGTAGGGTGCCTAATGTGACAGGAGAGGAAAACAATCATTAACCAGACACCTACTAAACTCGCACTAGATAGCTAGTCTTTTTTAACACTTCCACCATTTGATCAACCTTGCAACTGCCATTCAGATCCACAATTTGATCCCCTAACAATATCCTATCACTACTATATTAATGAAGTAAGAGAAACGATGCATTGTACACAATCCCGACAATGTATGTACACACACAACTTCTAAAGTAATTTACAATATTTTTACCTACACCAATTAGATCTACTTAATTTTCCATTTTAGACATTTATTTTCTATATTTCCAAAATATTTAGTTCTTTATAAATCGGTAGATTGTAGGTGTAAGGAGGAGTGACATTCAGAGATGAGGTCGTGATCGCAGCAGAATCTGCAAACTGTCAGTGCCCCTCCCCCCTAACAACCGGTTACAGTCCAATGCTGGACTTTCTGCCGTGCGAGTCGTGTGTATACCATAAACATATTTCGTTGTTGTGTAAAATATTATGTTGGGAAATCCACGACGAGGCCATGTCAAAAGACACCAATTGTGCAATGCTTTACACTCTAAATGAGCTTACCATGATTTTTAAAACCCGAAGTTGACAAGTGACCGGAAATAGGAAGTGAAATTAGTCGAGACTTCTTGATTTATACATATTACTAACTACAGAAATATACGGCACATATTTGGATAAAAAAAATGTTTTTATATATATATCACAGAACATCGTGTTTTATTATACCATTAATTAAACTCTATAAATATTTATTATTCGAAATAATCATACGATATGACTGATTAAAAAAATGATTTATTTCGTTTCGGATCAAAATAAGATGATGATAAACCCACGTGGAGATTGTTGTCGTTGGCTGTGGTGACATGTGATAAATATAATGTATGCATGTGCACGTGTATCTTGTGACGATTAAGGACAGGTGTCATCATTTACAACCAACAATTTCGTAAGCGTATAGGCTATATGATGTGATCAACACATAATATTTCTATATTGACAGAATTAGCAAATCATAAAGAAGAACACTACAAAATATAGTCCTGTATCAGCTGTATATAGTCACTGTATAATAGTTGGTACATTGCATATTGTCAATCCAAAGGCATAGAAATCAGTACAGATCACATGATGCGTAGGTACTTGTATGGTAGGAACACTACTCCAATAATATTAGAGGTTTACACGACAGGAAACTTTTGACAGGCTGTCATGTAACATATCCACCAATGTAATCAGGTGGAATAAGACCTCATATACGTATAGGAGTAGTAGGAACACCAGAGTTGAAATATCTGTATATATTAGATATCGCGGATCACATTTTCACTCTGGTGCTATACTAATTACCAGATACAAGACTACAAGTACCTATACTAGTACTCCTATACGTATATGAGGTCTTATTCCACCTGATTACATTGGTGGATATTGCGACCTCATATCCCCTCAGACAGCCTGTCAAAAGTTTCCTGTCGTGTAAACCTCTAATATTATTAGAGTACTATACTAGGTGATGACAGCGAGGTTTTTTTTATAATACATGTCTTACTCTCACATCAAATGCAGCCACTACAACACCCAAAAGTGACCATTGATTCTAATTTCTAAGGTGCTATATAGTGTGTCTCCATCATTCTATTATTGCCTCCATCGATCCGTACGTGTGTCATTGTCTGTCCATCATTCTGTTATTCCCTTCATTGATCTGTCCATCACCATCTGTCTGTCATTGTGTTATTTTATCCAAAGATCTGCATGTCTGTCACCTGATCCGTCCAGCATTCTGTTCCCTATATTGATCTGTGTTTTATCATCTGACAGATGATCGTTCTGTTGATATTCCCTGTCAACACGCATCTATCCATCATTCTATTCCCTCCATCGATCAGGCTCTCATCATTTATCCATCATCCTATTCCCTCCATCGATCATTCTATTGTCATCTATCCATCATTCTATTCCCTCCATCGATCAGTCTATCGTCACCTGTTCAATGTTCATCATTCTGTTATTCCCACATGTACAATCAATCGGTCCATCACCATCTGTTTATCACTCTGATTGTGATGGTTCATGGATTTGGGCATTTCAGCTGCATAGTCAAATAGCTAGTTTTTGAATGCATGTTGAGTGTGGTGTCTGTGTACCGAAGTTGAGCAACGTCGAGCGTGGTCAACTCTTGGATGGGTGACCGCTCTGTTGTACCCCTGGTACATGTTACATGATTTTCCTTTCATAGATCTGTGCGTCACCATCTAACCATCATTCTATTCTCTCCATCCATTCGTCGGTAACCACCTGTTCATCATTCTGTTATTCCCACAATCAATCAGTCTGTCACCATCTGTCTGACATTCCCTCTATTGATCCATCCATCACCATCTGTCCGTTACTTTGTTTCTCCCATCATCGATCTGTCCGTCACCATCTGTCCATCATTCTGCATCTCCCTTTGTCGAACGACGCTACCATGTATTCGTCATTCTGCTATTTCCTCCATCGATCTGTCAGTCACCATCTCCCTGTCATTCTGTTATTTCCTCCATTTATCCGTCTCTCACCATCTGTCCATCATTCTATTATTCTCTCCATCAATCCGCCGATCACCATCTCCTCGTCATTCTGTTATTTCCTCCATTGATCCATCAATATATATCTGTCACCACCTGTCCATCATATACTATCTAGATTATATTTATATATTTTTTATATATTTTTATACTTGGTTACAATGTACCTCAAATATCTAGTTGTTCCATTACCTGCCACTGACTTTAAGATGACAAGGTTTGATTGTATTGATTTATCACTGTAAATAAGATTCTTTTGTTGCTTCATTGAAAAGTATAAGTAATAATATAGATAATAATGGAAATGAAGGTTCATGGTGTTATCATTAAGTTTCTTTCTGTTACAGTGGGTCACGATGACTGACAGTAATTTTCAGCTTCTGAGGAGCCCTCAAATAGACAAAGAGAAATTAGTGGACAATGTTGTCAGTAAAATTTTACCTATCATCTCTGAAGATAAGTTGACAAGTCCTGAAATCTTGCCCATTTTAGGAGTTCTGGAAAACATTGTCAGTAACTTTTCAGTGAATGATGCTGCGATATCAAAAGTTTGTAAAGATGTAACTGATAGTATTTGCATCCCTTTGCTGTCCAAACTTCATCCATCATTTGATAGCCGGTCCCACAATGTTGTCTTGCTGTCCAGAGTGGGGTCTCTACAGGCCCTTTGTGTACAGAAAGGTTCAGCAGGACTATTTGTGTCTCTCCTAAATCTCTACTCGGCTTCATTGAATGACCACATTCTTGACAGGACTGCATCCACAAATAAAAAGTCGGAATCTCAAGCAGAATATATTGATGTTATATGTGCTCTTGAAGTTGTGAAAAATTTGATAAGAACATGTATTGACGAAGATTTTCAGCAAAGATTAATCAAATCCGATGTAATTTTAGATAAACATCTTGAGGAAGTGTTTAAACATTTATTGAATATTTTAAGACTTTTTGACAAGCAGACAATTCTACACATGACAAGCCAATGCCTTTTGCTGCTGTTGAAGTTAGATAACGGCAAGCCGACCAATAGATTGGCATCCAGCTGGCAGACTATCTTATCTATATGGGAAGAGGACAATTCGAGCTGCAAACCTAGCATGTTACTTTGTTCTCTAGCGAATTACTTCCTGCCGGCAGAAGGTAATTACACGGTAGCTGAGGTGGACATTCGGACATCTGAATCCTACTGGAGTATTATCCAGAACGGAATCCGTAGTGAGGATACATTAGTCAGGAAACAAAGTATTTACCTGTTGAAAAGAACAATTGATCTGTGTCAGCAAGGAGAGGTGGATGTGAGATTACAGGATGCGGGGGAACACACAGCGAAGTTCTGCTGGACCAAACAGGCTGGTCTTAGTAAAATATGGGAGGATGTCATCATGCTTATGGAAACCTTTGAGGAAAAACAGGTACAAATTTAAGACAAAAATAAAATTTGTCCACACCTTTACTTAAACAAAGGAACTGTGAATTTGTATATAATTACATATTACACCATGTCCACAACTGTACTCAAACAATTACAAATGTAAATTTGTATATATAATTAAATATATTGTAAATAAACTAGGTTCACACCTCAACTTAAACAATGAAACTATGAATTTGTACATGTATATAGTTAGATGTATAGTAAATAAACTAGATCTGCACCTGTACTGAAACAATGAGACTACCAATTTGTATATAATTAGATATATTGCAAATTCTGTTTGAATTTATTTTGACAACTGATTTGTTCTGTTGTAGGTACATGTCATTAATCCTTTACTTCCTAGAATGCAGAATCTGATAAAAGCCTCATCACTGGACCAAGGTAAACTAAAAAAAGTCTTATAATATTCCTATAGTACATCACCAAACAAGTTGAAAGGAATTGAGGAAAGTTAATGTTGTTTAGGGAATTTGCATTTAGTTTCCTTCAATGGGGATTTCATATACAGTGCATTCTTCTTAATTGGGTTGCCTATTCGTGGGGGCTTTTTACCCAATTAACCGACTTATGCAATAAGCCGAAATGCACGTCGCCATCTTTGATTTGGTCCGTAATGGTTAACGTTGTATCTCTGCATTTTATTGGCTCTCCTGCTCGAAGGGCAATTGAGTTCATACCCTGGTGCACACTGTCCGTTATCTATCTGTCCGTCCAACATCAGCTCTTTCCTTTAGACAACTTCTCAATAACCAGAGGCACAGGGTCATTTGAAGGGTTATAAAGTTGATTCAAATTAATTACCTTGTCCAAATTTCAAGGTCAAAGGGGTCAACTTTGTAAATTTCATCAAATTGTTTCATCATGATGACAAAATATTTGACATGTAGCAGTTGCTAAAAAGAATGGAATCCACTTTCAATAACCTAAATCAGCTTTGAAAATCACAAGAGAATTAAACTTTCAGAAAAAGACCATTGGGCCTTTTGTTTACCTAAACTTGTACTGATTGAATACAAAAAAGTTAGATTATCTATAAACATATACAAATGCTATTTGACCTTTTAGAAATCCCTCTACACACCTCGTGGATAACAGCCTTAATCAGACGAGCCCTAAAGCACGAGAGTGTCACCATTATGAGATGGGCGACAGAAACAGTGTTGTTTTTAGACCTGGGGTTGTGTCCCCTCCTTCACCAAGGAGAAGAAAAGGTATTGGCTTCTAAACTTTTAATCATTAACTTGGATAAAAGAAAGAATTGTCAGTTTGATAAATATTTTGTCTTTGTGAGTGCATGTATCTAGAATTCTTGTCTTTGAGATGGTCTTTTATTTGTAATCGTCATTTGTCACCGTCTCTTTGATGGATAGGTTACTTCAGCATAGCTGCAGAGGAGACAATGCGCTGACATTTCATATTTTTGACTCATGAAAATTTTTTGTCTTTCTCATTTCTATTTGTCCTTTTACTCACTGAATTAGGATAATTTCTTCGCAGGGAATAAATACTGTTTATATGTTTTTTTTCCATTGTAGTATATTAGTGGTGAATTTCTTCTCACGATTCAAGACAGTAAAAATTTCAGCAAGTAAGTCGATTATATATTCAATGTTATAAATGTTTAGTTTCTCCCTGAAGAGACAGTTTGAAATGTAAATCGGTAAATGTTTTTTCCCCAATTTATAAAATTGAAAAAATGTACAAGATTTACAACAATTTTGGATTTCGATAAAATAAGTTTGTTATCACTATTTCTGATAGTGTTGGTCCCTAGCTGTACAAGAATTCTGAGATTGATTGTAAAAAGCAACATCTCTGACAGGAAGCAAGCTTGGGTTTCAAAGTTTGAATTTTTTCCACTATGCCTGACAAAAAGGATTTTTCAGATATGTCTTTGGCCATAGTTTTGTATGTTAAACTATCCATTTTGTATGTTTTGTCAAACATGTATTCAGTAAAACAGTTAATAAAAAGGAAGAACAGAAAGTTAAGAAAAGCTAAAACTTACCATATATGTAAAACCAATTATTATATGTGAGCTAATTCACAGAAATACCTTATGAGAATTTTGTTATTTCTACAGACCCCAAAATACCCTCCAAGGTACAGTGTCTAATGCTGGTGTGGGATTGTCAGACTTCTTTGCTAATTGTTGGAGAGAGCTGAAAACCACAGAGAAGAGAGGTAGTAGCAAACTTCTTCTTTACTCAGTGTATTATGGATGTTTAAATTGCATATTTAAAACCTTAATAATCTCTTGTTAATTATTACTTTGAATGATATTGAATGAGCCAAGTCTCAATATAAAAAGCCTCTAACAAGTTATTTATAGTCAAAAGGTAGGTGTTCATCACCAGGCAGATAATGAATTTTACAACTAGCACCCATTTTGCAAAAAATAAAATAAAAATCATTCAAATTTTCTGAAGGATTAAGTAATTTTTTTCTGAAGGATTAAGTAATTTTGTTTATTCCTGATTTTATTCATTTCAAACTGAGGAAAAGGAGGTTATTAGAAGTATTTCCATATCTATATATGTCAACAAAACTTTTAATAACTAACAGAATTTAAGGACTTTATTTGATACATGATTGTTGGTTTCAGTGTCATTTTTCCGAGACGTGATGCAAACCATGAGCAGCAACTCCTGGGGCCCTCTTCCCTTCTTGTTCCTGTGTAAGGGACTGTCCCGGGTCCCACCTTCACCTCTACTGGACAGGGAGATCATCCTCAATCTAAGGTACTTATCATCACACCTAAAAAAAAACCCAGAGAATACTGACATACTTGTCATCTCACCTAAAAAAAAACAACAGAGAATACCGACATAATAACAATACCATAATTGTAACTCAAAATCGATAACATGAAAAGGGTATATAATATATGAAAAAATATATACATTGTATATATAGATTTGCATGAAGGGCTACCAAGTTTGTTTAAATGAATGACCTTGACACACATTCAAGGTCACAGGGGTCAAATATGCTAAAATATTTAAATGACTTCTTACCAATAACCATGAGGCCCAGGGACTTGATATTAGGCCTGTAGCTACTTGGGTGACGGGCTATCAAGTTTATTCAAATGTATGACCTTGACCTTCATTCAAGGTTACAGGGGTCAAATATGCTTAAATCTTTAAACGACTTCTTCTCAATAATCAGGAAGCCCAGCAACTTGATATAAGGCCTGTAGTGAAAAGTTTGTGAGTAGAGTCAATCTGAAATCAAAGACTTTGAGATCAATTTTAATGAAATTAAGATCTTCGAATGGTGACTGAACTATCGGTTAACTATATAGGATGGTTAACTATATAGGAATCATGACTCTTTATAGCTCATAATTTACAAATCGGTCATTTCTAGGTCAGGGTTTGCGAAATGATGTATTCGTAAATTTGTCTGTAGAGGTAATTTTGCGAAATAGAGTATTCTCAAAATCAGAGTGATTTACAGTAATGTGATAGGACGAATGAATTAATTGAAAATATCCTGCCCATGTTGGGGCTCGAAATAGTGATGTCTCCCTCCCTAAGTGAATGCTATTAAACAAGAGGGGAAGTCTCCTTAGCTAAAGCCAGTGAGACTACCTTTACTCTTGGCTTTAACATTAAGGTAATTTGTGTTTATTATCATTACTTTTGTTACAGGAAATCCCTGAGTGCTACCATTTCCTCCATCAACAGCTATATCCGAGGAGCTGCACAGTGTTACTTTGCTGAGGCTTTGGTCAACCTAGTTGACTTAGTAAGTTGAAAATATATTTACATATATAAATTCATGTTTGATTTGATTATTCGATGTTCGATTCATTGTCTGCTTGACAAGATAGGGTTCCCTTGGTATATCATTCAATCAAATAATGTATAACCTTCCCCGAGTGTCAGCTCCTATGCAAGGTATTTATGTCAAAATTAGAGATAAATCCCCATTAGCTTTTCAAGGTAAATGTGTCACATAATAATAGTATAAGGATAATTGTCTTTGAATAGTAACTATTATTGATATGTTCTTGATCACATTTTGTGGTATTAAAACATTGCATTTAATTTTAAGTTTTCTGGTTCAAAGTTTTAAGAGTGGATCGTTCTGGTACATTACACTGGTATATTCCAAGTTCCAACATGGACCATTCTTATAAAATCTAATACAGTATGATTATTATCAGATTTGCTTGTTTTATAGGAAAGTGTGCTGCCTAAGGAATGGGCAACAGTGTTAGCTGTGTTTAACATGACGGAGAGTCTACAAAGGGGAACAACTCTTTGGAAAAATGTTGTCAATCAAATAGAGAGATTTTCTGATTCGAATGTAAAGAACTGGTCATGTCCTGATATCCAGAACTATCTACAGAAAGAGGCTACAGCCTTTGTCCAAGTATCTGAAGGTACTGGATGGGTTTTATAAAAAAAATGTCTTCGTTTCTGTATTCCAATAATGCCTGCAAATAGCTCTCTTATTCATTTTTGTAGAATCTTAAACTCCAAAATAGAAAGATGAAAGTGATCACAAAGAAGCCCTCTCAAATCTTTACTGAATTTTTTAACACGCGGGAAAGGGACTTATTTGAGGATAAAAGCGGCAAGTAATTAGTTGAATGGAATCATGGGGGAAAGATTGATATTTTTCATGTTTTTTTTTTTATTTCTTTTCACACTGACCAATCCTGGAAAGATGAAACAGTTGTATGATGTAGTATGTAAATGAAAGGAGACATATTGTATGTTAGTACCAGTTCTTCTTAATTTATTGTCTGGGGCATAACTTCATAACTGTAAACTTGCAGTATACTTGTATCACCTAAAGCCAATGTACAGCTGTTTGGTTAGTGACTTTGATCTCAAGGTTAAAAGTCAAATAAGTGCAACTTTTTCAATAAAGTTTGTCCAGGCAATAACCTTTAACCCATTAGAAAATATAATGAAAGTGAAAGGTCAAAGGTCAAATAAGTGTGAATTTCTTCCAGGCATCATTTCTTGACTGTTGAAGATATGTTTTCTGTATGTTTTCAATTTGGTCATAATATTTCTCATATAGCAATTACTTTTTAATCGTTATAAGACATCTTAATGAAAAGTGTGGTATACCTTTATTTCTCGCTCACTAAATGCAGCCCTTTGTCATTTGATCATTGAAACCTTGGCCTTAGGGACACAGGTTAATTTAGTGCAAAAGAATTCAGTGCCGAGTGAGAGAGTTTTTGTTCAGAAAAGCAATCTCTAGTTAAATTTTGGCTCTGCTGTTTCTAAAGATAAATTTGTAATAGATGGTGCTAATATCTTGTGTTTCATTTGTACAATACATGATTAGAATTCAGTTTATAAATGGTAGCTATAAAAGTGAAGCACTTTAATTTTGATACCTTCTTTTCCTTAATAATCATCCTTGTATTAATACGTTTCTCACCAGGTTCCAAATTCACTTGGAGCGAGATGGAGGCTGTACAGATTGTTCGCTTTGCATTTTTGGCTGTGGATGCGAAAGTGTTGCCATTGGTAGCCAATATTAACAAATCACAGCCATCTTTATCTGGAATTCTGGGAGATTTGACAGAGATTGTGAACACAGTGAACAGTCGACCATACATGCCGGCCCACAAGGCTGAGAGGGCAGTGGAACTATTACTGTGTTTTATGTCAGAACTCGGTACACTCACAGGTAAAGAGAGTCAAACATCTATAGACAACCAGAAGGTGGTCTTCATATACAAATTTTTACTTTCCAGGAATTCTTGAATTGGGGGAGACTTAGGTGTGTGTGTGATAGTCTGGCAATGTTTAAGTGAACAGTTTAGATGGTCTTAAGAGGGACAGTTTTTTTAAGCAAAACATTTTTTTCTGAAATCAAAAATACACTGTTTCATTGTGTAAAAGACTCTTTAGTTGATAGTTACGCAATGTCCATGGTAGTAAGTTTCTAGCCCACCATCATCATGTGGTGGCCTATCATCAGGTGGTGGCCTATCATCAGATGGTGGCCTATCATCAGGTGGTGGTCTATCATCAGATGGTGGCCTATCATCAGATGGTGGCCTATCATCAGATGGTGGTCTATCATCAGATGGTGGCCTATGGTGGCCTATCATCAGATGGTGGCCTATCATCAGATGGTGACCTATCATCAGATGGTGGCCTATCATCAGATAGTGGTCTATCATCAGATGGTGGCCTATCATCAGATGGTGGCCTATCATCAGATGGTGGCCTATGGTGGCCTATCATCAGATGGTGGCCTATCATCAGATGGTGGTCTATCATCAGATGGTGACCTATCATCAGATGGTGGCCATGGATGGTGGCCTATCATCAGGTGGTGGCCTATCATCAGATGGTGGCCTATCATCAGATGGTGGCCTATCATCAGATGGTGGCCTATCATCAGATGGTGGTCTATCATCAGATGGTGGCCTATCATCAGATGGTGGCCTATGGTGGCCTATCATCAGATGGTGGCTTATCATCAGATTGTGGTCTATCATCAGATGGTGGCCTATCATCAGATGGTGGCCTATCATCAGATGGTGGCCTATGGTGACCTATCATCAGATGGTGGTCTATCATCAGGTGGTGGTCTATGGTGGTCTATCATCAGATGGTGGCCTATGGTGACCTATCATCAGATGGTGGCCTGTCATCAGATGGTGGCCTATCATCAGGTGGTGGCCATGGATGGTGGCCTATCATCAGGTGGTGGCCATGGATGATGGCCTATCATCAGGTGGTGGCCATGGATGATGGCCTATCATCAGGTGGTGGCCATGGATGGTGGCCTATCATCAGACCATGGCATATTCCAATTCCACTGCGTCCTTGGTCTGTCTCTTGTTTAATATTGGGAAAACCATCACCAAATATAGCAATGATGAAAATGAAATAAAACTCCTCAACTCCTATAGACAATGTTATTAGTTTGAGGATTACAAAGTGCTACGAGTAATGAGTCATCATCTTTTAGGTATCGGTCATCAATGGAAAACCAACAAGATATTGTGCTACACTTAGTAACACTGATAGTTGTGATTTATAATGCTTTTATATATATGTACAGTCTACCCTCGATATATCGCCACATTTCGTCCGTGTCAATTATGGCGGTATAACGAGGGTGGCATTAGTATCGAATCATGAAAATTACAACAGTAAAAGATAATGTTGTACCAACGTTTTAATAAATACACAATGAGTTAACATATAAGACACCATGGTATTGACCGTACGTTTCGTAGCTTACAAAAACACATTTACATATGTAATTTCTGAAAATTCTGCTCATGCCATCCATTACAATCTGTCGAATTTTATTGGAAATTACGCGGCACTGGATCAAGTCCGAAGAACACGCTTTCGTCTCGGAGTTTCCATCTCGACTGACGAAGCCAAATCGTTCATACCATAAATAAGAACACTTATTGAGCAGAAATCAGTCATGCTTTATTACAAATCAAACCATACCTGTGTGTAGATGTCACATATATAAACATCGATACATAAATCTACCTGAGTGATAGAAACTCATTCAAGCGTATAACTAAGTTACCTGTGAAAAAGGAAATACCCTAATTCTATAAATAGAACACTAAAGAGTTCCTCGATCGCAGAAAAAACAGACCACGATGGCGATATCGTTGAGGGTAATATATAGGGATTCGGGACGTTTGTATTGTTATGAACGTGGCGGATGGCGGTATGTGAGGGTGGCGAATTTAACGAGGGAATTATATAGAAGGGAAATCCGTTCTAGGGGTGTAGGTGGCGGTATGCAAGGGTGGCGGTAGATTCGGGTGGCGATAGGTCGAGGGTACACTGTATTTGTAGCTTTTTATAAACTGATCTAATTACAAGAAATGACTGATGTGTCAAAAAGCTGTAAATGTTTTATCAGTAAGTATCATATAAGATATCAGAATAGATTAAATATCATAGAAAATACTGAGGGGGTCAAGTCGAAGCAATAGGCCAAATTTGATAAATTTTGCCATTACAGCAACCACAGATGAATTGTTTGGCATTGTGCAAGAGGCGCTGGCAAGTTGTCATACAGAGCTGGTGTTATTCGTACAGCAGAGGATGACCGGAGGTTGGAGAGAGGTGGGGATGATTGTCAGGCATTACAATAGGATTAACACCTGTCCAATCACAATAGGATTAACACCTGTCCATTGATTTTCTCAATACTACCTGTATTGTAGCTATGTGCTACATTTTTGTGAATATATATTCTGACAATCATTAATATGTTGCTAATGTGATGAAATATATATTTTTTTTTGGCTTCTTAAATCTCACGAGTAAATGTCATCCACTGTTCAATGTAATGGTGAAGGCAATGAATGTTCAGTCAGAGATTTAAACCCAGACCCACTGAATTACTCCATGTTTCCCCTTACTTATACTGAAACAATCATTTCAGACTAAAGACCTTCCTAGTATAGAACTTGGTGAAAGAGCTGTTACTGAGGTGATACAGCGTTTCCATGACAACAGTTCGGTTACCTGTTTCCACCGCCTTGTTACAAGTTGTATACACACCCTGTCTGAGGTGTCTGCCTTACCCCAGGTGAGTTCTCTTTTCTTGAAATAGTACATCTAAGAATTGTTTCAAAGTACAGTCCGCATGCATTCAAACACAATTCACAGGGAATTTTTAACCAATTGATGCTAGTTTAGGTCATGTTACATATGGGTGATAATCTTGTGTAATAACACACCACAAAATGATATAGTCACATATTACATGTACGTCACAACACATACACGTATTAAATACAGGATTGTACACTGTCCTTGCATAATTTGAATGGGAAAATTCAAATATTATCATTCTTCTAGGTTCCAAGAAAGTTCTAATAAAACTTTATATTGCGATAGATTCCACATACGTGTATTTGTTTCTCCAGGCGACTATGGAAGGACAGATCCAACTGGTAGGGGCTGGGGCAGTCCTTGGTGCCGTGGCCAGCGTGTACACTGTGCCGTGTCAGGGCCTGTCACCACAGCAACAGGCAGTGGTCGAGGAAATCTACCAATATTCGCAGAAGGCAGACATCACACTCTCACTCGCACGTCCCTCGGCAGTGGAGAGGTGAGGAAAGAATTTGCTTTGTAGAGAGCAACAGTGCTGTAGAATGAAAAATATATTGGATTAGTTATATTTATTAATCAAAATGCAGAAGAATCATAAACTAGTTAAAAGGGAAATCAATCCTCCGCCATCGTCTTCTGTAATGCACATGCTATACATATAGAGGAGCTCACAAGTGTAAGATTCTATTTATGAAAATCTCGTATTTATGACAATATATAAAGTAAAACTTTAAAATATCTCGCATTGTCTAAAAACTCTATATTATACAGGTATATTCCTTCTCGCATTGTCTAAAAACTCTCTATAATACAGATTCCTTTTGCATGGTCTAAAAGCTTTATATATTACAGGCAGATTTCTACTCGCACAGTCTGTTTTTTCTCTACAGACTATTGTGCGAAGTTATTCTGATGACATATATTAGTATGATGTCACAACAGTTTGTATACATATGTCTTATGATATTGATGACATAGCTGTATGACTTGATAGAATGGGTCAAATATATGATAAATGTATAATTTGCATGTTAAGGAAATGAAATATTTTGTTAAAATCTCCCTCAGCCGTGAAGAGTGGGGTCGGTTCTCGTCCATGTTCTTATCATCCCAGTGGAAGATGCAGCTGCTGAATCTCAACCTCGGACGGCCACTAAACCGCCCAGCCACAGCCCTGCTAGACCTGTGTCTGGAGTGTTTGTCCCTTACCAAGGCAGATACTGTCCTAGTGGTCTTACAGTGTGTCAAGTTACTCCTGCCTCTGGTGAGTCAATTAAGTTACTCAACGACGCGTGTCTGATGAGTACCACTGGTAAGTCAATGTGAAGTTACTATCAGCTCTTAAAGGTCAATGTCATGCTTCATGTACACCTGGCACTGAGTCAATGATAAATTAATTTTTCCTCTTCTGAGCCATAGATGTCCACTTGTTTTAGTGAGCAATTGCCAAGTTACTTCTACCACTAGCGAGTCAATGTCATGTTACTCGTACCACTGGTGAGTCAATGTCATGTTACTCCTATCACTGGTGAGTCAATGTCGTATTACTGCTACCACTGGTGAGTCAATGTCATGTTACTCCTACCACTGGTGAGTCAATGTCATGGTACTCCTATCGCTGGTGAGTCAATTTCATGTTACTCATATCACTGGTGAGTCAATGCCATGTTACTGCTACCACTGGCGAGTCAATTCCATGTTACTCCTATCACTGGTGAGTCAATGTCATGTTACTCCTATCACTGGTGAGTCAATTTCATGTTACTCCTACCACTGGTGAGTCATTGTCATGTTACTCTCACCACTGGTGAGTCAATTTCATGTTACTCCTACCAGTGGTGAGTCAATGCCATGTTACTGCTACCACTGGCGAGTCAATTCCATGTTACTCCTATCACTGGTGAGTCAATGTCATGTTACTCCTATCACTGGTGAGTCAATGTCATGTTACTCCTACCACTGGTGAGTCATTGTCATGTTACTCTCACCACTGGTGAGTCAATTTCATGTTACTCCTACCAGTGGTGAGTCAATGCCATGTTACTGCTACCACTGGCGAGTCAATGTCATGTTACTCCTATCACTGGCGAGTCAATGTCATGTTACTCCTACCACTAGCGAGTCATTGTCATGTTACTCTCACCACTAGCAAGTCAATGTCATGTTACTCCTATCACTGTTGAGTCAATGTCATGTTATTCCTACCACTGGCAAGTCAATGTTAAGTTACTCATACCACTGGCAAGTCATTGTCATGTTACTTCTTCCTCCAGTGAGTCAATATCTTGTTACTCCCTTTACAAAATACTGAGCTACATTTTCATTTTGTGCCAACTATATCCGTTTTTTTAATCAGCATTCATGAAATGTTTAATCAACAGATACTCTAATTTAATTTGTTAATTGACTTTTGTCTGTATCACTTCAGGTAACTAGTGAGGGTTCTGTTGCCAAGGTGATAGAGACCCTGGAATTGACCTGGTCAGTAGCCCAGGAGGACACACGTGGTACTGCCTACCTCACTATCATGTCTTATTTCACCGCCATAGCTTTCCAGCCTGCCCTGTTGTCACTGCCAGGTGACTCACCCATCATCCAAAAGCTTGTACAGGTAAAACTAAATTTCTAGGTCCATGATGGGGTGTACATGTAGGCAGGGGAGGGGTTATACATGTATATATGACAGCCCTAACTAACTTTAATTTTATAAGTACAGTCAAACTTCGAAGTTTCAAAGTTCAAGGGAAAAACTTCGAAACAGCGGGACTTCGAATTATTCATGGTTGACAATAGATCGACTTTTTCATGATAATGACCATAACTCTGACATGCCTGGCTGTTGATTTACTTCAAACACAACAAAATAAAAGATACTTTTCATCCATTAAGCATTTTATTAATTAAATATGTATCATTTTTACAAAACAATTATGTATATTACATTTTAGCAAAAAAGTACAATGCACACTTACGCTAACGTTTTCCCTGCTGAAGATATAAAATGCGGAATAACGACCGCGACTATATACATACGAAACGAACAAGTCAAAATGAAAGCACTAATACACTTACATTTCATAATAAACTGAATACTGAAATAAAACAAATCACTTTGAGTATGAGAGAAGACATTGCTAATTGTGTGTGTTTAAAATTGATCCTCTTGTTTCACTGTTCCGTAATCATGAGATGTTAATTACCTATAATATCATAGCTAAAGGGCCATGAAAAAAGTTTGATACATCGAAAACTTCAATTTATAAAAATTCGAATCATAGTTACATAGGTTTGTTAGTAGTGTTATACAGTGAGAAAATTAGGGACCAAGCAAAAAGTTTGATACAGTGAGAAATTCGAATCAACGAAGTTCGAATCATAGAGGTTTGACTGTAATAATTCAACAAGCCAACAATTCAAACTAAGATCAATGTTTCTTTCACATTGCAGTATGCTGATTTAATTTTGGAGCTGGGAGAGGGAAAGAATGGACTGTTTCACATACTAGCTGCTCATCTGTGTCATGTATGGACCGATGCCAAACTTCTTCCTCATATGTCAAAGTTCTACTCAATGATGGTGTCCTGCTGTCTCTACGGCACCATACACAAACGACAGGAGAAGTAGGTCGCTTACTCTGGACATTTAACTCATAAACAAGGGATTTATATATGATTACAGGAAGTAGGTCACTTACAGATAAACAAGGGATTTATAAATGATTACAGGAAGAAGATCACTTACTCTGGACACTTAACTCATAAAGAAGGCATTTATAAATGATTACAGGAAGTAGGTGACTTTATAGGTAAAGAAGGGAAGTGGGTCATTTACAGAAAAACATGGAAAGTAGGTCACTTTTAGATAAACAAGAGAAGTAGGTCACTTACAGATAAACACAGGAAGTAGGCCACTTACAGATAAACATGGGAAGTAGGTCACTTACAGATAAACACAGGAAGTAGGTCACATACAGATAAACATGGGAAGTTGGTCACTTACAGATAAACACAGGAAGTAGGTCACATACAGAAAAACATGGGAAGTAGGTCACTTACAGATAAACACAGGAAGTAGGTCACTTACAGATAAACATGGGAAGTAGGTCACTTACAGATAAACATGGGAAGTAAGTCACTTACAGATAAACATGGGAAGTAGGTCACTTACAGATAAACACAGGAAGTAGGTCACTTACAGATAAACACAGGAAGTAGGTCACTTACAGATAAACACAGGAAGTAGGTCACTTACAGATAAACATGGGAAGTAGGTCACTTACAGATAAACATGGGAAGTAGGTCACATACAGAAAAACATGGGAAGTAGGTCACTTACAGATAAACACAGGAAGTAGGTCACTTACAGATAAACATGGGAAGTAGGTCACTTACAGATAAACACAGGAAGT
Source organism: Pecten maximus (assembly GCF_902652985.1). Classification (NCBI taxonomy): domain Eukaryota; kingdom Metazoa; phylum Mollusca; class Bivalvia; order Pectinida; family Pectinidae; genus Pecten; species Pecten maximus. The sequence goes on along the minus strand of NC_047017.1, from coordinate 8,153,200 downwards.
AGGTCACATACAGATAAACATGGGAAGTTGGTCACTTACAGATAAACATGGGAAGTAAGTCACTTACATGTAAACACAGGAAGTAGGTCACTTACAGATAAACACAGGAAGTTGGTCACTTACATGTAAACACAGGAAGTAGGTCACTTACATGTAAACACAGGAAGTAGGTCACTTACAGATAAACATGGGAAGTTGGTCACTTACATGTAAACACAGGAAGTAGGTCACTTACAGATAAACACAGGAAGTTGGTCACTTACAGATAAACAAGGGAAGTAGGTCACTTACTGATAAAACAGGAAAATCAAGTCATTTACTAATGAACATGAGAATGAGGTCGCTCACTGATATAAAAGTACAAGATAATTAAATCAATTTTACTTATGAATAAGTCACAAAAAATGATACTTTCTCATTAGCACAAGAATTATATCATGTACTGACTATAAGACACTCAGTCACTTATAAGATTGATAAACAAAATATTTACCTTGACAGTTTTCCATTATTAGCTCACCTGGTCCGAAGGACCAAGGTGAGCTTATGCCATACCGTTGCGTCCGTCGTCCGTCGTCCGTCCGTCCGTCTGTCGTCCGTCGTCCGTCGTCCATCGTCCGTCCGTCCGTCAACAATTGACTTCTTCTTCATAACCACACATCAGAATTTGACCAAATTTGGTCAGAAGCATCCCTATGGGTAGGGGACTCAGAATTGTACAAATGATGGGGCTGACCCCCTGGGGGCCTCTGGGGCGGGGCCAAAAGGGGTCATTTTTGCGCTATTGATATAAACGTCTTCTTCTCTGAAACCAAGCAATGGCTGTCACTCATATTTGCCTGGTAGCATCACTATGGGGTTGGGATTTAAAATTGTACAAATGATGGGACTGACCCCCCAAGGGCGTGAGGGGCGGGGCCAAATGTGGTCTATCGGGCTATATTCATATAATTGACTTCTTCTCTGGAACCAAACAATGGATATCTCTCATATTTTACTGGTAGCATCACCTTGGGGTAGGAATTTGAAATTGTACAAATGACGGGGCTGACCCCCTGGGGTCTGAGGGCGGGGCCAAAAGGGGTCACAGAATTGATATAAACGACTTCTGCTCTGAAACTAAGCAATGGATATCCCTCATATTTACCTGGTAGCATCCCTATGGAGTGGGGATTCAAAACTGTACAAATGGTGGGGCTGACCCCCAAGGGGTCTGAGGGGCGGGGCCAAAAGGGGTCAATTTGGCTCTCTTAATATAAATGACTTCTTCTCTGAAACCAAGCGATGGAGATATCGCTCATATTTGCCTGGTAGCATCACTATGGGGTGGGGATTAAAAATTGTACAAATGATGGAGCTGACCCCCCCCCCCCCCCCCCCCCCCCCCCCCCCCCCCCCCCCCCCACATGAATTGATATGAACAACTTCTTCTTTGAAACTAAGCAAGAGATATCGCTCATATTTGCCTGGTAGCAACCTTTTGGGTAGGGATTCAAAATTTTATAAAGGAAGGAACTGACCCTCACTCCCCCCGGGGTGCAGAAGTAGGGGTCAAAAGGGGTCAATTGGTTTAACCAACTTCTTTTCTGAAACTAAGCAATGGATATCACTCACATTTGTGTGGTAGCATCCGTATGGGGTTGTGCCAAAAGTTAATTTTATTTCATGGATTAATGCATTTTTTGACATCAAATCCTTACGTACCCATATAAAATGCCTATGATATATTGACATAGCAATACCAGTGACAAATATACTTAATCATCATTCTTGTTTCATATCTCATGAAATCCAGGTGAGCGATACAGGCCCTCTGGGCCTCTTGTTTTAAGATAGATTTAATTTGTTACAGACAGACGCTGGAGTTAAATGCTTACATACAGGATCTTGGAAGTGCATGTTCTGTCAACGAAGTCATGAAAAGGTATTTGTAAAGTGAAAGTAAAGAATTAATACATGTGTCTGATTTAAAAGCTTTTAAACTTCTTTGTCTCTAGATACAGTCAAGGATAAACGGGTGGTGGATATATGTGTGTGAGCCTCGCTCACTATTTCCAATACAAAAATTGTCCACGTTTTACCATTTATAGTTATACCCCCCGCAACGAAGTTAGGGGGGTATACTGGATCAGGTTGTCCGTCTGTAGACACATTTTGTCCGGACAACTCCTCCTAAACCGATGGGCCGATTCCAATGAAACTTCACACACATATTAATGATCATATGTAGATGTGCATGCCATTTTCTTTTTCTCAAAATTATGGTTGCTATGGCAACTGGTCACTATAAACAGGTTTTTCGATAAGAACCATAACTTTTAAGTTTGTCCGGACAACTCCTCCTAAACCGAAGGGCTGATTTCAATGAAACTTCACACAAATACAGAGGACCATGTGTAGATGTGCATGCCACTTTCTTTTTCTCAAAATTATGGTTGCTATGGCAACTGGTCACTATATTACTGGGTTATCTTAGTTAGCCTCTAATTAACAGTTCCAATTTACCATTGACTCGTGCAGATTGCGGGGATATTAGTCAGTCATCCTGGTGACAGTTCTAGTTATAATTACAGTAAAGTCCCTAGCCTATAATTGCCAGTTGAATGATACAGGCCCAATGAACCTGTTGTGTAATGAACCTGTCACATTCTCTTTAGTTATAATATATTTCTGTATTTTTTAGCATGCCGACTGATATGTCAGTGAGAGCATCTGTGATAAACCTGTTGCTCCGCCTCCAGACAGATAACCCCGCCCACACCACAGTGGTTCAGGGGATGATTGACACAATGATTGACAGATACAAGGAAATGACAATCGCTCACAAAGGAACTACTTTCCCAAATTCAATGGCTCATCGTCAAAAAAACAGGGCTTTCCAATTTCTTGTGCTGTTGGAACCATTCATTGTGGAGGTAAATAAAACTATTAATACATGTGGTATATTCCATCAATTTTTGCATGTGTCTTTGTGGAGAATAACACAACAACTAAGGTGTCACATTTCCTTGTACAAACTGACATTACAATGAGAAGACTCACTCCCTCGTTTAAACTGACATTACAATGAGATGATTCACTCCTTCTATAAATTGACATTACAATGAGGTGACTCACTTTCTTGCTCATTCTAAGGAGGTAAGTCACTCCTCCATACAAACTGACTTCACACTCCTTTGTACAAGCTGTGCCATTACTCTTTAGAGTCACACTCCCTTGTACAAGCTGTGCCTTTACTCTTTAGAGTCATACTCCCTTGTACAAGCTGTGTCGTTACTCTTTGGTGTCACACTCCCTTGTACAAGCTGTGCCATTACTCTTTAGAGTCATTCTCCCTTGTACAAGCTGTGCCATTACTCTTTAGAGTCATACTCCCTTGTACAAGCTATGTCGTTACTCTTTGGTGTCACACTCCTTTGTACAAGCTGTGCCATTACTCTTTAGTGTCACACTCCCTTGTACAAGCTATGCCAATACTCTTTGGTGTCACACTCCCTTGTACAAGCTATGCCAATACTCTTTGGTGTCTCACTCCCTTGTACAAGCTGTGCCATTACTCTTTAGAGTCATACTCCCTTGTACAAGCTGTGTCGTTACTCTTTGGTGTCACACTCCCTTGTACAAGCTGTGCCATTACTCTTTAGAGTCATTCTCCCTTGTACAAGCTGTGCTATTACTCTTTAGAGTCATACTCCCTTGTACAAGCTATGTCGTTACTCTTTGGTGTCACACTCCTTTGTACAAGCTGTGCCATTACTCTTTAGTGTCACACTCCCTTGTACAAGCTATGCCAATACTCTTTGGTGTCACACTCCCTTGTACAAGCTATGCCAATACTTTTTGGTGTCTCACTCCCTTGTACAAGCTGTGCCATTACTCTTTAGTGTCACACTCCCTTGTACAAGCTATGCCAATACTCTTTGGTGTCACACTCCCTTGTACAAGCTATGCCAATACTCTTTGGTGTCTCACTCCCTTGTACAAGCTGTGCCATTACTCTTTAGAGTCATACTCCCTTGTACAAGCTGTGTCGTTACTCTTTGGTGTCACACTCCTTTGTACAAGCTTAGCCATTACTCTTTAGTGTCACACTCCCTTGTACAAGCTATGCCAATACTCTTTGGTGTCACACTCCCTTGTACAAGCTATGCCAATACTCTTTGGTGTCTCACTCCCTTGTACAATCTGTGCCATTACTCTTTAGTGTCACACTCCCTTCCTTGTACAAGTTGTGTCATTACTTTTGGGTGTCACACTCCCTTGTACAAGTTGTGCCATTACTCTTTGGTGTCACACACCCTTGTACAAGCTATGCCATTATTCTTTGGTGTCATACACCCTTGTACAAGTTGTGCCATTACTCTTTGGTGTCATACACCCTTGTACAAGCTGTGCCATTACTCTTTCATGTCACACTCCCTTGTACAATTTGTGCCATTACCCTTTGGTGTCATACACCCTTGTACAAGCTGTGCCATTACTCTTTAGTGTTACACTCCCTTGTACAAGCTCGGGGTATTTTTAGAATCTTGCCCACTAAATTAAACCCAATGTGACATTAGAATTAAGATATTACTGATGTCACATGTTGAAAACAAAGGCATGTAAGATGTGAAAATTTTGATGCTGAAAAAGGTTTGCGTACATTCATGTTTGTTATGATTAGGATTGTAAGTTTGCTTTGAAAGTTGGGTTTGAAAAATACTTTTAAATGTCAATTATGTATTTCAGGGAAATGTTGATAAGATGTGGAATCTGTGTAGAGAGGTGATGGGTCAACCAAACCAGCCGTCCATCCGTAACTATGTACAGTGGCTCATGCTCCGTCTGATGCTCAGGTTTGATTACCTACAGAAAAGACTCATCGATATGTTTGTAGACGTGAGTATCTCTTAACAGACTTAAGTATATATGCTATCCTACTACAGTACTAATTTACCTATTTTACAAAATAATTCTCATTCATGAAAATCTATCAAATGTCATATGGTATTAACGTCTCATTTTTGGCTCAGTGTTGAATGGGATTTTGTTTGACAGCTTTTGACTGAAATAAATTAACCTCTAACTTAGGCAGTGAAATATTCGATTGACCTCAAACATAGACAATAAAATATTCCATTAACCTCAAACATAGACAGTAAAATATTCTATTGACCTCAAACTCAGACAGTAAAATATTCCATTAACCTCAAACACAGACTGTAAAATATTCTATTAACCTCAAACACAGACACAAAAATATTCTATTGACCTCAAACTCTGACAGTAAAATATTCTATTAACCTCAAACATAGGCAGTAAAATATTCTATTAACCTCAAACATAGACAGTAAAATATTTTATTAACCTCAGACACAGACAGTGAATATTTTATTAACCTCAAACACAGACAGTAAAATATTCTATTAACCTCAAACACAGACAGTAAAATATTCTATTAACCTCAAACATAGACAGTAAAATATTCTATTAACCTCAAACATAGACATTAAAATTTTCTATTGACCTCAAACATAGACAGTAAAATATTCTATTAACCTCAAACATAGGCAGTAAAATATTCTATTAACCTCAAACATAGACAGTAAAATATTCTATTGACCTCAAACATAGGCAGTAAAATATTCTATTGACCTCAAACATAGACAGTAAAATATTCTATTAACCTCAAACATAGGCAGTAAAATATTCTATTGACCTCAAACATAGACAGTAAAATATTCTATTAACCTCAAACATTGGCAGTAAAATAGTCTATTGACCTCAAACATGGGCAGTGAAATATTCTATTGACCTCAAACATAGGCAGTAAAATATCCTATTACCTCAAACAGATAATAAAATATTCTATTGACCTCAGACACAGACAGTGAATATTTTATTGACCTCAAACACAGACAGTGAAATATTCTATTGACCTCTAACTTAGGCAGTGAAATATTTGATTGACCTCAAACAGAGACAACAAAATATTCCATTAACCTCAAACACAGACAGTAAAATATTCTATTAACCTCAAACATAGGCAGTAAATATTCTATTAACCTCAAACATAGGCAGTAAATATTCTAATAACCTCAAACATAGACAGTAAAATATTCTATTAACCTCAAACAGAGACAGTAAAATATTCTATTAACCTCAAACACAGACAGTGAATATTTTATTAACCTCAAACACAGACAGTGAATATTCTATTAACCTCAAACACAGACAGTAAAATATTCTATTAACCTCAAACATAGGCATTAAATATTCTATTAACCTCAAACATAGGCAGTAAATATTCTATGAACCTCAAACATAGACAGTAAAATATTCTATTAACCTCAAACAGAGACAGTAAAATATTCTATTGACCTCAAACACAGACAGTGAATATTTTATTAACCTCAAACACAGACAGTGAATATTTTATTAACCTCAAACACAGACAGTGAAATATTCTATTGACCTCAAACATAGACAGTAAAATATTCTATTGACCTCAAACAGAGACAGTAAAATATTCTATTAACCTCAAACACAGACAGTAAAATATTCTATTAACCTCAAACACAGACAGTGAAATATTCCATTAACCTCAGACACAGACAGTAAAATATTCTATTAACCTCAAACACAGACAGTGAAATATTCTATTGACCTCAAACACAGACAGTAAAATATTCTATTAACCTCAAACACAGACAGTGAATATTTTATTAACCTCAAACACAGACAGTGAATATTTTATTAACCTCAAACACAGACAGTGAAATATTCCATTAACCTCAGACACAGACAGTAAAATATTCTATTGACCTCAAACACAGACAGTAAAATATTCTATTGACCTCAAACACAGACAGTAAAATATTCTATTGACCTCAAACACAGACAGTAAAATATTCTATTAACCTCAAACACAGACAGTGAATATTTTATTAACCTCAAACACAGACAGTGAATATTTTATTAACCTCAAACACCGACAGTGAAATATTCCATTAACCTCAGACACAGACAGTGAATATTTTATTAACCTCAAACACAGACAGTGAATATTTTATTAACCTCAAACACAGACAGTGAATATTCTATTAACCTCAAACACAGACAGTAAAATATTCTATTGACCTCAAACACAGACAGTAAAATATTCTATTGACCTCAAACACAGACAGTAAAATATTCTATTGACCTCAAACACAGACAGTAAAATATTCTATTAACCGCAGACACAGACAGTAAAATATTCTATTGACTTCAAACACAGACAGTAAAATATTCTATTGACCTCAAACACAGACAGTAAAATATTCTATTAACCTCAGACACAGACAGTGAATATTTTATTAACCTCAAACACAGACAGTAAAATATTCTATTAACCTCAGACACAGACAGTAAAATATTCTATTGACCTCAAACACAGACAGTGAATATTTTATTAACCTCAGACACAGACAGTGAATATTCTATTGACCTCAGACACAGACAGTAAAATATTCTATTAACCTCAGACACAGACAGTGAATATTTTATTAACCTCAGACACAGACAGTGAATATTTTATTAACCTCAAACACAGACAGTAAAATATTCTATTAACCTCAAACAGAGACAGTAAAATATTCTATTAACCTCAAACAGAGACAGTAAAATATTCTATTAACCTCAAACACAGACAGTAAAATATTCTATTAACCTCAAACATAGACAGTAAAATATTCTATTGACCTCAGACACAGACAGTAAAATATTCTATTAACCTCAGACACAGACAGTAAAATATTCTATTAACCTCAGACACAGACAGTAAAATATTCTATTAACCTCAGACACAGACAGTAAAATATTCTATTGACCTCAAACACAGACAGTAAAATATTCTATTAACCTCAAACACAGACAGTGAATATTTTATTGACCTCAAACATAGACTGTAAAATATTCTATTAACCTCAAACAGAGACAGTAAAATATTCTATTGTCCTCTATTTAATTGATTTCAGCTTGACGAGAGAAACACAGTGGTTATCTGCAGTCTACTTTGTACAGTTGCCTTATTGGGACCTCACCTCAAAGGCAGCAAACAGGTAAAGTTGGACAGGATAGCCTCTTCCATCCGTGTTTTCATTTCAGCACAATAAATTTACTACAGTATAAGATGCTGATGATACTTGTATACATGCTATGTAACACTCCACATGTCCATAACCGAAAGGTTAAGGTCGCAACATCAGGTAAAAGTTCAAATCATTCTTATGATTTTCAACAATAACTTTGAGAGCTCTTGATAACCAGTTTTCCTTTGGTATGTATAAGCATCATTAAACAATCTCTATTATACCTCTACAAGCAAAATTCTTTATCATAAAATATCATTAAACCCAAGATCAACATGGTACCTTTATCATAAAATATCATTAAACCCAAGATCAACATGGTAACTTTATCATAAAATATCATTAAACCCAAGATCAACATGGTACCTTTATCATAAAATATCATTAAACCCAAGATCAACATGGTACCTTTATCATAAAATATCATTAAACCCAAGATCAACATGGTAACTTTATCCTAAGATCTCATTAAACCCAAGGTCAACATGGTAGCTTTCACACTACTCTGGTTTAACATTGGTATGATGAGTGTTGAATCAAATCTGTTTCTGAGTTTATCAATCTCAAAAATACCAGCTACTGTATTCCCCAACAACATGTTCAATATAAAATGAGATTGATTTTGTATTTGTGACTCAATATGATGCCTTTGTAGACACAATATTACATGTCAGCGGTGTCGGCAGTACTACCCTGGTGTATGGCACACCACTTTAATACGAGGATCCACGCCCAAGTCACCATGATGAAGATGTGGGACCAGTGTCACACTCTGGACATCGGCCAGGTCCTCACTGCCTTCCCATTCCTGGATTCTGTGACACGGTTCATTGAGGAGAGCAAGTACGACTTAATTACTGGCAATGTGTTCATTCAGTTAAATTATTAAAGTTTGACTAGTCAGATAAGAGTTCTTTAAACAAAAAGACCGATGGATACACATGAACTGGTAACTATAGTAATTAGAAAGAAATTATCTACTAAGTGTGTTATGTTTCAAGACTTTTATCTACATATGTAAAATACTCAGAAATCAACATTTCATATGAATAACTCTCAGCTAAATGGACATTCCTTTGTTCGAATGGTAGATAGGAGTTCAGTCACCCAGTCATGTGACTGAACACCACTGTCAGTAGGTCTGAAGAATCCTACTGGATAGCAGGCAAAAGGATAGGAGTTCAGTCGCCCAGTTAGGTGACTGAACACCACTGTCAGTAGGTCTGAAGTGTCCTGCTGGATAGCAGGCAAAAGGATAGGAGTTCAGTCGCCCAGTTAGGTGACTGAACACCACTGTCAGTACGTCTGAAGAATCCTACTGTATAGCACGCAAAAGCTACCTGTGATTAGTTATATATGAGTTAAGTGAGCCTGTTTTAAAAACATTATTTATAAGAGTTCAACATGTTGTTATTTTTCGGTCTAGTAAATACTTTGACATATGGCAGCCAAAGTTTGTAACATGATTGCAAAATCATGGTTTTCCTAAACAACAACATTTTAAAAAATCTTCACAAGTTCCACTTGTTGGATTCAACACAAACTTGCCTACCATGATCTTGAGATGGTCCTGACCAAGTGTTGTTAATTTTCGGATTAGTCAGAATTTCAAGATGGCTGCAATGGCCAACGGTACCACTATGATTGCTACAGTGTACTATGATTGGGCCCATGGGACTCTTGTCAAATAGTTTAATTCGTAAGAACTTAAGGCTATTTTTGGACTTTGAGTGTCATATTAAGATAAAGCCTATGACTTTTACTAGTTTAGAAAAATACAAGATTCCTGTTTAGTTGATAAACGATATTATCATATACTGTAGCATAAAATCATTTCAACAGGGGAATGCTTCTTTAAATTTAAAGTGTTAAATATTCTGTTGTGTAATTAGTTGATATAAAGCTCTGAATATTCTGTTATTATGTGATATATTATCTCAGTGTTTTGATTACAGGAACTACAACTCGACTAAAAATCTCACCAAACTAATGGAAAACTTTTTCATGAAGGACTTTGACTTCCAACGTGACTTTAGTATTGAGGTATATACATACAAATAGCAAATGTTCTCTGCTTTTAAACATCTTTAAAGACATATGAAACTTATAATTTAAGAATTGGAGTTTGGCCTATAAATACAATTTTGTGTGAATGATATACATATGGTCAACTACATTTACATTTGTGTTGTTTGAATTTTTTGTAGGATAGACAAAGTCATCCCAAAATACCCCTTTCAAAGATTAATTGACATGTCAAAATGGGAAAAAAAACATTTGTAGTGCATCTCATTAAATTTATTCATGAAATGTGGAGAGATTCTTACTTCAAACATCTGAGGATACAGCTACACTGTTGTAAATTTAGCCCTAAGACTGATACAATTGTATCCATAGATGTCCCTTAATATTTGACTAGAATGCTTATTATCATTTATTTTATTTGTAACCTTATTCTTACTTTAAATTTTAATTCACATTCTGTTTAATGACTGGATAATTATCAGAACCCAAAATTAGCTTGCTGGGACCCTGTCAACCTCAGAATTATATCATAAAAGTTACAGTGCAATCAATGTAAAAAAAAAAAAAACAGAAAAGAAAAATTTAAAGATTTCAACTGTTTTGTATGATTCTCTAAATAGATTGGAAAAACAGCTAGCAGTTAATTACCCGGGGAGACTATAGGTTTCCTCTCTGTCCGTCTTGTCAGTCTTATACGCACGTATGTAACGCCAAAGTTTGCCAGTGCTCTATAGCTAGTAGCTTCATTCCTTGAGGGATTTTGATCAAACTTCATGCAATGATAAAGGACCATACTATCTCGGACAAGTTTGAGTTTCAGGGTTTTTTGGTCAAGGTCAAGGTCGCTGTTACTATTTTAAGCAGGGGCAGGTAGGGGACATCTATTGCTTAGTAATACCCAGTATGCTTGTTTTAACTAAGTGTTTGATCTGCCTGTGATATGCCTTGTTGTAGACAATTTTCTACACTCTGCCTCGCCTGGCCTGTATCATGGATGACGAGTGGATCCTACCACAGATATTTCTGGATGACATGACCGCAAGGGGAGAGAAATCTCTCTGGATACCAATCCTTAACACCTCACCCTCACTGGCAAATTCTGAGGCAGGCACCTGGAAAATAGCAAACAGCAGTAAGTGTGATGGTGTTCAGGAATCTTTTAACAATATATATTCAAGCATACAATAAAACAATGAAGTAAAATCCATTCTCATGAAGGAGTACTGTAAAGGGTATTTTCATGGGTTTCTATTTTTCGCTGTTTTTGAGAACCACCCTTAAGGAATAGCGTAAGAATTATAATACTGTACCTGCTACCCCCATTGCATGATAAAAGTAGGCAATTTGGGAGCTAATCTTTTCTCATATTTCATAAAAAACACTTTATTCTTTTTAATGTCTTCCTTGACACAGCCTCACTTTCGACTTTTAATTTTTTGAGCATTTGCCTCTGTGAAGAAGGCCTATCTTGATGGGTTCTGGCCAAGACTGAGTCTCAAATTAGTGCTAAACATTTTGGTTGTCAAATGACTGGTTCGCCTTCTGTCAGTATAATGTGACTGGGCATGATGTCCTGCTGGATGTCTTCAGTAGTATGATTCAGTAAGGTAGCACTATAATTTTAAGTCTGACTTAACTGAACATGACACTGTAACACTAACTATGTACCATTACTGAGAAGGCTAGATGGATGTTGTCGTAACATGTAAAATTGTGCCTCCATGATGTGACAGATACAGCTGGTGGAGAGGAAGAAGAGGAGGAGGAGGGCGGAGATTTCCAGAAAAAGATAATGCCATGGAGAATGATGACACCTGACGACGAAGCACAAGAGGAACTTGACTTCTGTAAGAAGCGGCATCAGGCAGGAGGATTAGTCCTGGTTACCTCCCTTATAGAAAAGCTCCCAAACCTTGGAGGTATGTCTGATGTAGTTATCTCCCTTATAGAGAAGCTCCCAACCTTGGAGGTAGGTCAGATGTAGTTATCTCCCTTATAGAGAAGCTCCCCAACCTTGGAGGTATGTCTGATGTAGTTATCTCCCTTATAGAGAAGCTCCCCCAACCTTGGAGGTAGGTCAGATATAGTTACCTCCTTTATAGAGAAGCTCCCCAACCTTAGAATTAGGTCAGAAGTAGTTATCTCCCTTATAGAGAAGCTCCCCAACCTTGGAGGTAGGTCAGATGTAGTTATCTCCCTTATAGAGAAGCTCCTCAACCTTGGAGGTAGGTCAGAGGTGGTTATCATCCTTATAGGGAAGCTCCTCAACCTTGGAGGTAGGTCAGAGGTGGTTATCATCCTTATAGGGAAGCTCCCCAACCTTGGAGGTAGGTCAGAGGTGGTTATCATCCTTATAGGGAAGCTCCCCAACCTTGGAGGTAGGTCAGAGGTGGTTACCTCCCTTGTAAGAAAGCTCCCCAACCTTGGAGGTAGGTCAGAAGAAGTTATCTCCCTTATAGAGAAGCTCCCGTAACCTTGGAGGTAGGTCAGAAGAAGTTATCTTCCTTATAGGGAAGCTCCCCAACCTTGGAGGTAGGTCAGAGGTAGTTACCTCCCTTATGAAGAAGCTCCCCAACCTTGAAGGTAGGTCAGAAAAAGTTATCTTCCTTATAAGGAAGCTCCCCAACCTTGGAGGTAGGTTAGAGGTAGTTATCTCCCTTATAAGGAAGCTCCTCAACCTTAGAGGTAAGTCAGACATAGTTACCTCCCTTGTAGAGAAGCGCCCCAACCTTGGAGGTAGGTCAGCGGTAGTTATCTCCCTTATAAAGAAGCGCCCCAACCTTGGAGGTAGGTCCGTGGTAGTTATCTCCTTTGTGAAGAAGCTTCCCAACCTTGGAGGTAGGTTAGAGGTAGTTATCTCCCTTATAAAGAAGCTCCCTTACCTTGGAGGTAGGTCAGAGGTGGTTACTTCCCTTGTAAAGAAGCTCTCCAACCTCGTAGAAAGGTCAGAGAAGGTTACCTCCCTTATAGAAAAACTAAAAAAACTTAGAGGTATGTTAAAGCGAAAACGGGAAAGCCAAAGTCTAACGAAGTCCCCAACTTTGAAGGATGGGGTCTAAAATACACTGATAAAGAAGCCTGTTAAAAAAATAATATGCATTGGACATCAACTCTTTGAAGAATAGTGTATTTTAATTGTGGTTGAACAAAGAGAATAGTACTGTTTATAGACATGATATAAAAGTTTGAATGTTCATCATCTTACATTTTCAACAGGTCTGTGTCGTACAAGCGAGATCTTCGGTGTGTCTGAATTTGTTATCGGCAAGATGAAGTACCTAGAAGATAAAATGTTTCAGACACTTAGTGTGACAGCACAGAAGTGGCTGCCGATCTCAGAGGTAGGTTCCTAGTGTAAAAGCACAGAAATGTCTGCCGATCCTCACAGGTAGTTTCCTGTAGTTTCACTAGGATGTTTAAATCAATTGATCTATCATGGTCTCATTTGTATGTGGTTGTAATTGTTTAAATCACAAAATTGTCTCATATACATTGTTAGCTCACCGGGTGAGCAATACAGGCCCTCTGGGCCTCTTGTATTTAACTGAACTTTCTGTCGGGTATGATACCATGCATGTATCATCTGTCGTCCATTTGTTGTCAGCAGAATTTGATTGAAAAAGGGATTAGCTGTCATCAAAAGATTCCTGTGAATTCTTACATTTTTGAAAAATATTTCTGATATTTTTGGGTAGAAATGATAGCTACTTACATGTACTATAATTGTTTCTGTGACCATTGATTGCAGGTGTACAAGACCAAACTAACAGCATTCCTAACTGAGAAGAAACAGGAAGGGTACACCCTGGTAGGGGTGGAGCAGACAGCCAATTCTGTTTCCCTGACAGACTTCCAGTTCCCTCATAAATCTCTTCTCCTTCTCGGGTATGTCATTCTGTACATCGCTCTTCATCTGTGGTCCATCCATCTGTAACTAGACCTTGTCATGGCTACCTCTTGATTAGTACTCACGAGGATATTTCTCTAGCTTGATAGGAAGATTCTTGTTGTTCCTGTTAAATTTTAAGACTGATAAAAAAATTTAAAAATGAATAACTCAAATAATCGACAGATTGCCATCTTGAATTTTGACAGTTGTAGATTGTTATCGCTATTTCTTGAGAAATGCTGTAAACAAATTAGTGTAATGATGAATTAGTGCACTAAAGTTCCTGTTGTAGTTAACAATATAAATAGTTATTAGCAGTCATAGTTTAGAGGAATACTTTCAACAAGAACTAAAATCAGATCACCGCTAAAATACATACATTTACAGTATGTGTGTGGAAAATTACTAGTACACTCCATATGAATGAATAGTAATAAATAGAGACAGGTGTTGTGTACATTTTACAGTATCCTATTCTGTGTTTCCAGGAATGAGCGTGAGGGAATCCCTGTGGAACTGATCAACCTCCTTGATGTCTGTGTGGAGATTCCACAGCAAGGTATTATCCGCTCTCTCAATGTTCACGTCAGTGGAGCTCTGCTGGTGTGGGAGTATCGACGTCAACAACTTATAAAGGGGACAGATTAACTCCAAAGTGAGGAATTTTTATTTCTACCACACTACGCTGTGTTATTCCACTCTCAAGCTATTGTATAAATGTGCCGACTGTTGGATATATACCTTCCAGTCTTTTGATTGGTCAAGAATTCGAACATTGACCCGAGCTGCAATTGTTATTGACATCATCAGTAATCGAATGACGTCACATCAGCGGGTCCTGGCTGTCATCTGTACACCTTATTTGGATACGGGAAATAAGACTTGGCCACATTTCCCTTCGATTCAAGCCGATATTATTGTGGTAGAAACAAGCCACACGACTCGTGATTTTTGAATATGAAATCTATTTCACACTTATTTATTTTTTTATAGTTACAAAAAAAACTCTCTTAAGCTCGTGTCTTCGTAACTATTAAAAAATAACATACTCGTGCGAAATAAATTCCATATCCAACAACCACTCGTTATGTGACCGCTATGTCTACAACTTAGTAAGAGGAACAAATACACTCTGAATGTGAGAATAACAATGTCAATGAGTTGTACATGCTTTGTGAAGGGATTGGAATAAAGGCAACAACATGTTAGGGGAACTACAGCAACATCATGTTTGGGGACCTTAATCTTCCATGGGTTCCTGAGGATGAGATAACAGTGCAACAATTTGTCAGGTGAACTAACTGCTCATCGTGTGTGTGAAGGTCTCGCTATTACTGAAGGTCAAGGTTGAAAACTGTTGTTAAGAATTAAGTTTGTGTCGATGTTGGATGTTATAGTGTGGTCAATGTAAATGTCATCTCTGTGGGACAAAAAACTTGTGGCTCGGAAAATCTTATTGGACATGAAATTGTGAAAAAGTCTATTATTAATTAAGGTTGAAATGAAGCATTTTATTTATAGGAACTATATGGAACCATAAAATGAAGCATTTCATTTATATGAACTACATGGAAACATATATCTGACTTAAAGTTATGTTCAATATTGTGCCATGACCACCAATGAAGATTACCTGTAATGAAAAATAAAACATAATCTTTTCCCCAAAATGAAGTGGGGTGGACAAATCGTTATTGGTTTCATATTATTGTTAATAATTTAAGTCTCTTGAGGTTTTTTAGGACCTATTGCTTCTGGTCTGTCTCTTATTACTAATAAAGCCATCCTGAGGAAGTGGGCTGACCTATTGTAACAAACTTTACTAATTAAGTCATCCTTAGGAAGTGGGCTGACCTATTGTAACACACTTTACTAATTAAGTCATCCTTAGGAAGTGGGCTGACCTATTGTAACAAACTTTACTAATTAAGTCATCCTTAGGAAGTGGGCTGACCTATTGTAACAAACTTTACTAATTAAGTCATCCTTAGGAAGTGGGCTGACCTATTGTAACAAACTTTACTAATTAAGTCATCCTGAGGAAGTGGGCTGACCTATTGTAACAAACTTTACTAATTAAGTCATCCTTAGGAAGTGGGCTGACCTATTGTAACAAACTTTACTAATTAAGCCATCCTGAGGAAGTGGGCTGACCTATTGTAACAAACTTTACTAATTAAGTCATCCTGAGGAAGTGGGCTGACCTATTGTAACAAACTTTACTAATTAAGCCATCCTGAGGAAGTGGGATGACCTATTGTAACACACTTTACTAATTAAGCCATCCTGAGGAAGTGGGCTGACCTATTGTAACAAACTTTACTAATTAAGTCATCCTGAGGAAGTGGGCTGACCTATTGTAACAAACTTTACTAATTAAGTCATCCTTAGGAAGTGGGCTGACCTATTGTAACACACTTTACTAATTAAGTCATCCTTAGGAAGTGGGCTGACCTATTGTAACAAACTTTACTAATTAAGCCATCCTTAGGAAGTGGGCTGACCTATTGTAACACACTTTACTAATTAAGTCATCCTTAGGAAGTGGGGTGACCTATTGTAACAAACTTTACTAATTAAGTCATCCTGAGGAAGTGGGCTGACCTATTGTAACACACTTTACATGTAGACCCAGTATAATGATGTCTATATGTTCACCTTATTTCTGGTCTGGATTAAACATTCTAAATGACCAGCGTCGCCTCTTATTGGTCAAAATCATGTCCAGTATTAACTTTTTCCCGTTTGATGGAACATAACAAAACATAATGTAAAGGATTAATAACATGACATTGCTCATTTTATACCAAAAGTTAAGGATGTCATGGTGACAAAATGGCCATCATTGCCCTAGATTTTAAAATCGTCTGATTTCAATGACATCTGGTATGTTGGGGAAGTAAGATGCTTCATAAACAACTGTAATGTTTTATCTGTTTTGGCAAATCAGCCACCATTTCCTGGCCTCTAATTAGTCAAATTAAAATATTGTCTAATCTAACTATTGTCCGATTTCCAAATTTGGTACATACAGTGTCTTGTAGGACAACGGTCTTTAGCTTCAGCTTTACATTCAAACAAAACTTACAACAAAATTTACACTGGTTGAAATTTTTTTTTTTTTAAATTGACGAAATTTGGTATGTGGGTGTATCATTGGACAATATTTACTTTCGTAACCACAGTTTTACATGTATATTTCTATATCAAATAGAATGTCCCTGTTAACACTAGTGCCAGAACTGATTCTACTGAACCAAAAATATATACATGTACCAGGTAAAGGGCATGAAAGTGAAAGCTGACTTGAGATTGCAATTAATTACTTGACCTGGGTAATACCCTAAAACAAATCAAATAAGCCGACCTTAAAAAAAGCCTAACTCATGATCAGTACCTGTATCAAAATAGGCCTGTAATTTCCTACGAAAACAAAAAACAGTCTTGACAATATGCCTTCTTAAAAAATAAGTCAAGCTTGAAAACAAGTCATTTTTAACATATCATTTGAAAAATATCTGTCCTTGTTGAATTGTAACATATTACAGAAATAAAAGAAACAATTAGTTAAAATGTTAAAAATGTATTGATGTTTTTATGAATAAGTTATCTAACATATTTTATAAATGCTCACAGAAATGTCTGGTATCTTTGACACTTAGGTAAAGAAAGTTATGTATCCACACACAAACTGCTGAATACAAGAATTTCTGTTGTGTAGCTCTGATAATCGTATTTTATTTCACCCTTCTCTTTGTCGTCAGTAAATTAGTGTTCCATGTCTTCATCTGATGGATTGTCTTTGGAATTCACGGAAAAGTCTGCGATACCTTTGAAGTGTATCAGATGACATTTGATATATTTACCTGTATGTTAATTAGTGTATGATTTTGTAGTTAAATTGTTTTTGTGAATGTTGTATGGTACTGGTTTATATTGTGACAAAGATCATTGTGAACAATAATTTGTAGTGTTTCTCATTCCATTAAAATAAGTAAAGCCAAATAAATGGGAAATAGGAACAGAACACAGTCAAATACATATTAAAACTGTATTCCACCAAAGTATACAGGTAGGTATAAGACAGATCTATTTCATATGATCGTAAAACTGTGTCAAAATACGTCTGACAGATCTATTACATGTCATATAAAATAGTGTCAAAACACGTCTGACAGATCTATTACATGTCATATAAAACAGAATGTCAAAAGCACGTCTGACAGAACTATTTCATGTCGTAAAACAGTGTCAAAAACACGTCTGACAGAACTATTTCATGTCGTAAATCTGTGTCAAAAATTCGTCTGACAAATCTATTATATGTCATATAAAAGAATGTAAAAACACGTCTGACAAAACTATTATATGTCATATAAAACAGAATGTCAAAAACACGTCTGACAGAACTATTTCATGTCGTAAAACAGTGTGTCAAAACACGTCTGACAAAACTATTACATGTCATAAAATAGTCAAAAACACGTCTGCCAGAACTATAACATGTCATATAAAACAGAATGTCAAATATACGTCTGACAGGTCTATTACATGTCATATAAAATAGTGTCAAAACAAGTCTGACAGATTTATTACATGTCATAAAACAGTGTCAAAAACATGTCTGACAGAACTATTTCATGTCGTAAAACAGTGTCAAAAACATGTCTGACAGAACTATTTCATGTCGTAAAACTGTGTCAAAACACGTTTGAAAAAACTATTACATGTCATATAAAACAGAATGTCAAAAACAAGTCTGACAGATTTATTACATGTCACAAAACGGAGCGTCAAAAATACGTCTGACATAACTATTACATGTCATCTAAAGAGCGTCAAAAACACATCTGACAGAACTATTACCTGTCAAGTAAAACAGTGTCAAAAACACATCTGAACTATTACCTGTCAAGTAAAACAGTGTCAAAAACACATCTGACAGAACTATTACATGTCATAAAACAGAATGTCAAAAATACGTCTGACAAAACTATTACATGTCATAAAACAGTGTCAAAAACACGTCCGACAGATCTATTACATGTCATATCAGAGTGTCAAAAATACGTCTGACAGAACTGTTACATGTCATAAAACAATGTCAAAAATACGTCTGACAGAACTATTACATGTCATTTAGAATAGTCAAAAACACGTCTGACAGATCTATTACATGTCATTTAGAATAGTCAAAAACACGTCTGACAGATCTATTTCATGTCAAAAACACGTCTGACAGATCTTTTACGTCATAAAACAGAGTGTGTGTCCAATCTGTCTGCACGCTTCAAAACATAAGCTCTGTCGGACCAAACAAAGGAATGTTGCTCACCAAGAAAACTTTCACACCTGTGTTTGAATGCTCCGAGTTTTTCTGGAGTAGTATTGTTTTGAACAGTGAAGTAGCATTCAGCATCCAATGGACAGTCCAATTCAGGAGACTGAAACAAGTAACACTCAGGGAATAGTTTCAACCAAACATTAATCAACATATCGCTACATGAAATTGACTTGCTAAAAATCTATGAAAAATGATGGCTTGGTTCTGGACCCACCATTATACAATGTCGGTCAAAGTTCATTCTGTTTTACATAGATTACTATTTGTCACATGGATGTGTGTGTGTCCATCATATGCGAGTCCATCCATATAAAATGTACTCGTTTGTTGTTTCAGTCTCGTTTTGATCATTTGTAAGGGTTTTTGTAATATTAAACAAAATATGGCCAGTCTTATCAGCAAACATAAATCTGAAAAATTTGTCAAAACTCTAAACGTCTGTTGTTTATAGAACTTTTTTCACAAGATTTTTAATGAATCGCCACTTCAGCGGCCATTTTGAAAAGGTGTATGTCTTGACCTTCATGAAAAGCCCTTCACCGTTTTTGACTCTAGATACACTAAGTCATCAGTGTGTTGTCATTTTTGATTGTAGCAAGTTCATTTTTGCTGTACAACTTTGTTAAGGTCAATATAATGAAAATAGCATACCACATTGCGGAAAATTATACATTTATATATATATATATATACATTTCTAGTGTGACTTAAAGCACTTAAGGATTTCTGACCCCGAAATGGTGAAAAATAACAAAATAATAATGTGACAAAAAAGGAAGCACACGGACCTCCCATTTTTATGGCTGTTTAGATTAACTTGTGTTCTTTTGATCTGCTAAATATTTATTCTTTAATAGATATTTGAAAAGTTTAATAGCCGAATTTATTATATAAAGCCTTATATCTGCCAAAAATGATGAAGAAATGAGTATTTTGCCATTGAAAATTACCTAAGCGGTAGGGGTAACTTAAATTGCTATTCTGGGTTGAACGTTCAGGTTAAAGAAATTAAAATTCTATAATTTGAAAGAAAATACTATTTTTGTTAGTTCTGTAAGCATCCATATATATCTGACAACGCATGTAGATATTGTATGGATTTGTACTGAAAAAGGTAAAATTCACTTAAAATCAGATATTATGTCAAATTGGTATTGTTGACCTATCATAGCAAAAACAAAACAAAAACGAGCAAATGGACATATCTAAAATTACTTTTACTTTTTCTGCCATGCCATAACTCTCATTTTCAAAAATGTATATGAGAAAAAAAGTTTAATACAGATGTCATCAGTATGGATTGGGATGAAATGAGATTCTCCGGTATGTGTCAGCGTCCTGATACACAGTATTGTTTTACTTCCTGTTTCCTGTTAGTTAGGAACTGTTTCGAGAAGTAAGCGGACATGCACCACCCATTTTAAGTGTTATCAGTTACTTATTATAATGACTTACGTATTATCTTGCATGTGTTCAGAACTTTCTAGTGTGTTTTTTATCCTTTAATTACCATGAAATTTCCGCAAAATTCGCAAACAAGAAAATCTACCCATGTCATTTGTCATGTTTGCAACCCAGCCTACTTATATATATATCGAATCGGCGTCATTACCTAGGTACATACTAGAGCCGCGATCAAGTAAACGTCTTACCTAATATTATATTGAATGCTGTAGCTAGGTAAGTATATGTTGTTAGGTGGGTAATATACTCTTATAAGTGTTATCTTTGCAGAATGATTTTTTAAACCACTGATTTCAACATTAACATTAATTTGATGCGGATGTTTTCCCTCCTTTTAAGGACTTTGGATGACAGTATGAATACTTTTAAATGTGTTAATCTGATAATATTATGTGAACTAAAACCTACAGACATTTCACTTATCCCTTTACCAGATTTTCTTTAGGTGAGGTGTAAAACATCATGGTAAAGATTTATTTTTTTCAACATCTTTAAACAGATCAGCCCTGATGATGAACTCCGCGGAGCATGATCGGATGTCTGTGCTCCTGTCATTATACCTGGAGAGGAAGTATACTGGGACAATGGAGATGATTAAAAATGAAAGGAGGATGACTGTCTTAGATGATCGTTTGAACAAATGTGATATTCCCGAATCCCTTGCCGTAGGAAGTTATGGAGAAGGATGTTCACAAAATGGTTCAGACATAGACGTGATGTTTATAGACAACAGCGTAGCAGTACTGTACTCTGATCAATGCATTACTCAACACCTGGTCCACAAAACCATTCTATATATTCGAGAAGCAGATTGCCGCCCTGGTTATGTCCACTTGGAGATAGGTCAGCTAAAACGTAATAAATTCCTTTCAGATTCAGTAGTTAGTATTGGGAGTTCATTGTTCATTTCCAGTGATATCTACAGAGAGTTAGTTGTCAATGATTTATCTAGATTACGCGGTACAAAAAATGAATCCAATGGACCAAGCAGCACACTTAAAGGAGGAGTGATAGACATAGACCAAGTGCGTTGTTTTTCATGCAACAGATGGCCAAAGGAAGCAAATGAATGGATTTCACGTACTCGTCTGTATGGATGGCCACATCAAACATTAATAGACAAAATTGTTAACAGTGGATTCCATCTTGTCCCAGTTGGAGATAAATGCTCAGAAGATACATTGTTACAATGGAGAATCTCATTTGCACCAGCAGAAAGATCTTTAGTTCACTCCTTTAGTCACATCCAAGTAAAAGTATACAAACTGCTAAAATATTTCTTAAAAAGTATAAAACGGACATTGAAAGAAAACCTTGAGGATGATGACATCTTGTGCTCCTACTTCCTAAAAACAACCATGTTTCATGCAATAGAGAATTCCAGTCAAATGTTTTGGCAAGACAAACACCTTTTTAATTGTTTTTGGTTTTGCTTCAACATTCTGATTGCGTGGGTCAGAGCAGGATTCTGTCCCCATTATTTTATCCCAGGCAACAACTTATTCCAGAGGAAAGTACGTGGACAGAATCAACGGATACTGCTGGACATTTTGGACAACTACTATCAGATGAAATGGTTGTGTCTCTCGTCAGGAAACCTCCACCAACCTTCGATTTGGGAGGATTTGTGTGACACCTCCATACAGGCTGTGCTTGTACTCAAAAGGTCAGCTGAAACAGAAAATATGGTACGGGATAGGGATATTCTTACTGCTTTATTAGTTGTATTTTATTCCTCATACCAGAAAACCAGGAGGGCATTTTGGTTATTATCTTCAACAAAGTCAGAGTTTGATGAATTGTACACATACTTATGTGCTGTTAACAACCTCAAATGCCTTTCATCAGAACGGATGTCTAAAGATACATATGAAAATGGGGCTGCTCAAAGCAACAAGATAAGGTACCGGAAACTGAGAAAATGTAAGTACTGGATGACCCCCTGTGATGTAATGGGCACAAATGTGTTGTATTTGGCAACTTTCCATTTTCTGACGGGGAATTTCAGTAAATGCCTGGAGATGAGTAGACAAGTAATGAAACTAGCATCATACTACACAAAGGACTCCCTTCGTCATCCAGGACTACGCATATTGTATAGACAAATTTATCCTCAACTGTATGACTGGACATTAAAGAGGCTCCAGAAAATATACGTAAGCCTCATTTGCTTTGATAAAGAGAGCATGCATCTCCCTCATTTTTCGCTGGAGCTGACCAAGAAATGTGCATTAGTTACCATCCCGCCTCTACCGTATGCCCTGTTTTTGACATTCCTGTGTTGCCATGAGCTTGGTGACACCGGCGGGCGCGATAAAGCATTAACTCACATGATACAGGTCCAGTACGATGAAGAACAAGGAGGACAAAAGCATTGGATAGTTCATACACTACTGGGGATGTGTTATCAAACACTCGGGGACTACCACAGGGCCATCAGGGCTTACTTGGAGTCGGCAACACATGAGTTTATCTACCCTAAGTTTAATCCTTTCATTGACAGGATAGCTGTGGTGTATCTATGTATGTATGCCTCACAGAGGTCTGACAGAGGATAGCTGTGGTGTGTCTATATATGTCTCACAGCGGTCTGACAGAGGATAGCTGTGGTCTGACAGAGGGTAGCTGTGGTGTATCGATGTATGTCTCACAGAGGTATCACAGAGGTCTGACAGAGGAGAGCTGTGGTGAATCTATCTATGTATGTCTCACAGAGGGCTGACAGAGGATAGCTGTGGTGTATCGATGTATGTCTCACAGAAGTCTCACAGAGGTCTGACAGAGGGTAGCTGTGGTGTTTCTATGCATGTCTCACAGAGGTCTGACAGAGGATAGCTGTGGTGTATCTGTGTATGTCTCACAGAGCTCTAACAGAGGAGAGCTGTGGTGTATCTGTGTATTTCTCACAGAGGGCTGACAGAGGATAGCTGTGGTGTATCTGTGTATGTCTGACAGAGGTCTGATAGAGGAGAGCTGTGGTGTATTTGTGTATTTCTCACAGAGGTCTGACAGAGGATAGCTGTGGTGTGTCTATGTATACCTCACAGAGGTCTGACAGAGGATAGCTGTGGTGTGTCTCACAGAGGTCTGACAGAGGAGATAGCTGTGGTGTATCTATGTATGTCTCAAAGAGGTCTGACAGAGGATACTGTAGCTGTGGTGTGTCTATATATGTCTCACAGCGGTCTGACAGAGGATAGCTGTGGTGTGTCTATATGTGTCTCACAGCGGTCTGACAGAGGATAGCTGTGGTGTATCTATGTATGTCTCAAAGAGGTCTGACAGAGGATAGCTGTGGTGTATCTATATATGTTTCACAGAGGTCTGACAAAGGATAGTTTAGTTTTCATTAAAATGGAAAGTGAAAAGCCCATAAGACTTATCACCCCTTGAAATACTGAAAAATTTTGTAATATGCTGAAATTATTTCCCTTGTATCACACAAGGGTTGTGTAATATACTTATCTCCGTTGAATTTCAAAGGAATGTGTAGTAAACTTTACTTATCTCCCTTGAATTTCTCAAGGACTGCGTGATATACTGAAGTTATCTCCTTGAATTCTGGAATGGTTGTGTAATATACTAGACTTAATTATGTCCCTTGAATTATTGAAGGACTGTGTAGTATACTATACTTATCTCCCTTGCATTACTCAAGGACTTGGTGATATACTTGAGTTATCTCCTTGAATCACTGAAGGGTTGTGTAATCATACTGGAGTTATCTTCCTTGAATCACTGAAGGGTTGTGTAATCATACTGGAGTTATCTTCCTTGAATCACTGAAGGGTTGTGTAATCATACTGGAGTTATCTTCCTTGAATCACTGAAGGATTGTGTAATCATACTGGAGTTATCTTCCTTGAATCACTGAAGGGTTGTGTAATCATACTGGAGTTATCTTCCTTGAATCACTGAAGGATTGTGTAATCATACTGGAGTTATCTTCCTTGAATCACTGAAGGGTTGTGTAATCATACTGGAGTTATCTTCCTTGAAACACCCAAGTGCTGTGTACTTTACCTACATTTGTGTAATACATGCATTTAGTAATACAGTACTGAGTTTTCTCCCATGAACCACTCAAGGACCATCGGAACTTCTCAAATTTACTCCGGAACACATCGGATGTGATTGATGTATGAATATGTCAAGAACACATTCATTAATTTTATTAACTTTACAGTTCGTTCGACGGAAAACAGTTCACTCCCAAATGGCACGGATGAAAAACATGTTGACAGTATAAGACAGAAAACATTTCAAATATTAAGATTTATATAAGAGAAATGTGATTTTCTGTAAGTACATATTTTCCAACTAACTACAGAAAATGTCATGTTTTGTTGACAAATACAGGATGTAGTTACTTACCAGGTAGTTACAGAACTTCTCAAGACCTAAATAAGGCAGAATTAAATACTCATCATAGGTGAAAGGGTCTTAAGGTGCTTTACCAAAATTGTGAATTTTATGACCCTTGAGTCTCATGTTTGCCCCTGGGGAGGGGGTAAAGTTTACTATAATTTATATAGGGAAAAACACATTTTTGACACTCGTTTGTTTGATTTCTATTGGAATTAATTCTAACTTCGTTAACATTATCAGCATGGGATGACAATTTGATGGTATGCACATGTTGGCACTGACCGACCCCCAGGGGCTGATGGGTGGGACCAAAAAGGGTCAAATTGACTAAAATTTCAAAAATCTTCTCAACTTCCAGGATTCATCATCACGTCCAAGATTAATCCGAAGGGTTCTGATGTTAATATCACCTTTAAAGCTGCCTGCGTAGTAAGATCGTCAGAAAATTCGGACTAGTCCAAGATGACATATATGGGGAATTCACATTTGTGGATTTCCGCGTGATTCAACAGTTCTGAAATACACTGAAGTATATTTCCTTGATTGGTCATGTAAAAACATTAATTTTCATTTGGCGGGATTCACAGTCGTGGATTACCAGAGACTTGTATATCAGATATATACAAGTTTCTGGAATTACTGAGTGACTGGAGGGTTATGAATAACTGAAGTTATCTCCCTTGAATGGTCACGTAAAATATTAATTGTCAAACATTCGATTGAATGACACCTGGTCACAGGCGTCTGCTTCTTGTAACCCCCTACTTCTGCTATATACTATATGAGATATGAGATGATAGTAAGAGTATAGGGGCTAATATTATATTACTACATTTGTATATACATTGACAAGTTGTGAAACACAAGATGATGTGTTTTGTCACCTTTTAAAAAAATATTATGGATTGAAATTTATGTGCAATGAGTTTTGTATTACACAGCCTAAAAAAAAACATATGAGAGAATTCACTGAATTTCCAGTGAAATTGCTGTGAAACGTGTCCTTGCTTTCATCGGTCTTGCAGGGACGGTGGTATGAGGAGAGCTCTCACAACTGGCGACGGCAAATTAAATGTAGATTAAATTCCTAAGACTAATCTACTATAGTATAAATCATACTGGGACTACGTAAAAACTTTATTTACATTTAAAATGTTGATTTTGTTAGTGATGACTAGCACTTTCTGTGACAAAATTTGTACAAGCATTTCTTATCACAAAACATAGCTAGTGCTTATCAGGTTATTCAAATTTAAAACAATAGATGTACGGGGTGCAATGAATGTATTGTACCTGGTTTTGTTCAGACAGGATCCTTCCATCAGATAGTATCTCTACAAGTATAGCACACAGGTAAAATGTCTGGAGGTAAAATTGACCTGGAAATGAAGTTAATTTCACTTGAAGAAATCTTCATGTCAATCTCTTGACATGAATTAACTATTCTGCTTTCTTCAGGTCAATTTGACCAGGAAATTTACACATGAAATTGACCTGAATTTGACCTGAATTGACCAGAAGACATTTTGCCTGTGTATATAGGTCAGGAAAGATGATGATGAATGAAACAAAACCAACTGAAGTAAATAATGTGTTGACTGCTTATGTGTCTCCTGGTTTTTTAGCTCACCTGGACCGAAGGTCCGGTGAGCTTATGTCATGGTGCGGCGTCCGACGTCCGTCCGTCCGTCCGTCCGTCAACATTTGCTTCAAATCGCTACTAGTCAAAAAATTCTTATTGGATTTTTACCAAATTTGGTCAAAAAAAACATCCTTGGCGTAAGGGGATCAGATTTGCACAAATGGTGGCTCTGACCCCAAAGGGGCCAAAAGGGTGGGGCCCAATAGGGGAAATAGAGGCAATTCCTTTAAATCGCTACTTGTCATAAAGCTATGAATGGATTTGAACCCAATTTGGTCCGAGACATCCTTGGGGGAAGGGGAACAGATTTTGCATAAATGGTGGTTCTGACCCCAAAGGGGCCAAAAGGGCGGGGCCCAATAGGGGAAATAGAGGTAATTCCTTTAAATCCCTACTTGTCATAAAGTTATGAATGGATTTTAACCAAATTCGGTCAGAGACATCCTTAGGGGAAGGGGAACAGATTTTGCACAAATGGTGGCTCTGACCCCAAAGGGGCCAAAAGGGTGGGGCCCAATAGGGGAAATAGAGGTAATTCCTTTAAATTGCTACTAGTCATCAAGTTATGAATGGATTTTAACCCAATTTGGTCAGAAACATCCTTGGAGGAAGGGAAACAGATTTTGCATAAATCGTGGCTCTGACCCCAAAGGGGCCAAAGGGGCGGGCCCAATAGGGGAAATAGAGACAATTCCTTTAAATCGCTACAAGTCATAAAGTTATAAATAGACTTGAACCCAATTTGGTCAGAAACATCCTGGGGGAAAGGGGAACAGATTTTGCATAAATGTTGACTCTGACCCCAAAGGGGCCAAAGGGGCGGGGCCCAATAGGGGAAATAGAGGTAATTCCTTTAAATCGCTACTAGTCATAAAGTTATGAATGGATTTGAACCCAATTTGGTCAGAAACATCCTTGGCAGAAGTGGAACAGATTTTGCATAAATGGTGACTCTGACCCCCGAGGGGCCAAAGGGGTGGGGCCCAATAGGGGAAATAGAGGTAATTCCTTTAAATCGCTACTAGTCATAAAGTTATTAATGGATTTTAACCCAATTTGGTCACAGACATCCTTGGGGGAAGGGGAACAGATTTTGCATAAATGATGGCTCTGACCCCAAAGGGGCCAAAAGGGCGGGACCCAATAGAGGAAATAGAGGTAATTCCTTTAAATCGCTACTAGTCACAAAGTTATGAATGGATTTGAACCCAATTTGGTCAGAAACATCCTTGTGGGAAGGGAAACTGATTTTGAATAAATGGTGGCTCTGACTCCAAAGGGACGGGGCCAAATAGGGGAAATAGAGGTAATTCCTTTAAATCGCTACTAGTCATGAAGTTATGAATGGATTTGAACCCAATTTAGTCAGAAACATCCTCAGGGGAAGGGGAACAGATTTTGCATAAATGGTGACTCTGACCCCAAAGAGGCCAAAGGGGCGGGGCCCAATAGGGGAAATAGAGGTAATTCCTTTAAATCGCTACTAGTCATAAAGTTATGAATGGATTTGAACCCAATTTGGTCAGAAACATCCTTGGCAGAAGGGGAACAGATTTTGCATAAATGGTGACTCTGACCCCGAGGGGCCAAAGGGGCGCGGCCCAATAAGGGAAATTGAGGTAATTCCTTTAAATCGCTACTTGTCATAAAGTTATGAATGGATTTGAACCCAATTTGGTCAGAAACATCCTTGGGGGAAGGGGAATAGATTTTGAATAATTGGTGACTCTGACCACAAAAGGGCGGGGCCCAATAGGGGAAATAGAGTTAATTGCTTTAAATCGCTACTAGTCATAAAGTGATGAATGCATGCATGTTCTAAAAACAATTCTTTCAGACCTTAGAGAGTCTGGACTTCATTAATCTGTAAAGCAGTTCGGATTCCCACACTATAACCATATATAGCATTGTTAGAGATTTACAAATAAAAGAAATTGTATATGAACATTATTTTGACATTTGGTCTAATCCAACCAGGTGAGCGATACAGGCCCCATGGGCCTCTTGTTTTTTATTTCTCTCTCAATTTTTTAGGAATTAGATGGCATGGATACAGACACCATCTTTAAGGACCCCGCCATCTCCATATGCCATGATTAAGAATCTTGAAAGTTTGTTGAATTCTGTTAAGCGTATTTGAATGAGTAGCAGAATAAAAAGTGACACTGACAACAGACTACACTAACCGATGTTTATCTTTACGGTATCAAATTTGGCAGGTTTTAACTGATTGCAATGTAAAGGAGAGTACACAACATTCTGTAATCCATCGTATAAGATGTTTGTGACCTTGACCTTTTGAGGACACACATAATTTTTTATGTAACACGCCTATTAGTGGTTATATAACAATCTTACGAAGTTTCATACTTTTCCTTGACTGGTTACAAAGTTATGAAGCAGTAACAAAAGTGTTTCTGACGTACGGACAGAGGAATCACTATAGACCGGCCACCACAGATGACGGTATACCCTAATCATGAAGTTCATGTATATCTGAGGTATCCTATATAGAAATATGGAGTTTTTAGCTAAGTTGCCCGAAGGGCAACTGAACTTATGTTGTGGTGCAATGTTGGCTAATAACAAAGAGGTCCAGGAGCCAGGTATTGATCTGTAGCATGCTTGGGTGAAGGGCCACTAAGTTGTTCAAATGAACGATCTTGACCTACATTTAAGGTCACAAGGGGCCAAATATGCTAAGATACTTCTCAAAAACAAGAGGCCCAGGGACCTCATTTTGGACCTGAAGCATGCTGGGGAAATAAAGTATGGTGAAAGGTTAAGGCCACCTCGTAATCTCGAAACCTCGACCTAAATCGAGGTCGCGAGATCGCGAGGTTACCATAGTAAAGTGCTTCAAAGTTTCAAATCGCCCTGTGTCTGTGGTCCGTCCTTCCCTCCCTTCGTAATCAATTATCATTATCGTTATTTTTCATAAAATACTAAAGGGGTCTTTCTCAAATTTCATATGTAAGTCCCTACTGGTCCTTAGTTGTGCATATTGCATTTTTGAACCGATCAGAAAACAACATGGCCGACAGGCGGCCATCTTGGATTTTGACGATTGATCGCTATTTCTAAGAAAGAACTAAAGGGATCTTTCTCAATTTGTAAATGTAGGTTACCCTTGGTCTCTTCTTATGCATACTGCATTTTTGGACCGATCGGAAAAGAAGATGGTCAACAGGTGGCCATTTTGGATTTTGACAGTTGAAGTTTGTTATCTGGACCGATCGGAAAAGAAGATGGTCAACAGGTGGCCATTTTGGATTTTGACAATTGAAGTTTGTTATCTCTATTTCTCAGAAAGTATTCAAGGTGTCTTTCTCAAATTTTTTATGTACGTTTTGTAAATTACCCTTGATCCCTAGTTATGCATACTGCATTTTTGGACCGACCGGAAAACAATATGGCCTACAAGCGGCCATCTTAGATTTTGACAATTGAAGTTAGTTACTGCAAGTTCTCAAATTTCATATGTAGGTTCCCTTTGATCGCTAGTTATGCATATTTCTGTATAGGACCATCTTGACAACAACATGGCCAACAGGCAGCCATCTTGGATTTTGAAACTTGAAACTTCAGTAACAATTTCTTAAAGAATTAAATGACTATTATGGGTCTTTCTCAAATTTGAATGTAGCAGTTCCCCTTGGTCTCCAGTTGTGCTGATTGAGTCTGATTGAAAGAACTAAATGGATGACAAAGAGTATAGCCATCTTGGATTTTAACAATTGCAGGTTGCTTCTGCTATATAGTGTTATATAAAGTTATTGGATGCTTTGAAGGAAGAGTGAAAGAAGGGAAAAGAAGAGAGAAGATCAATCTTTCATTTTACTGATATGTATCATTCAATGGTGGGTACAAAGATCCCTCTGGTATCTCTTTATTTTTCAAATAAATGACTTTGACCTACATTCAAGGTCAGGGAAGGGGTCAAATATGCTCAAGCTGAGAGGCCCAGTGTTCCAGCTTACAATGCTATTTCTTTCTCATGATTTCAGTGATTGTGCTCTGGTTTTGTGATTTTTTCTCTCTCTCTTTTTTTGAGGGTTTGTCTATTTCATAAGGGAAAACGTCATGTAGGGAATAATCCTCTATTGGTTATGACACAGGTCTATATATCTTCCATACGTAGGCGCAAAATCTTCACATTCCAAAGTACTGGATCCAGGTAATGATGTGTGCAATTGAATATAAATAAGAGGCCCATTCAGGTCTTAACGGTTATTTGACTACAAAGACTTCAGCAGGGACAATTTCCATGTTTTCCATGATTGGTCACCAGTAGGTGACTATATTCTTGTCAGTATAGTCATCAAAAAGCATTGAAAGCCAGATTTGAGTTAATATCTCCTGTCGGGATTCCTCAATCTCGAGGTAAAAATCTTACTTATTTAAGAAATGATTGCACCTTTATTAGTTGTATATTTCAGCTAGCTTCCTTTCGAGACCCCCCCCCCCCCCCCCCCCCCCCCCCCCCCCCACTCTACCCGGCGGTTTTAAATTGTTTTAATTGATTTATTTATATTCTCCCTATTGTGCCCCAGGAAAGCCACACACTCCATATATAAATCATTGAATCTCCTTTTCCCTGATTGTCCATTACCTGACCAAATTTCTTCGAAATCCATTTAGACGTTCAGGACAAGTAGTGATTTAAAAGAAATGTGAAGAACAACATCAAAGTAGTTGACAAAAATCTAGAATTAAATAACTTCATTTCCAATACACAACAATTTATAAAAAGTATATAAGTTAATGTCTATGACTATGAGTCCTGGTTTAGTGGGTCCGGTTCTGTATCTTCATGGATGGGAGAAATTCCTATAGTCCCTTGGACATGGCAGTTCGGTAGCATATCACGTACTAACTCGATCACAATTTCTGGATCCTCAACACCTTTCAAGTCATCTAGTCTTAAACATTTTAAATTCCTGCAATACAAAAAAAGAGATTTTGTTACAATACTGCTTTATGTTTAAACAGTATTCGAAAGTAAAGGTGGGCAGATGGCCCGAGGCTATAGAAAACCTGGCCGGTCTATGTAAAATTTCTAAGTGTTGGCCCGATTGGCTATGAAAAGTTTGAGTCCTGACATACATTACTATTCATGTTAACAACATTCCAATATTTTCTGACAAATGATCATATGAAATCAGAGTTTACAATCAAGGTGTTTTTACCAAGAACAGCATGCTATTTGCTTCAACCATTTGAGTGAGTATCAACTGGATGATGCAAGTGTTTGCGTGACACAGTTATGCTACTTTCAACAATATGTTTACAAAATGGGTCCATGGAAAAATTACTTGGGCTATGGGATTTCAATTTTCTGTAGACAATTTGTCTATTAGGAATTTTATATATACTTATATACATTATACATATATACTTTGATACACTGACAGTTTTAATTGTTCACTTTGTAATTGCTCTTCCTCTGTCAATTTATCTCCAAATATGTCTTCATTAATAAATAAAGGATGTTACACGACTGGCTATGTCATACAAGTTCAATAAATTCCGTTATGAAATAGTCACAAGTAAAACATTCTGTTTTTCACACAACTCATATGTAATACTTCCTACTGGGTAAAAACCTGTAAATCTGTTCATTGATATCTAAACTATTTCTTTCAAGAAAATTGTTTCATGAATCTTTATCGCCAAAGAACCTAGCTTCGACTCTTAGCTATTTTTCTTATTCTTCACCTCCATAAAAGACTTTATTTTATTTCATCAAGAACTGCACATTTTCAATAGAGTAAAGAAAAATTAAAATTTAGACAAATTGGGAAGTCGAGGCCTGGTAGTTTTGGTAATTAGACCTTGAAGTTAGTCCTTACTCAAGGTGATGAAGCCATGCTAGCCCTCGCTCTGTGACTGTCGGACAGTTGCTGATATCTAGGAATTCCAGGCTGTCTCGGAAAACCCAGAGTTGTGTCAAGGTAAAGTCATCAAAGAATTCATTATCCCGGACACAGATGTATCGGACATGGTGTAGGTCCACTACAATGAAGATAAAAACACAAATGTTACCTACATGTATAATAATTAACATTTTCAGTGAATACCACAAGAAGGCACATCTCCAGGAACTGACTTATAAAGGTGCCTAGATATTCTCCCAAACAAAACTTGATCTTTTTATTATATTTCAAACTCTGTAGAGGTATGCTCTGAGCCTCAGAATGTTTTTTTTTATTCATTTTGCCTTTTGAAATCACCAGAATTCTTTATATTTTGTATTTTACTCAAGTTTGTACATCGTATAAATAGTTTGCTTTTTATGATTTTTTTTTATGAGATGACAGAAGTTATTCTGTTACATTGTAAATGGGTATAATAAGCGATCCAGTTAATTCTTACCAAAATTTCTGTATGCTTCAAAAACAAGTTTTACTCCTGATAGGTCTAAGCCTTCCACTTTCAAGTCGTCCAGTCGAGTTTCTGGCAGAATCATTGTTGTGGGGTCATCCTTCGAAGATGAAATCCACTCCTTAAATTGATCAACTTTTACCTTTCCTCCGTTGTTAATAACGAATAGAGCTGCGGACATTTCGGGACCCATGGACTGGTATCGCTTGAGGTTGAAGCTGAAGAGATAGACAAATTATATGGTCCGAGATAATTGGCCCTTTATACCACAATTCTGAGCAATTAGTAATACCGTAACTGACCTAAGTGCACCGGCCCCTTTAAGTGCATTCACTCCCATCTGTATTCAAGACAAGAGGATGGGTGCTCTAATTGAAACAGATAAAAAGTTCTTTACCTCGATGATCTGTTAGCATAGTCTTTTAACAAAAAAAAAAAGTTTTTGCTACAGAAAGGTATGTATATAGGGGAAAAATGCTATTTACAGGCAGGCAGGGAGATCCCTGAATACACCATTACCTGTTACCTTAGCCCGAGTTTCCTCTGGCCCTGACCCCATGTCTGGTGTAGGGGCCCTACATCAGAGATGGTGTCAGGGCCAGAGGAAACTCAGGCTTCTGTTACCTGTAGTGTTTGTGTTGGGAGAGGGCTTCAGTAACTCGCTAACAATTGGAAATTGTTGCTAACATATATTGGAGCGTTTCTCGGGACTGGCCTTGGGACAATAATTTTATTTCCATACTGTCATCCGACATATGTATAGTAGTGTTTATGTAGAAGTGAGGAAACCAGGCAATTTCTGAAAGTCAACTCAATTTCAATATTATACCTTTGACTTTTAACTTTTCTATTCCATTCATGCTTCTTTAACTCTTCAGTGATCATCGATAAAGATAAATCTTGATAAGTTGTCCATTTGGTTTCAGGAGTTGTGTTTTTATAGCTTATCGCCCAGGAATCCAGCACACGATCAATTAAACCTTTTTTTTGGACCGGACCCTCAGGTGATGTTGGGTCAGAATCTGACGACCTCTGTGACGTGGACTGGTACAGCATTTTTTTTAAAGTAGTTGACATCCGCTTTAAAGAGTTTCGCTTGAAAAGACATCTCTGGATGAAAAAAAAAACAACAGAAACTACATTAAAACATACATATTTAGATTTTCAAATACAAACATTGACAGTAACAAAAATACCATGTAACAGTATGTCTCACCTGTACATGTCACACTTTGTCAGTTTTAAGTTTTAAGCATATTCTGAATTCCGCTACAATTTA
Source organism: Pecten maximus (assembly GCF_902652985.1). Lineage (NCBI taxonomy): Eukaryota > Metazoa > Mollusca > Bivalvia > Pectinida > Pectinidae > Pecten > Pecten maximus. Next base: position 8,118,691 of record NC_047017.1, on the reverse strand, counting down.
TAATTCTTTTTTCCAAAATAACTTGGTCCCTGTGACCTTAAAAAAATTCAGCAAATCGAACAAATATGATAGGCCTTTGATCACTACCGCCAAACATGCTAATGACCTTGACCATCATCCATGGAATGAAATCAATTAAAGTTATACTAGTACTCCTATGACCTTGAAAGTAGGTCTGGTCAGTCGTATACAATTTATATTTGAACAAAATTTCAATCCAGCTACAGGCCTTATCATGACCATAAGGCGTAAGGCCTCATGATTAATGATTATTGAACAGTTGTTTCAAGATCACTCCCAAAACCCTGTGAACTTTATATTGGTCAAGGTCATTCATTTGAATAAATATTAATATCAATCATGACGAGGGCATCTTGGTTTCAGCAACATCAGGGGCCTAATTGTCCCTGTGGTACCAAATATCAAACTTAAATCTGATAGATTCAAGTGTTGGATATCTATCGGGAGTAATTAAGCCACCAAAACTTTCCTTATCTTCCTCGAGTAAGTTTATGTTATGTACCGGTATATGCATACTGTACATACTTTTCATCTTACTTTTACATAAAAAAAAAAAAAAATGAATTGACTGATTCCAGTACATATTGTGTGTGCCCCTATAAAAGAGGCCCACTGGGCCTGTATCATTTTGCAGCTTGTCAAGAGCATACTATTGCAACATCAAATTAATTCCATTTTTTCAACAGTAATTGGTATGTGGCAAATATCATTACCCTGGGGTTTTAATATTCAGGAAAAAAATAAACAGATATTAGTACTTTTGACCGCTGGGACCTTGAACGAAGGTCAGGATGATTCAACTCCAAAAACTTTCATCCCAGCATGATACAGTACTGGCCGATTATCATAACCCTGTGTCTCTTGGTTAATGACAATAAGTTGTTTCACTTTTGAATATTTTAACACATTTGACCACTGTGTTAACCAAAGTAGGTTAAGGTAATTCATTTGAACAAACTTGGGAGCACTCTTCATCCTAGCATGCTACTGGCCCTATATCATGGCCCTGCATCTCTTGGTTAATGAAAAAAATGCACAAAACTTTCAATTTATTTGACCCTGTAACCTTGAAGTAGGTCAAGGTCATTCTTTTGAACAAACTTGGTATTCTTTCATCGTTGCATGTGGAAGCCTACTAGCCCAGCCCAAAAATGATATAATTTATGGATCTGAACAAATTTGCAATTCATCCCAGTATGCTGTTATCTGTCATCAAGATTTTTTATCGGTGTTCATCATTCTGACCCATCTACGTGTATATGTACTACTCCAACAATGTTAGAGGTTTTTAACACTTGCTCAGCTGTTCAGTATCATAACCTGTGTTAATTGGTAGTGGAACTGGACCAGGTCAATCAATGGCAACAGCAAGTAGCTCAATTGGTAGAGCATCCGGCTAATGTTCGGAGGTCCCGGGTTTAAACCCTGGTCTGGCCGTGCATTTTTCAACTCCTATCACATTTGATGCCTGTGACAAAACGTACCTTGTTTCAAGTGAGGTGAATACTTGACAGGGGGATACCCGAACCTGGGACGGGTTGTGAGTTATTATGTCTTCAGGGTCGAAGACTTTAAAAGGGATGGAAGAATGTAGCGGAACTGAAGTGGACCGGGTTGATCATCAGCGACCAGATAGCTCAATAAGTACAGCATCCGGCTTGTGTTCGGAGGTCACATGTTCGAACCCCGGTCTTGTCCCACACTAGCCACAGGCTACACCTCTTACATATTGGGGTGGGCTACTTGCTTATTGAGGAGGAATTGTGTAAAAGGGGGAAATTAACACCGGATGCATATGCGATGAACGGAAGGCACACCACAGCATAAGATAAACCTACAATACAGCAAACAACGGCGCTCAACAAACTAGACCTACAATGTACGTACCTGTCCTGTTAGGGTAGCCATGCTGAAGCTCGCTTAAGATTTTGAAAAATATTGAAGAACAGTTTTGCTTACGACCCACAAAAAATGTAAATGCGCATGTAATGTTTTATTTAAATTGATTGAATTCATCTACACAAAGTATTCGGACCATCAACAAAGCACATTTTGAAATATGATATCAATATATTGACATTTGTTGTAGCAGGAGCGACACAGCTTCTAGTTTCACTTTTATCGCTAAAAATAGATTGACAGACGATTTCGGTGACTTGATGGCGTCGGCGATTCTGCTCAGGGTAAGAACTTACAAAGAAGCGAGAAGAACAGAAAAAAGTGGTATTAATTAATCCGACAAATAAAAAGATAACACGTCTCCTTTTTAAAGAATTTGCGTTTATTAGTTATACACCATTTTGAATTATCGATACAGTAACTTTATGGCATTGGGAAACAACTTGAACTTGATTCGTGAATGCTGATGCAATGTATAAGTTAGGACTATTTTAGATCTAGAGACAAACGTTCATCTCCTAGAGTAGATACTTAAGTCAGAGACGTAAATATAGTGATTGGCATAGACATTTCATTTTTAAGGCTATAAAAAAAAATTCCTCATCCAAAAAGGGGGGGGGGGGGGAGGGGGGTCCTGGGGGTCCCTGGATCCGCTAGTGAACTTTTTTTGTTATATTATTTATGTGTGTATCCTATCTTAGACTAGAATCAATGGTGACTCCTAGGTATTTGGCTTCTCTTACGTGTTCTAATTCATGGCCGTGTAGCATGCATGTATGGGTGACTGATCGTATGACTGTTCCTGGTGACAGAAATGACTTGGCATTTCCAAGGGTTTCCAAAGGTGGAATGCAATTTTCCATTTTGACTCCCAGAGGGCTAATTTATCGAGATCTCTTTGCAGGGTGTTTGTATCACACTGGGATGTTACGGTGAGGTACATGATGCCATCTGCAAATAGTCTAATGTATGATGTTATACCCTCAGCTTTATCATTAACATACTACTTAATATTTAAGAATAGACTCGGTCCTCGGATTTTACTTGAGTTGTGTAAAGCATAGAACTTTCTAATTTAAATACAGAAAGTTTTCATAGTTTAAAGACAAGTAGAAGTATGTACATGTACATGTAGATATGAATTAGGCTCTATTTCTACTATTTCGGCTCAGGAGGTAGCCAGAGCCATGGATTATCACTCCGGAGCCAAAGCCATGGATTATCACTCATAAGCCAGAGACATGGATTATCACTCGGTAGCCAGAGCCATGGATTATCACTCCGTAGCTAGAGCCATGGATTATCACTCCATAGCCAGAGCCATGGATTATCTCTCCGTAGCCAGAGCTATGGATTATTACTCTGTAGCCTGAGCCATGGATTATCACTCCGTAGCCAGAGCCATGGATTATCACTCCGGAGCTAGAGCCATGGATTATCTCTCCGTAGCCAGAGCCATGGATTATCACTCCGTAGCCAGAGCCATGGATTCTCACTCCAGAGCTAGAGCCATGGATTATCACTCCGGAGCTAGAGCCATGGATTATCTCTCCGTAGCCAGAGCCATGGATTATCACTCTGTAGAAAGAGCCATGGATTATCACTCCGTAGACAGAACCACGGATTATCACTCCATAGATAGAGCCATGGATTATCACTCCGTAGACAGAGCCATGGATTATCACTCCGTAGCCAGAGCCATGGATTATTACTCTGTAGCCAGAACCATGGATTATCACTCCGGAGCCAGAGCCATGGATTATCACTCCATAGACAGAGCCATGGATTATCACTCCATAGCCAGAGCCATGGATTATCTCTCCGTAGCCTGAACCATGGATTATCTCTCCATAGCCAGAGCCATGGATTATTACTCTGTAGCCTGAGCCATGGATTATCACTTCGTAGTCAGAACCATGGATTATCCCTCCAGAGACCTGGGTTCAATTTTTCTCCAGGCACTCTTCAGGAATTTGTTTTTACCTGTTCTTTCACAATACAATGTAGTATTGTAGTATTATCTTATTTTTACAGTCTAGTGCATCAATGTATATATTATTCCATAATCAGTTTCACTCCAATTACATATACATACTTAGATATGTTGTATCATGTAGTCAGCACAGGCCTTGAAAAGCCTTGAATTTCATCCTGGGTCTTGAAAAGCCTTGACAATCAGTTGACAGCTTTGAAAAAATCCTGGAATATTAAGGTTTCATTAGGAGGTGAAAACCTGGCCACTGATTATTTGAATTCAACTTTGTCTTTACCGCCTCCCCTACTGACATTACTGTTTTAATAACTGTTTGATAAGGACAACTACCATGTCAAGTTGTATTTTGATCAAGTGGATAGTTATAAATTGCTTTTTTGTTCTCCTGGCTAAACTGGCTTAGATGAAAGGTAAAAGGGCCTTGGATATTTAATCAAGACAGTTAAAAAGCCTTGAAAAGGTCTTGAATTTGGTTTGACATAATCTGTATGAACCCTCTCATAGGAAATTATCTTCACATCACTTAGAAATTAATCTAACACTACCACGTACATTTAATGACTGGCAATTATATAGGAAATTATCTTCACATCACTTAGAAATTAATCTAACACTACCACATTTAATGACTGGCAATTAATGAACTTTGAAAGGCTGTCACTTGTTTATCATAAAAAAAAATGTTTTGTCATTTTACAATAGACTGTATACCTGGATAATTCTATATTTGTTCTTGACTTCAGAATTGCCTAAAAGCAGTAACATGTGGGGTACAGCAAGGAGGTGTCCAAGTTCAGACGGCACACATGCTACACACTACTGATCCCAACTCGATCTTATCTTCACTATGGATGAGGCTCCTGGGGGTCATTAATCAGTGAGTATAATGAGAGTCACGGAAATAAATAAATAAATCTGTGAAGGTGCAGTCAATACACATATATACTATTGTGTTACTAATCTGAATGGTTTCTGATATTTCATCGGCAATTTAAACATCTGATATGGGCCTTACTAACTAGTACAAAATGTACCTGGCCCATTTCAGATTTTGAAAAGGCCAATAAGGCTGATAAAACATCAGAACAGCCTTTTGAAAATCTTATATGGACAACTATATACAAATGTACATGTATAGCTACTTAGCCCATATAAGATTCTGAAAAGGCTGATAAAACATCAGAAACCTCCGGAGTATTGTGTCAGCTATGAAACAAAAAGGGGGGCATTGGCAGCTCTTCTATTTAGTATGATAAATATACACAATCAAAATTTCATTTTTGCATATTAAAAGAGGCTTTTGTGGCTTAATTTCAGTGGCAACTATATATGACATATTCTCCCTGAGATCTGAATCAATTTTGTATACATAGCGAACATAAGAATGTCTCTATGATAAACATCAATGATTTTAGCTGTAATTGTTGGCGAGTCCTTAGATCGTATGTCAAATTAGGAACACGTGGATGAAACACGGATGTATGAGGGGATTTGAGGTGCTACGATTGTACTGTGTCGTGAATAAGAAACAATCTTTAAGGTTTTATTATTATAATACAATATGTACATGTATTTTTATACAATTAGTATTAGTAATCTGACAATTTGACATCAGTAAAAGCACAAACAAAAACACCGTTTATTAACAATAATAACGCAAATATTTCATCCAAAATCGACCCAAGTCGGACAACCATTACGGACCAAATCCAAGATGGCGACTTGCATTTCGGCTTATTGCATAAGTCGGTTAATCGGGTAAAAAGTCCCCGCAAATAGGCAACCCAATTAAGCGGAATGCACTGTATATTGAAATGTCACATAATCTTGTTATATGATATAAATATCATATGTGAAGATTTTGTATACTATAAAGTGTGTTATAAGGTAATAAATATATAATATAAACAGCCAGGAGTGCTTGTAAATTGTTTGGAATTTAATTAAGTGAAGATGTCAGGAAAAGAATCGGTTATCAGGTACAATATGGGATTAACATATCACCATTTATCAACTGATGGACAAAACAAAAGAAAACAAAATAGAAACTGATGAGGTTGAGTGATTTCCGTATACTGTAAAAGTAGAGAGAGTACAGGTCAGTCAAGTGGAAATTTCCCTTTAGACTAGTGGTAGGCTGCTTGCTTTGAGAGCAAGAGGTTGCTAGTTGAAGGCCAGCACAGGTAGGGTAAGTTTCATCACTCCTTCCCTTTACATATTTAGTGCCTTTTAGGGGTGGGCAATTATACTGCAAAAGCCAATATATTACAATATGAAAATTGACTGCAATATGATTTTCAGTATTGCTATATTGCAGCAAATTTCTTCAACTATTTCAGGGATTTTAACTGCAGAATCTTGATTTTTTTCAATATAGTTTTCTATTTAAACCTTAATTTAACTGGTTGGGTGTGTTAGAAATCTTGTGGGTGTGTGTATGACATCAAAATAAGGCAGATTTCTGTACATAACTTGATTTAACCAAGCAATTGTTTTAACTCTGATGTTCATATTTCAGTCATTTGTTCTATAAAATTCATTCAAAATTACTAAAATACAATATATCATGATATATTGCGATAGTATCCCCTCAAATATTGCAATATGTAAATTGACTGCAATACCCACCCCTAGTGCCTTAACAACCAACTCAAGTCTTTTACAATACTTCACTGTAACTTGTGATGGAAGATAATTTACATTATGTCCTTAGTAAGGCATGCTACCTTTCATAGATTTTCTCTTACACTGAAAACTGCTTTTCTTACAAAGGGTTTATTCCTATCGTATCAAAGAAGTAGGACCTGACAGGGCATGTGCAGAATGGCTGGTCAAAAATGGCGGTGCTGTCCGATGGGTGGGATCCCCAAATCACACTGAGACTGACTTTAACAGGCTGCCCCAGAACCTAGGCCTAAAAATTGAGGAGATCATTTGTGATGAGGCTGTTGTGCTACCAAATGGCTTTGGATATTTAGGTAAGAATTCGGAGATTTTACCACAGACATATTGATATACAGTATTGCTTCAATATTTATGGAAACCACCAAGTATTAATAAAAAAAATCTGATATGGGCCGACTATGGTGCTTCTTGAAAATTTGATAAGGGCTGATATTAAAAGGCCAATAAAACATCAGAGACTTTCAGATTACTGCCCGAGGAGCAAGCAAGCTTATGCCATTGTGTGTCATCTGCCGTCTGTTCGTCCATCTTTGCATCCGCCATGCATCAAATAGGCTAAAATCTTATAACAGCATTTTGTCCAAGACCATGAGTCCCAGAAGTATGCTAGAATTATCGGCTAAAAAATTGATTTAAATGAATAGACTTAGCTTATTTTGATAGTTAATAAAAGTGCCTAAGAGGTAATCAGCTTAAATTAGTACCTGCATAAATTTTCCTAGACCAAATTTTGGCAGGTGAGTGGTACAGGCCCACTGGGCCTTGTTTCAAGTACTGACCTTCTTGGTTGATATTTGTTAAAATTTGTATGTATCATATACAGTTACATAGTGATATTTATATTTAAAGCGTGTTATTTTTAGAAGGGACATATCAATATAATTGTTGCTATGGGAACAAGAAGTATTATATAATAGTAACATTGTTGTTGACCATTCCAGTTTTGATGACATCAGTTTTCCTGTAACAATATTTAAATAGTAATTGTCTTTTTTTTTTAATTTTCAGCTGGATTGAAGCATGTAAAAAAGTTTACCCTACATAAGTGCACCTTCGCGTCAGATAGCATGTTATCCTACTTGTCTTGTCACCTGACCGACTCCCTCGAACATCTCCAGATCAGCAGCTGCCCTCGCATCACACAGTCCGGTTTAGACCAGCTTGAACAACTCAAGTATGTCATTATGTTATTTGTGACCTTGACTTTAGGGTATCTACCCAATAGTAATGTTACTTGTGACCTTGAGCTTAGAGTATGTACCCAATAGTTATGTTACTTGTGACCTTGAGCTTAGGTACCTACCTAATAGTAATGTTACTTATGACCTTGACCTTCAGTTATTTGGCCATAAGTAATGTTACTTGTGACCTTGATCTTAGGGTATCTACCCAAAAGTAATGTTACTTGTGACCTTGAGCTTAGGTATCTACCTAATACTAATGTTACTTATGACCTTGACCTTCACTTATTTGGCCAAAAGTAATGTTACTTTAGACCTTGACCTTAGGTATCTACACAATAGTAATGTTACTTATGACCTTGACCTTCGGTTATTTGGCCAATAGTAATGTTACTTGTGACCTTGACCTTAGGTTATCTATCCAAAAGTAATGGTACTTATGACCTCGACGTTGGGGAACCACCCCGGAGAAATATAGATACTTCTATGATTATCGTTGATGTCTACACAAAATGTTTGTTATGCAGTTTAAAAAAGAAAAGTGTAAACATCAATTACAAAAGAAATCTTCTAGATCTGGAATGAATGTTACTTCCTTGTAACCAAGTACAGTTCTGGTGAACATCAGTTCCAGACCACAACAGTACATGTTTGCATCAGTACATATACGTAATTGTTTCGGAAACCCAAATTAAAGAAGTGAGATCCCTGTTTTATTGATTTATTTTTACATTTTCAGGAAGTTACAATCTCTCTTACTGTTTGACTTGAAAAGGATCGAAGGCAAGTCTGCATGTGTTGAACAGCTGAAAAAGAAACTGCCCTCCGAGTGCCAAATAGACTTTACAGATGAACCTAAACCTAAATAAACACAGGATGAAAAGCAGGATCATGAGAGAGTTTGTGAACAAAGTTTGACATTGATAAATTTGCAAGCATTATCCTGAATACAACACTTATACTGTTGTCAATTTTTGCCATCAAATTGATATTTGGTGTTTTAAGACATCTTTGTTTTTTTCGATGTTGTTTCATAGCACTTAAGATGCAAGTGACTCTTAACGCCTTTTTTAGCTCACCTGGTCCGAAGGACCAAGGTGAGCTTATGCCATACCGTGGCGTCCGTCGTCCGTCCGTCCGTCCGTCAACAATTGACTTCTTCATAACCACAGATCAGAATTTGACCAAATTTGGTCAGAAGCATCCCTTTGGGGTGGGGACTCAAAATTGTACAAATGGTGGGGCTGACCCCCCAGGGGCCTGAGGGGTGGGGCCAAAAGGGGTCAATATAGCTATGTTGATATAAACGACTTCTTCTCTGAAACCGAGCAATGGATATCGCTCATATTTGCCTGGTAGCATCACTATGGGTAGGGGATTCCAAATTGTACAAATAATGGGGCTGACCCCCCAGGGACCTGAGGGGCGGGGCCTAATGTGGCCAATTGGGCTATATTGATATAAACGTCTTCTTCTCTGAAACAGAGAAATGGATATCGCTCATATTTGCCTAGTAGCATCACTATGGGGTGGGGATTCAAAATTGTACAAATGATGGGGCTGACCCCCCCAGAGGGCCTGAGGGGCGGGGCCAAAAGGGGTCAATATAGCTATGTTGATATAAACGACTTCTTCTCTGAAACCAAGCAAAGGATATTGCTCATATATGCCTGGTAACATCCCCTTTGGGTATGGATGTAAAATTTTACAAATGGTGGGGCTGATCCCCCAGGGGGCTGAGGGGCGGGGCCAAACAGGGTCAATTTGGCTAAATTGATAGGAACAGCTTCTTCTCTGAAACTATATATTCAATGGATATCACTCATATTCGCCAGGTAGCATCTACTTGGGGTAAGGATTCAAAATTGTACAAATGGTGGGGCCAAAAGGGATCAATTTGGCTAAATTGACATTTTTAGAATTTCAATAAAAGCAATGTTCATGTACCCATATAAAATGCTTATGATATATTGACATAGCAATACCAGTGGCAAATATACTTAAGCATCATTCTTGTTTCATATCTCATGAAACCAGGTGAGCGATACAGGCCCTCTGGGCCTCTTGTTTGTTGAACTACTGTAAACACGGAAATTTAGGCGAGGGGGAAATTAAAGCTTATTACACGTAGTCCTTTTGATCGCGAAAATTTCCCCTTTGATATCAATTTGCATGATCTCGAACTACAAATAAAGGTGGATCGATCACGAAAACCTGTATTGTTTACATATCAAAATCGCGAAATTACACACACACCCTGCGAAAATAACCACGTTTACAGTAGAGTTATCGCACGGCAACCTCTGTACGGAAAACTCTGATGCTGACATACCTATATGTCACCTGCTTTTGACACAATAGATCACAGAAAAAGATAATAATTACAAACACTGATCGATAGCGGAATATTAATTGTATTTTATTTGATAACATAATAACCATAGTTTTACATACAAATATACAACCAAATAAATTGTAAAACCTGGAAGAAAATAATATTAATCCAATCATACGTAACCCATTATGGCACATAACCAACACATACAAATCTGAACAGAAACAACATGTTCTAGTTAGAGCCAGTGGTCTGGCTGTGTAATGCATCTGCTTTCCGCCAGGACAGCATGTTGTATCCAATGATCATAAGTGAAAAGAGGAATGAGGTCACCAGAGTGATGTCATGGGTTTTCCCCAAGTACATCTTACCGAAGCGTAAGCCCCGTGCACATTGCTGACCTGGCCAACAACAGTGATTAATTTAAATCGTGTTTCTTTCTTTGTAAAATTTTAAAATTACTGTTGTAAAAGTTTGATTTCTATGCAAGATTTTTTGTTATCTTATTATTAAGCCTACAGATAATTAATTTGATATTTTAACAAAGTAGAAAAATGTAAAACTATTCATTTGAATTCAGTTTAGATAGTAAAATAAAACAGTATTTGTAAAGTGCCCAAAATAGAAAAATTATGCATTCAGTCCTTATTAACATGATGTAAATAATACTGTACTTACTACAATGGAGCTCGTATATCACAGGGACTTGGCGCGTTCTCAACCCCATGTTCCAAATACATGTATACTGTATAATACACCTACAGTATGTATATGGAACTCATGGTCAGAAACTTGTACCAAGTCCCTGTGGTTTATACTACCATACAGAAACATATGGAACATATACCAAAACATGATAATTTCTCTACAAAATGTGATTTAAATACAAAAACCTATACAAAAACCTATTAAGTAGCTTTATCTAGCCATCAAACATGCCGCTATAATATGTTGTAAGCAGTTTCACCTGGTTTATATACTCGTGTCCACCGAATGGTGAATGCGCCGTAATAGCTGAAGATAAACCTGTCAATAATAACCTGGGTTATATAATATATTAAACAGTAAGAGTTCAAACTTTGGTGTTATCAAAATAGATTGGCAAATTGATGAACTGGAGCATTAACGATACATGTAATACAGGACACATGTCAAAACTTTGATTAACGGAATGATAATATAGGGCAATGTCTTCAGCTAGAACTGTCACCAGGATGGCTGACTAATACTCCCCGCTCCTTAATCTACCCTGATTCCAACTCCACCCATTAAACAACTAGAACTGTCACCAGGATGGCTGACTAATACTCTCCACTCCTCAATCTATCTGGATTCCCACTCTACATCAGTCACTTGTTAGTAAAGATAAAAAAAAGGGAAAAATAGCGAACAAAACAGTAAGTACACGTACAGAACTTGATTGAACATGCTTGTGTGCTGAGTATTTAAGTTTATAGAATTTTGGCTGTGGGAAAAGTTGTCCACACAAGATTCTGTCTACAAGCACAGGAAAAGGGCATTAATGCCAGAACATTCAGTAAAATTTCAAAAGGTTTGGATGAAAACTGATGGAGGAGTTGGTCAGACAAGATTATATGTCTACAAACATGGATATATACACGGATAAAAACGTTAACTCATGTGCACATCGGTGTGTACCAACTACATTGGTGCAGTTTTGAGATGTTTGGACAACAGCTGTAGGAGTTCTACGGACATTATAAAGATTCGGTCTACCTACCGACATTATAAAGATTCGGTCTACCTACCGACATTATAAAGATTCGGTCTACCTACCGACATTATAAAGATTCGGTCTACCTACCGACATTATAAAGATTCGGTCTACAATCAACACTAAAAGGTATATCACTGCCGTAAAAAATAGGCTGAAAAACAACTTCAGTGCATCATGATTGCATCAACAAAGATTCACGAAAGATTTTATCAAAACTGTAGGAATTTAGTGTACCAGACAAATCCTTGACAAAGACAGATGGATGGACGTACAACCTGATTCCAGTACCCCCGCCCTAACTTCATTTTGGAGGTACATAATCAGATTACCACTAAAATAGGTATATTTACAGTATATGTCCTCGGATCAGTAACTTTGCAATGTACATATAACAAACTAATCAATTTGCTGACAAATCATAAGTACCAGTAAATATAATTATTATAAAATATCATTGATATATAATTATTTTGAATACTGGCATGTCTTGTACTGTTGAAATACACTAGGCATTTTAACTTTAAAACAATTTAAATGGTAAGGGTCCCATAATCCTTCTTCAGATACTCCGGAGGTATTTCATTGAACAGCTCAATGATAACACAGGACTTTAATGAAATACAGTCTATTCACTCAACACATCTACCTTGTTTTGGTTTGAAACATCAGTACTGGTATCAATACAGTAAACTGGAATGTAATTAATCTAAAGTAAAATAAATTTTGTTACATCAATTCAGCACAAATATCACTCTCAGTTTCATTAACCATATGCATCTTTTGGTATCAAAATGAGCATTACTAGGTATTTGTTTTCTCGCCAAGGATCACAAGTGCAAATTTTGCTTTTGTAAGGTAAGTAAACTATTAATTCAACGACTGAATCTTTTAACATCTCAATGGATAAACTTTTTGAGTACCCTGCCTGCTATGTATAATGTACTGTAAAAGTGGATATTTTCGCATGTGGAAATTTTCGCTAAGCCAGCTTCCAAAGTGTTCGCGGTGTGGATATTCTCGCGCCGTCAAGATATTTTTGCGCTAACTTGTATCTTTTATATCTAGTATTTTTATGTGTTAATATATTCGCGTGTGGAAATATTCGCGGAGATTTACTGATAGCGAAATAAGCGAAAATTTCCACACTGCGAATATTTCCACTTTTACAGTATAAAGAACAGTAATACATGAATTTGAAAATATCTTTAACATCTATAAATAGCTAAGTGCACTTCCTGCTAGAGTAGAAAGATTTCTGATATTCGGGAAAATATGTTCAGGAGTTGGCATATATAGAAAATGAGACAAAGGAAGAAAAATAAATAATAGATAAAATAAAGGTTACATACAATACTAAACAAAATTGCAGATACATAGTTTCTTTCAGTGGTTTTAAATTTTCAAAAAAAGCATATTTCAGTAATGTTTGTACAGTATAAATCAAACTTTATACAGATTGAAAACACAATTAACTGTTAATGAGTTTACTCTCAGTCAAGCATCAAAATTTCTGCAGTTCAAATCCATGCACAAAAATCATGAAAGCATGTGTGTGTATATACACAATCATACAAAATTTTCAAGCTAACATTACATGGATGTATAAATCTTCAATATTACGAATAATTCAATGTACATAATATACATAATACAAGATTTTACACAGGAAAAACAGACCATCTCGGAAGTGTACGTGTAATGAAATAAAACAATTTAATTTTCACTAATACAAATATATACATAAATAACATAATGTATACAATTCTCTTCACATTATCTTATGAGGAGATTCAATCCCAGAAGTCTGCAAAAAGCTGATTGACAGGTATATATTGGTATACAAGTTGTAAATTTTAAAAGCACATATCATGCAAAATAAATCTGAGAATTCTTCAAACTGAATATCATAATTTAAAAGTAGAAGTATTTGTTATAGGGATAAGACCTGTTGTATATCCACCTGCATGTGGTATCCATATCCCTACCTGTATGTGGTATCTATATCCCCCACCTGTATGTGGTATCCATATCCCCCACCTGTATGTGGTATCCCCCTCCCCACCTGTATGTGGTTTCCATATCCCCCCACCTGTATGTGGTATCCATATCCCCCACCTGTATGTGGTAGCCATATCCCCCACCTGTATGTGTATCCATATCCCTCACCTGTATTCGGTATCTATATCCCCGACCTGTATGTGGTATCCCCCCACCTGTATGTGGTATCTACATCCCCCACCTGTATGTGGTATCCATACCCCCCACCTGTATGTGGTATCCCCCCACCTGTATGTGGTATCCATATCCCCACCTGTATGTGGTATCTACATCCCCCACCTGTATGTGGTATCCATACCCCCCACCTGTATGTGGTATCCATATCCCCTCACCTGTATGTGGTATCCATATCCCCCACCTGTATGTGGTATCCATATCCCCATCTGTATGTGGTATCTATATCACCCACCTGTATGTGGTATCCATATCCCCTCACCTGTATGTGGTATCCATATCCCCCACCTGTATGTGGTATCCCTCACCTGTATGTGGTATCCCTCACCTGTATGTGGTATCCATATCCTCCCACCTGTATGTGGTATCCATATCCCCCACCTGTATGTGGTATCCATATCCCCCACCTGTATGTGGTATCCCTCACCTGTATGTGGTATCCATATCCCCCACCTGTATGTGGTATCCTCCCACCTGTATGTGGTATCCATATCCCCACCTGTATGTGGTATCCATATCCCCCACCTGTATGTGGTATCCTCCAACCTGTATGTGGTATCCATATCCCCCACCTGTATGTGGTATCCTCCCACCTGTATGTGGTATCCATATCCCCCACCTGTATGTGGTATCCTCCCACCTGTATGTGGTATCCATATCCCCCACCTGTATGTGGTATCCTCCCACCTGTATGTGGTATCCATATCCCCCACCTGTATGTGGTATCCATATCCCCCACCTGTATGTGGTATCCTCCCACCTGTATGTGGTATCCATATCCCCACCTGTATGTGGTATCTACATCCCCCACCTGTATGTGGTATCCATACCCCCCACCTGTATGTGGTATCCATATCCCCTCACCTGTATGTGGTATCCATATCCCCCACCTGTATGTGGTATCCATATCCCCCACCTGTATGTGGTATCTATATCACCCACCTGTATGTGGTATCCATATCCCCTCACCTGTATGTGGTATCCTCCCACCTGTATGTGGTATCCATATCCTCCCACCTGTATGTGGTATCCATATCCCCCACCTGTATGTGGTATCCATATCCCCCACCTGTATGTGGTATCCCTCACCTGTATGTGGTATCCATATCCCCCACCTGTATGTGGTATCCTCCCACCTGTATGTGGTATCCATATCCCCCACCTGTATGTGGTATTCATATCCCCCACCTGTATGTGGTATCCATATCCCCCACCTGTATGTGGTATCCTCCCACCTGTATGTGGTATCCATATCCCCCACCTGTATGTGGTATCCTCCCACCTGTATGTGGTATCCATATCCCCACCTGTATGTGGTATCCATATCCCCCACCTGTATGTGGTATCTATATCACCCACCTGTATGTGGTATCCATATCCCCCACCTGTATGTGGTATCCTCCCTCCTGTATGTGGTATCCATATCCCCCACCTGTATGTGGTATCCTCCCACCTGTATGTGGTATCCATATCCCCCACCTGTATGTGGTATCCTCCCACCTGTATGTGGTATCCATATCCCCCACCTGTATGTGGTATCTATATCCCCCACCTGTATGTGGTATTAATATCCCCCACCTGTATGTGGTATCCATATCCCTCACCTGTATGTGGTATCCTCCTACCTGTATGTGGTATCCATATCCCCCACCTGTATGTGGTATCCATATCCCCCACCTGTATGTGGTATCCTCCCACCTGTATGTGGTATCCATATCCCCCACCTGTATGTGGTATCCTCCCACCTGTATGTGGTATCCATATCCCTCACCTGTATGTGGTATCCTCCTACCTGTATGTGGTATCCATATCCCCCACCTGTATGTGGTATCCATATCCCCACCTGTATGTGGTATCCATATCCCCCACCTGTATGTGGTATCCATATCCCCCACCTGTATGTGGTATCCATATCCCCCACCTGTATGTGGTATCCATATCCCCCACCTGTATGTGGTATCCTCCCACCTGTATGTGGTATCCATATCCCCCACCTGTATGTGGTATCTATATCACCCACCTGTATGTGGTATCTATATCCCCTCACCTGTATGTGGTATCTATATCCCCCACCTGTATGTGGTATTAATATCCCCCACCTGTATGTGGTATCCATATCCCTCACCTGTATGTGGTATCCTCCTACCTGTATGTGGTATCCATATCCCCCACCTGTATGTGGTATCCATATCCCCCACCTGTATGAGGCATCCCCTCACCTGTATGTGGTATCCATATCCCTCACCTGTATGTGGCATCCCCTCACCTGTATGTGGTATCCATATCCCCACCTGTATGTGGTATCCATATTCCTCACCTGTATGTGGTTTCCCCCCTCCCCACCTGTATGTGGTATCTATATCACCCACCTGTATGTGGTATCTATATCCCCCACCTGTATGTGGTATCTATATCCCCCACCTGTATGTGGTATCTATATCCCCCACCTGTATGTGGTATCTATATCCCTCACCTGTATGTGGTATCCATATCCCTCACCTGTATGTGGCATCCCCCCTCCCCACCTGTATGTGGTATCCCTCACCTGTATGTGGTATCCATATCCCTCACCTGTATGTGGTATCCTCCCACCTGTATGTGGTATCCATATCCCCCACCTGTATGTGGTATCCTCCCACCTGTATGTGGTATCCATATCCCCCACCTGTATGTGGTATCCATATCCCCCACCTGTATGTGGTATCCTCCCACCTGTATGTGGTATCTATATCACCCACCTGTATGTGGTATCCATATCCCCCACCTGTATGTGGTATCCTCCCACCTGTATGTGGTATCCATATCCCCCACCTGTATGTGGTATCCTCCCACCTGTATGTGGTATCCATATCCCCCACCTGTATGTGGTATCCATATCCCCCACCTGTATGTGGTATCTATATCACCCACCTGTATGTGGTATCCATATCCCCCACCTGTATGTGGTATCCTCCCACCTGTATGTGGTATCCATATCCCCCACCTGTATGTGGTATCCTCCCACCTGTATGTGGTATCCATATCCCCCACCTGTATGTGGTATCCTCCCACCTGTATGTGGTATCCATATCCCCCACCTGTATGTGGTATCTATATCCCCCACCTGTATGTGGTATTAATATCCCCCACCTGTATGTGGTATCCATATCCCTCACCTGTATGTGGTATCCTCCTACCTGTATGTGGTATCCATATCCCCCACCTGTATGTGGTATTCATATCCCCCACCTGTATGTGGTATCCTCCCACCTGTATGTGGTATCCATATCCCCCACCTGTATGTGGTATCCTCCCACCTGTATGTGGTATCCATATCCCTCACCTGTATGTGGTATCCTCCTACCTGTATGTGGTATCCATATCCCCCACCTGTATGTGGTATCCATATCCCCACCTGTATGTGGTATCCATATCCCCCACCTGTATGTGGTATCCATATCCCCCACCTGTATGTGGTATCCATATCCCCCACCTGTATGTGGTATCCATATCCCCCACCTGTATGTGGTATCCTCCCACCTGTATGTGGTATCCATATCCCCCACCTGTATGTGGTATCTATATCACCCACCTGTATGTGGTATCTATATCCCCCACCTGTATGTGGTATTAATATCCCCCACCCGTATGTGGTATCCATATCCCTCACCTGTATGTGGTATCCTCCTACCTGTATGTGGTATCCATATCCCCCACCTGTATGTGGTATCCATATCCCCCACCTGTATGAGGCATCCCCTCACCTGTATGTGGTATCCATATCCCTCACCTGTATGTGGCATCCCCTCACCTGTATGTGGTATCCATATCCCCACCTGTATGTGGTATCCATATTCCTCACCTGTATGTGGTTTCCCCCCTCCCCACCTGTATGTGGTATCTATATCACCCACCTGTATGTGGTATCTATATCACCCACCTGTATGTGGTATCTATATCCCCCACCTGTATGTGGTATCTATATCCCCCACCTGTATGTGGTATCTATATCCCTCACCTGTATGTGGTATCCATATCCCTCACCTGTATGTGGCATCCCCCCTCCCCACCTGTATGTGGTATCCCTCACCTGTATGTGGTATCCATATCCCTCACCTGTATGTGGTATCCTCCCACCTGTATGTGGTATCCATATGCCCCACCTGTATGTGGTATCCTCCCACCTGTATGTGGTATCCATATCCCTCACCTGTATGTGGTATCCTCCCACCTGTATGTGGTATCCATATGCCCCACCTGTATGTGGTATCCTCCCACCTGTATGTGGTATCCATATCCCCCACCTGTATGTGGTATCCATATCCCCCACCTGTATGTGGTATCCTCCCACCTGTATGTGGTATCTATATCACCCACCTGTATGTGGTGTCCATATCCCCCACCTGTATGTGGTATCCTCCCACCTGTATGTGGTATCCTCCCACCTGTATGTGGTATCCATATCCCCCACCTGTATGTGGTATCCTCCCACCTGTATGTGGTATCCATATCCCCCACCTGTATGTGGTATCTATATCCCCCACCTGTATGTGGTATTAATATCCCCCACCTGTATGTGGTATCCATATCCCTCACCTTTATGTGGTATCCATATCCCCCACCTGTATGTGGTATCCATATCCCCCACCTGTATGTGGTATCCATATCCCCCACCTGTATGTGGTATCCTCCCACCTGTATGTGGTATCCATATCCCCCACCTGTATGTGGTATCCTCCCACCTGTATGTGGTATCCATATCCCTCACCTGTATGTGGTATCCTCCTACCTGTATGTGGTATCCATATCCCCCACCTGTATGTGGTATCCATATCCCCACCTGTATGTGGTATCCATATCCCCCACCTGTATGTGGTATCCATATCCCCCACCTGTATGTGGTATCCTCCCACCTGTATGTGGTATCTATATCCCCCACCTGTATGTGGTATCTATATCCCTCACCTGTATGTGGTATCCATATCCCTCACCTGTATGTGGCATCCCCCCTCCCCACCTGTATGTGGTATCCCTCACCTGTATGTGGTATCCATATCCCTCACCTGTATGTGGCATCCCCTCACCTGTATGTGGTATCCATATCCCCACCTGTATGTGGTATCCATATCCCTCATCTGTATGTGGTATCCCCCCTCCCCACCTGTATGTGGTATCCCTCACCTGTATGTGGTATCCATATCCCTCACCTGTATGTGGTATCCCCCCTCCCCACCTGTATGTGGTATCCATATCCCCCACCTGTATGTGGTATCCATATCCCCCCACCTCTATGTGGTATCCATTTCCCTCACCTGTATGTGGTATCCCCCCACCTGTGTGTGGTATCCCCTCACCTGTATGTGGTATCCCCCCACCTGTAAGTGATATCCCCAGCTGCCTGTGGCAGTAGAGAATAAGTAACTTATCCAATTATCTTTTAAAACATGTATGATCAAGGTATTTTAGTGAAATCAGATCTATGGCTTTTTTTATTGACTATTTATAGACTATTGTTGTTTGTATGTAAAAGAGGCGGGGCACAATTTGTAATGGCCACTAGATATCTTACCGAGTACATTATCTTGGGAATAAAATAAAAACAATTTCCAATATTAATTTACATAGAGCAGCATATTTTTTCTCACATTAAGTTTGTAATTAATCTCAGTTGTCAAAATCTTGTTCTCGTTTTTTATTTTAATATCCTACAGACAGCCGGACAGTCTAAATATGTTTCAGTAGTGCCTACAACCAATTAATGTTGAATATCCCACCCACGGTAGTGAATGTTTTGCTAGTAAACCTATTCAAGCATATAACTGTTACAGTAACACCTACATGTACAGTAAAAACTGTTGAATGCCCCACTTCCTGTATCTCCTGATGTAAGCTGTAATAATACTGTAAACATTTGAGTGACGGCTACGATATGACCAGAGTTTTATGTCCCACACTGTGAAGTGAGCGCACGTCTCTCCCGATATAAGTTGTAATATATTGTAAACATTTTGGTGACGTCTACAATACGACAGGTGTCCGATCAATGTCCCACTCTCTGCAGTATTAAGCGTTGTCTCCCCGATATAAGTTGTAACATTGTAAACATTTAGGTGACGTCTACAATACGACAGGTGTCTGATGTCCCACTCTCTGCAGTAAGCGTTGTCTCCCCGATATAAGTTGTAATATTGTAAACATTTAGGTGACGTCTACAATACGACAGGTGTCTGATGTCCCACACTGTGAAGTGAGCGCACGTCTCTCCCGATATAAGTTGTAACATTGTAAACATTTAGGTGACGTCTACAATACGACAGGTGTCTGATGTCCCACTCTCTGCAGTAAGCGTTGTCTCCCCGATATAAGTTGTAACATTGTAAACATTTAGGTGACGTCTACAATACCACAGGTGTCTGATGTCCCACTCTCTGCAGTAAGCGTTGTCTCTCCCTATTCATGCTTGTTGTGAATGTTTCTTGTTGATGATATCGGAAAACTTTCATAAATGCAAAGATTGTCAATAGGAGCCAGCAAATCCACAACATCCAACCAGCAAACTGGAAAAATATATAAGCATTGCCATTATAAGCAAATATATAAAATTTTCACATACATAATAGTGTAACAATGCATAGCATCGATATACACAGTTACACATCCATAACGAGTCTCCAGTTTGTGACTGGAGTCTCCAGTTTTTCGGTATAGCCATATAATATTCTTTAGGTTGATTTGATTGGTCAATGTAGCGGTAAATGCAAAATGCAGATATGCAGTTAAAAACGAAACAAAGTTAAGATTGAATGCAAGCTGAATAAGTGGATGAATCTTTTCAAATACATGTAACACATTAATAAAATTATATTTCTGATTCAAATGCAGTCTTATTATCACCAAAAATGATTCAAACAGATATAATTTTGTTATCTGTGCTGAAACGCATTAGTTCATTAATTTATTTCACCAGCAGTTTTATATGATATATATATAACCACCAGCACTAATTAAAACTACCCGGTATGCCGTTTATATTTTCTAAAGATATTTCTTGTTTTCAGTACATCTGGCAATCCCCAGTGTAAAATTTTGATATAAGTGTAGGCATCTGCATCTGGTTATTACTTATAGAGGGTTTGGTTTGTTTTTGTTTAACGTCCTATTAACAGCCAGGGTCATTTAAGGACGTGCCAGGTTTTGGAGGTGGAGGAAAGCCGGAGTACCCGGAGAAAAACCACCGGCCTACAGTCAGTACCTGGCAACTGCCCCACGTAGGTTTCGAACTTGCAACCCAGAGGTGGAGGGCTAGTGTTAAAGTGTCGGGACACCTTAACCACTCGGCCACCGCGGCCCCAACTTATAGAGGGAAAAAAGAATTTTATGTTAAATAGTATGAAAGATAATCTGGTCTTGCCAAGTAAGCAAGGGACATAACTCTATATTTTTGACACAGTTTTAATACAACACTCGACCACTATCAGAGATACTCTAAAACCAAATTTGGCGATTCAAATTTACATAACAATTACCTCATGCTCCATTGGACTGATGATTTCATACTCAAACAAAATAAAAAGTTTATCCTTACAGGTTAATTAATCTAAAATGTATTCTACTTACCGGTACTAATTAAGGTTAATAATTAAATCAATCAGTCTCAAATACATTCTACAATTGTACTTACCAAGGTTAATCATTAAATCATTTAGTCTCAAATATATTTTACTTACTTAGTTTAACCATTAGATCATAAATTGTCTTGAATACATTTTACTTACCTGGAACTAAGTTAATCCTTAAATAAATTAGTCTCGGATATATTTTACTTACCTGCGCCAGAGTCATTTCTGTATAAAAATTTCCCGTTTCGAGGTTTGTTCCTTTGTCTGTAAACTGGATAAAATCTCCGAATTCACATCTGTAGACAGGAAATATAATTCTTAATATGGCCTTTTCAGCGCTTTCTTTTATAGGTATTTTGAGGATGAAACCTATTTGAAAGTTGGTGCAATTTGTGGGCAATTAACCGCATGCAGAAAATTTGGAAACATATATGTAGCAACAGTGGTTTTAAATCTTTATTTGGAATTCAATATGAAAAATTTAATAAAATATTTTGCTTACTATATTGGCAAATTCCACAGAACACATTAAACATTTGGCTAAATTTATTTCTAAACAAAAAGATTATCTTAAAAAGACTGAAATGTGCAGAAATAAATAATGACTGATTGAGAAAATTTATGTCGATGTTGGGGAAAAATACTGTGCCCTAATATACACCTTCCAAATTCCTTGCTTTCTTAATTTAAATTGTATAATATAGACATGTATCTATGTTATCATAAAAGATGAGGTATCCTAAAATATGAAAAGATAAAAATTTGGACATTTAGACAAACAAACAGAGGGCAATATTCCACCTAGTGAATTGAACAAGTGGAATTCTTTTGTCAATAGAAATAAAATTGACTGAATTCTAGCTATCTGTACTTACTGAAGAATATCTGACGGAGGAGTTGTCAGTAATGAACACCAGGTATGAAATCCGACGCTGAGTGTGAGAGAAGAGGCAAACAGCAACAGGAAAATCACCAACGACACGATCGCAGTCATGAAGGCATCCAGCCATGAACTAAAACATACAAATATACAACAGTGAACGCCATGTAGTCTGCAAGATGGTTTAGTTTCCTTTATCATCTTTAATTTCGATATAATAGCGGCTTGTTTTTTTTTGTTTTTTTTTTAACGTCCTATTAACAGCCAGGGTCATTTAAGGATGTGCCAGGTTATGGAGGTGGAGGAAAGCCGGTGTACCTGTCAGTACCTGGCAACTGCCCCATGTAGGTTTCGAACTCGCAACCCAGAGGTGGAGGGCTAGTGATAAAGTGTCGGGACACCTTAACCACTTGTCCACCGCGGCCCCGAATAATAGCGGCTATTAACAATCTAATCAAAATCAGACGTACGTATGAACGGAGAGTAGCGTAGTACAAATGTACATCTGATTTTAATTAGGTTGGGCTATTAATTAATTAAGGCACCAAAATGAAATACCCAGCTAATATTTGTATAAAAACAAATGTAAAGAACTATTTACTGCAGAAAGTAAAGAAGTTGTTGTATTGCTAAATTCAATACCCGTAAACAAAGTCTAACTTCTTTAATTCGACATCCACAACCTATCAACCCTGTGGGATGTAACAACAACAGTGTAAGTTTTATAATGTAATCATCAAGCCATAAAATCAACAACTAGAGTTCACCCACAGAGTTCACTACAAAATGTGACCTTAATGATATTATCACATTAAGTGATTACTCTGAGGGAGGGACCTTCTATTAGACCAAGGTGAAATTTTTATTGACATTATGGGAGAAGAATTTAATAAAGATGTAAATTACTAAATCTGTCTCCAGACTCATCTCATATGTTATATCATTTGTAATGGAACCCTTGTGCTCTCAGGTTAGATCCTTCCTGTACAGATAGATAAATTGTAATTGTTTTAGCTTGCTCATTTTACATTATCAGGCCTGGATCTGTATTCAGCGAGACACAACTTCCTTATGTACTGGTACATGTAAGTGTACTTCAGTGAAGGATGTTTCAGATCAGATGTGAAGATAGAGTATTTGATCATCATCCCTGGTATCGAGGATGTATCTGAAGTTAAAATCCCTTTATTTGAATGGACATGCAGACAAGTGTTTTAAATATATTTCCCATGTTGGACCCCCAGTCCTCTTGATAATCCCATTCTATCATATTCCAAGGTAAATATTAGTGCATATTGGAGAATATAGTTGAGGTATTCTGATAATACCATCATAATTTACAAACAAATGTTAAAATGCTGCACTTCAATTCTTATAAATAATAAAGAAAGGTTGTCCCCATATTCTTGATGATAAGCTTTTGGCCCCAGATACATGTACGGTATCTATTTTAAACAAATTTGCTGAGCACCAATTTCAGAGATAACCATGTTGTATGATCATAGAAATAACAAAGAAGTCGATTGCAAGTACAAGCCAACTCCTTCAGTCTGGTAAAATTTTTGCTGGAGTTATTGCCCTTTTCATAATTACCTGTTTTCTAGACTTTTTTTGTTACTTATCATGTACTTTTATTGTGTCAAATTACAGGCTGATTTTGAACCCCATATCGAAATTCCATTTTTGCTAGAATTAATAATTTATGGTCCTTTGCATTCTGGTTATTATCACAATTAATAGTTTTTCATCCTTTTTTCCGCAACCTTTTGCCACATTAAATTGAATCTTCACACATGTATGTGCCTTATTCAGAAAACAGAAAGTATGATGATTTTAATAATTAATATGATGACCATGAAATTTTCAAAATGACACTTTTCAATTAAGTGGGCACAGGCTATATAATCCACTTCTGTGGAATTCTAGTTGATGAATTGTGACAGAATAAGAGTACAGGATTATGATTATCCATACACGATAAAGATTTGTCAGAATTTTGAAGTCGGTGAAAATGTTCAATTATATTACCACGTTAGACTAAATGCACTATTGCATTACAGGTAATAGCAATTATTGCCGATTAACACTCAGGTTTATCAGATATCATTATACAGACTGATCATGCCTGTCGAAAGCATCTTGCAAAAAAAAACATACACTTATTTTATCTACAGCGACTCGGGTGTGAAATTTGGTCCCCAAATGGCTGCATTTAGGGACATAAAAATTCTTATGGCACATGGAAATTTGAAAGTCTTACATAGACAAAGAGAAAATGGCCCATAAGAATTTTTAAAATCTAGACTCGGCCTTAAGCTTCCCAATCCCTGTTAAATTTCCCAAAACAAATTCTTTCACAAGTCTTCAGTTTCCACCAAATGAATGCTCAAGCATTCAGTAAAGTGTTTCAAGCTGTCTGTACATAATGGCACCATTATATAAGTGTTTTTATATTGACAGCTTGCCAATAGCTATAATTATATCAATGGTGTATATATGATGTACACCAGTTAGAGGTAACGATTTTCATTTGGTCATTGACTCATGGGCTAAAATATATAGATCTAGTATGAAAGGGCGATATGTCTGTTCAGGTGAAAGATACAGTCGGCCAGAACCTTTTCGATTTATGGATATTGATTTGACAAACTGAAAGTAGAAATCAACATATGGTTATTATTTGCAGTTCATCATAATTGTTACCTGTCAGTGTCTTTGATCAGATAAGCAGATTCCCAAACGACATAGAACATTGATATCAGCATGACTATGACGCCCATAAAGATATTGAAGCCACAAGCACTGGAGGGACCCCAAACAACGTTCTCCAGTTCCATCTGAGAGGAGTTGGCTGCGCTCACCCATTTTCCTTTAGCATAAAGAAGACAGTGTCCGCCGAATTCGTTTACGTTAACAGAAACGGGTATAAACAACATAAATGCCACAATGAACGACACAAAATATGCTGTCACTTGTGACAGAACAAGAATGTTACCGAGTCCCATGTTAAAACTCGGGTTAAACCTCCCTTTTAGCACATGACATGTTTACTTCCGGTTTTCCCAGCATGCATTGTTATATTGATGTCGGCTGGTAGAAGTAGGACGATATGGAAGACGTTAAAGACAATCAAGGTAGTCCAGTTGTAATCTTATTGATTGAGACATATCAGATGAGTGCTCTTTGCTTTATGTTTATCTGACTTTAATGCAATGTACTTATTTTCTAGTTGCATAATGAACAGGCGTTTATTTTCATTTAATCAGCAGCATAAAGGGAATAATTACAGAATCCCCTGTTTTTATTCAGTTATTTAGTGTTTTCTCTTTGTGATTCTTTAATTGAGACGAAATTACTATTTCATTTAGATAAGATATGCAATATCACCAATAAAAACGAGGTGTCACATGTTTTCGATATTTTTTGCAGCACAAATGATGGTGCAAAAAGCTAGACTTGCATATATAAACATGTCGCATAACCTGTTTTGACGAATTTAAATGCGTGTCGTACTAGTACGGTGTATTGTTAACACTTTGACAAACAAACCATATAACTTTCGCTATCAGGGCAAGAAGAAGAACCCAAAGAAGATGTTGCGAATGTGGAAGAAGCAGCAAAAGATGAAACGCCTGCTGAGGCTGTCGCATTAAATACAGAGCTTGAAAAATACTGGAAAGCAGTGCGTGACAATCCTTCGGACTTCACAGGATGGACATACCTTCTTCAATATGTAGAACAAGAGGTGGTTATAAAACAAATGAGAAATGATAATGAAACGTTTGACACAATCCTGCATACTATAAATCAGTAATAGTCCTGGATTTTGGTAACGGTACTACATTATATAATAAATAAGTTACTCAAATGCAGGATAATTTGAAATAGAATGAAGCACATAAATTTCTTTTATACATTTGTAATAAAAAAGGACATTATGAAAATCTTTTGAACATGGCCCCATAATCAAAGTTGTGCAAATATAGTGTCACATTAAATATTGGCGCTTGTTGAAAAAGATGATGCCCCTTTTTTGTTGCAAATGCATGAGAAAAAAAAATGTGTTTCTTTTTCCAATTATCCTGCATTTGTTTAACTTATTTATTACTAAAATGCAGGCCTATAACCGTCTAATGTGGGAGTAATATATAGTTATATCGCAGCAAAACATTATTGCTAATTATGTTTAACGAGCTTACACTAAGTTGCAGTAACGACAACCATAACCTTACATTAAGTTTTTTTTTTAATCCCAAATTGCTGTTAAGTTACATTCCATCTATACAGTTACCACCTTCCATTAGAGAACAAATCAGCACTTTCATGATTAAGTAAGACTTCAGAAACACAGGTTTAATTCCACATTTAACATTATGTATGACAAAATAAAGCTGTATTTGCAAATGGTCAAAGTGATAGCTGATTGAAGCTAGAAAGTTTTGAAAATTGAAAATAAAGAACAAAATAATTGTCATTGCAGAATAAAATTGAAGCAGCCAGAGAAGCATATGACGCCTTCTTTGGTCACTATCCATATTGTTACGGGTATTGGAAAAAGTATGCTGACATGGAAAAGAGGCATGGCAACCTTGAAAAGGCAACTGAGGTATGGTTAAATGTTTCAGCTTGAAAATTATTCTTTTTGATCACTAATCAAAAAGGTTTCTGGAAATCACTTTCATTGTGAGAGAATTATTTGCGACAAATATATCGGTTCGGTTTCCAATTCAGATACCTGGAATGGAAGTGTTTCTTTAAACTGAAGCACATGTATATAAACAATGTTTTGATATCTGTTTGCTGGTTCAGATCCTGTTAAACAAGGCTTAATGAACAAAATGAAGTGATTTCAGAAATTTTTTCTGAGAAAAGTGATGGAATTGGATTTCTAAAAGACTACAATTGAAACTTTTCTTGGTTTGGGAAAGTAGGCTCAATTTCATATTTTGGCTTTGGTATAAAAAGAAATGTGACAGATGGGGAAATGACTTGGTATTTTCAGAACAGACATGGTAATAAATGATTTATTACTATATATTCCAAATCCCCATACACCAACTAATTACCAGCTTTTCTCATTATATCTAATATTCATTTTTGATTTTCATGCCATCAATAGTGACCCAGCAGCTGGGTTGGAATGTATCAAAATTTATATTTGTATGTATTGCAAAAAAAAAACCATCACTGCAGTGCATAGCTTCACTACGAATTCCAACTAAACATTTCAAGTTTGGGGCAGGGCTTTCAGTTGATCAATATCTCAAGATTCAGAATATAAGTCAATTACACATGTCCTTGCAAGCGCTAGTACCAAAATCAGTTCTGAAGAGTTAAAACAATAATCTCCAGGGTTAACTGGATCGTTGTGGTGACAAGAAAGTTTAAACAGAAATATTTTAAGTGAATGCATCACTAAAAAAAAATGAACATACTTAATGTCGGTACCTGTAAACTCCTGAATGTTAGGTGATATTTTAGTGTTCCTCTGAGGTGGTGGTTGGTATATACCATAGTACAGGTAAGACAATCTTTATTGCAGCTGAGACACCAACATGTGAGATCTGGGATATGTATCAAATATTGAATGAATGACGGAATTCTATGGTATTATTATAATTTTCATATGTTGTGACTATGTACAATGAAATCTTCATTTATCATATATGGAGTTTGGGATGAACTGTATATTTTGTAGATTTGATATCTTGTCTTCTGCTAAAATAGATCAATAGAGAGTATACATGCTAACAAAATGTATGATCAGGAATGATTTGCTCTTCTTACAGAGGCTTGCTGCAACAAAACAATAGGTTGTACATAAAATTAAATTGTAGGTTGAATGGTGATTGGTAATCCCAGGATATAGGGACTGAAGTTGAAGGCAAGGTATTGAAATAAACATTTACTGCTTGGGTTAAAAAAGGAGACCTTTGACAGTGATAAAATGTTTTTCTTTGCAGAAATTGAGTAACCATGACTTTGTCAGTATTGTGTAAGCTGATGGGGATATGATTGCTTAAATTTCCCCCAAATGTTCTTGGCCCTTTGTTCATGAGGGATCTTACAATCTCTTCCTAGTTGCTCATCCCAAGCTAGGAACCCAAGACGTCAGCTTGAAGGGGAAACATGGTCACCACAGCAGAAGAGAAACACAAAAGTTTGTACATCGCGTTGACTTGCACAGGAATTTGTTTCCGATGGTAATGCCGCGAATCACTGTTGGTTTTGTATATTTCATGTTGAATGTGTTGCCGGATTAGATTTGGATTTAAAACAAGGGAAGTAATCATGTAATGATTTTTGGCTGTTTTTTTCCCCTACAGGTGTTTGACAAAGGAGTTGTGGCGATTCCACTGAGCATAGAATTATGGCTACATTATATCAACTTTTATATAGGCGAATACACAAGCACAGAACAGGGAGAATCTGACATCAGGAAGTAAGTTAGAATTTTAACACTCTGAAATTAGATGGCCAATACTATAAGTTTGATGACATACTTTCAATTAACTTCTGTATGGACAGTAAATAAACATAAAACATACCCTTTTCAAATACTCGTACAGTTAATAAACATAAAATATACCCTTTTCAAATAAATGTACCTATACCAGTTATTATACGAAGATAAGGAAATCATCATCAATATCCTTTATAGGTTGTATGAAAAAGCATTGTCAGCAGCGGGCCATGATTTCCGGTCAGACAAGCTGTGGGACTCCTACATTACCTGGGAGAAGGACATGATGCGAGTGACTGAGCTCTACACTCGACTGCTAGCCATACCAACACAGCTCTATAGCCACCACTTTGAGAAGTAGGTTTTCAATATTCATTGTTCATTAACACTGACAGAATCTGTGTGTCCTGTGTGGTATAGACAGAGAAATCTCGATCGAAGGATAAGACTTTTGAGGTTTCTAAGAAACTAAAAAGAAGATAAAATGTTAATAATAAAACTGACTTAACCAAGTGAAGTTTAGGATCATTAATTTACCTATAACTAGATAGGACACACAGCTGGTGAACATTTCCCAACATTTACGATCAAATATAAGTCATTCTAGTAGAATTTTACACAGTCTATTCATTTGTGTTCTGCACCTTTATAGTCTTGGCAATTATCTTTATTTTTGAAAGTTTAAAAGGATGAATATATTTGTATTAAGTATTAAAAAATATTTATAGAAAAAATACTGTAGATGTGAGATTAAGTCCGAGTGTAAAAAAAGTTATTATAATTACACTTGCTTCATATTCTATTTGTCCTGGACTTTGGCAGATGATTAATACTAAATATAATTTCTTGAGTTGTACATTATTGTAAACTTGACATTCCAGCTTCAAACAGCATGTTTACATGCACAATCCCAAAGAGATTTTGAGTCTTGATGACTTCCTGAAGCTACGACAAGATGTTGTTGCCAAATCAGCCTCCCCTGATGAGGAAGATGAGGATGCTGTGCCCTCTGGAGATGTAGCTCCCCCTGGTGAGGAGGATGTCCCTCCCGGTATGGAAACAGACGGAGGAAAGGTGAGACTAAGTTAGCAATATGTTTTCTAACCAAATCCTTAATAGAAGTGTAGAACGTTGAATGTCATGTGGAAAGCTTAGCCTAATACTTAGAGATTCACTGTTGAAATGCCGAATGTGTTGTATTAATATTAGGGTTAGGGTAATTGTAATTGATACTAAAGTTGTGTTGTGGAGATACCCATTGATCACCTTACTGTCTACGATTTAATAGTTTATCTTTGGCTTTTGTCAGGGAGATGAAGCAGAAATAAACAAGATAAAGGAGAGAATTATACAAATTCAGGAGGAAACTTTCAAAAAGACAGAGGAGGAAGTCAGCAAAAGGTGGAATTACGAGGAGGCAGTAAGTGACAGTAGTTAGAACTCGTTGGTGTCTGTACTGGTGGGGGCCGCGGTGGCCGAGTGGTTAAGGTGTCCCGACACTTTATCACTAGCCCTCCACCTCTGGGTTGCGAGTTCGAAACCTACGTGGGGCAGTTGCCAGGTACTGATAGTAGGCCAGTGGTTTTTCTCCGGGTACTCGGCTTTCCTCCACCTCCAAAACCTGGCACGTCCTTAAATCACCCTAGCTGTTAATAGGACGTTAAACAAAAACAAACAAACCAAAACTGTTCTGGTGGTCTTCAATGGAGAGCAGGTCTAAAACTCCAGAAACCAACTTATCAACAGGCTGATTATGGAAATAGCAAACTACTTTTATAGGCAAACTATTGTACAATGTTTATGAGAGATATTGAAAGATAAGTTCCTAAATCTGCATGTCTTGCTTAACTGAAAATTTTCTATAACCAAGTTACCATAGTTAGTCGCAGGTACGTGTCTGATAACACTGACTAGGGTGGACATCCTGACAAAACTTTGATTTATATCAGCGAAAATGCTATAGGATGAAAGCAATTGTTATATTGATTTTTGGTTTACAGTTGCAAATTAAACATGATGAGTTCTTTAAATGAATGGCATAAAAATGAATAGAATACAGACAAATCATAACGTTAGATGTTAAATATTTATCAGTCTTTACAAAATTACTCTTAAAATGTACATTTGTTTCCTTGGTGTACCCAAGGAAACAAATGTACATTTTAAGAGTAATTTTGTAAAGACTGATAAATATTTAACGCTCAATACTCAGATAATTTGATTTTGCCAAAAGTTTCTATTTACAGTTCAGGTTTGCATCAAAAACCATGCGACGATTGAGCATTTGCATTTCTTATTATAAAAAAGATGTGATTATATTTGGGTTTTTTGTTGGCAGATAAAAAGGCCATACTTCCATGTGAAACCATTAGAGCGCTCACAACTGAAAAACTGGAGAGAATATTTGGACTATGAAATGCAGAATGGGGACTACAAAAGGGTTGTGACACTGTTTGAACGTTGCATGATTGCCAGTGCTCTCTACGAAGATTTCTGGATGAAGGTATTCATGATTTTGATATTCTGATCAAGTATTTAAAACCAAGTGAGTACCCATTATTTTGTGTTTTTACCCAAAGTCTATCAAATGTGTAACATGTTTTTACTCCTTTTAAGGATAATGGATATTTATTAAGTGATTTAATTTTCTAATGCAATGTCTATTTTTCACCAGTATGCAAAGTATATGGAGGACCATGGGGCAGAAGGTGTGCGCAATGTCTACACTCGAGCCTGTAAAATACATCTGCCAAAGAAACCCTACATCCATCTTGCCTGGGCAGCATTTGAAGAGCGACAGGGTAATTAAGCTGTCCAGCAGTATATACAGATTCTATCCAAAATTGACAACCTTCGTTATCGAAGAACAATATTGGGCTTTAAAAGCCTCCATTTGTCCGTATTAGTCATGTTCATCCCAGATATGTTTAGGACTATTCCAGATGTTAGATGAGGTTCTTAAGCACTTTCTATGACTCCCAACAATTTTTGTTTCACCATAACAACAAATTGGAAATTAAGTCTTTTCTTTTGGCATTGACTTTCACCCAGATTTTCTTAAAAAAGCTCCGTTTCTCAAAATAATCAGTACTACAGTAACTGAATCTGATGTTTGGTTAGATCATATGAAAGGTATAACATCCGAATAGCCAATTCATATCTATTTACACTGTATGTAGATCTATATGTTGAAATACATTTAAGGATTAAACTGTCTTTTTTTGGTGTCTATGGTCGATATAGATGCCAGAGCTTTGCAAACAAACATGTCATATTGTGCGCTCAATATGACATGTTTGTTTGCAAAGCTCTGGCATCTATATCGACCATAGACACCAAAAAAAGACAGTTTAATGCTTATATTTACATTCTCAACATATTCGTTTTGTTATTTTTGAAAATTGAGTTAGCATAAAAATGCCAATTTTTCGTCAATGGGGTTCGACAAATAGAACAGCCTATTTATTCAAAATTCATTGTCACATGTAGATTGGCAAAAAAAAAAGTGCATTGAAATAATACGAAATAAAGCAGAGTCTGTTCAATTCTTTTTATTATTTGTGTAACAATATTGTATAAAATGTCTTTTTGATACTTTTTAATTAACATAAAAACCGAT
Organism: Pecten maximus; assembly: GCF_902652985.1. NCBI lineage: Eukaryota > Metazoa > Mollusca > Bivalvia > Pectinida > Pectinidae > Pecten > Pecten maximus. Next base: position 8,086,047 of record NC_047017.1, on the reverse strand, counting down.
TTACGTTAGTTACAAGTAGTTCCGGTGGGTGAATATATTCATGCGCGGCATGGATTGTTGTCACGTTTTGGGTGTCAATTATGGTCACACAGACTGCAGATCTTTTTACTAAGTTTATATCGTGGCTTTGCCACCAAAATGTAAATATAGCCACATGTACCCTATAATTAATAGCCCGTGGAGATAATTGAATAATTATTTAATCCAAGGAGATTGAGCTGGTAACATTTACATTGTATGATCACAGGAAACCACTCGTCTGCATGGGAGATTCTAGCTAATCTGGACAAGGTCGTCCCTGGCTTAGTGATGGTATCCATGAGAAGGATAAGCCTCGAGAGGAGGACTGGTAGTAAGGAAGATGCTGAGGCCCTATTCCGTGACTACATCGAGAATGCCTCACTGCCAGAAATCGGCTCCTACTTCTCCATCAAGTATGCTCGCTATCTCTTTAAGGTAAATTGACATTTTTTATTCATCTTTAGAATTTAGGCAGTGTCTTTCCCTTGAAATGGTTTACAGGACTGTGATATAGTAACTTTAGATGACTATTTCATCAAAGTTTAGAAATTTTGAATTTAATAGTGGAGGCCTTAGTCTAAAAATTGTGAAATTGCAGTGTCGATACTTTTAACAATCCAGCTTAAGGGATTATGTACCAATTTCAGCTTAAGCGATTATTCATTCAAATGAAAACTTCTTATCATCAAAAATAATTTTGAGACAGATCCAATTAAGTTGTTCATTATTTAGGCATTTGAAGTGATTACGATATTTAATAGGTAATTAATGTAATTGTTTATTTCAGATTTGTGGAGAGCGGGAGCAGGCCAGAAAAGTATTAACAGATGCCATTGAAAAAGACAAGGTATGTTCGGAAAAATAGCCTTGAAGTTCTTAGTATTAATTTAGGGCTTTTAATCAAAATTGCTCCCATGTCCTAGATTTATAAATTAACTCTGTAAGATTTGAAACACAATGTTTAATTGAGGGTAAGGTGTGTGATATTTAGCTCGCCTCTCAGAGAGAGGGACAGCTAATGTTGTTGCCTCGGCATAGGTGTCAGCGTTGGTTTCTAAATGTTGATTTTATTTTGTGCATGTGTAGAAAGGTATCAGTAAACCTCTTTATAACTGTACTAGGGTTCAAATATTTGCTGTTAGTGTAGCTGTGGAGGTTAACTATTGCTATTAGGGATCAAATATGTTCCATGATAACGATAATTTCATTGTTTTCTACAATGCAAAACCTAATTTAAACTTTTGTTATGCAGGGTAACCTGAAGCTGTATCTCCAACTGATCGACCTTGAGTACCAGAACTATCCGGTCCAGGAGGATAAGCTTACTGAGGTATTTTCTATGATCCTGGAGTGTGAAAACTTCCCCTTAGAAACCAAAGTTAAGATGTCACAGAGAAAACTGGAGTTCTTGGAAGATTTTGGAGGCGCAATATCAAAGTAAGTTACACACATACACATTTTCTGATCCTATGGACTGGTCTTAACAATTTTTAAGGATGATGATTTTAGATGTTGTTTACAACTTGCCCACTAAAGACACGTCTTAAATATATTCTGTGGCACAAAAATTCTTTGAAACTGAAACCATTCAGTATTTAATATTTCGGAGTCATCAAACACTTGACATTTATGACTACAAAGTATATTACGATTATAGGAACAATGTTGATTTCAGATTAAAGGAAGCCTATGATGAACATCAGAAACTAATGAAAGATTTACATGCAGAGCGTAAAAAGAGGCCTCATGAACAGACCGGCCATTCACAGTGAGTTTCCCACAAATCTTAAATTTTTTTTATCCCTTTGTCCTTCATTACCATCAGGAGTCCTGGGACAGTTATATATAGACAAAGGCTACCTTGACTTTAAAAACACTGGCTGAATGGTACATTAATCAAGATTAATTGCCTGTTAGGGACAACAAAAATCTATTGTTTTACAAATCTGGCAATAAGCACATACCAAGTAAATAACTGATCCATATAATTCTGTTCAGGAGAGTTGTCAACAAACACTATTCTATTGTCCTGCAAGAAGCCCACTGACTGAATTAGAGTTAGTATTTACATTAAAGCAATATTTCAATCAAATTAACAGATTATAATCTGGTTATTGATACAAGTGGCATGAAAAAGACATTTATTGAAGTTTTTAAAATAACAATGTACATTTTAGTGAGGAACCTTCAGAGAAGAGAAGTAAGCCAGAAACTGTACAGAATGGAGCGGGTGATATGAGTGTGCCACCACAGGACACAGGTCATACAAATTATCCTTATCATTGGGGAGGATACCAGGTACAGTATACCATTGTGATGGATGGATAACTAGAAATTGCCTTTTTGTCTTGTTAAGGTAGAAAGTACTTTGGGAAGCAATTTTTCAGGAATGAAACTGCAAAGTTAGGGATGTTACATGATCAAACCATTTCTTTAATACCAATCAGTTGAGGGAGCTTTATTTCTGCAAATGGAATCCATTGTGATGATCTTATTCACTGAAAAAATAATTTAATTTCATTAGTATTTATATAATGTGTTTTGGTATATATACTACTAGGTTTTTAAGTTCAGAAAGACTGGTATATATATGCATTAGTATGAACTTGGTATATATATGCATTAGTATGAACTTGAACAATGGTATTTAATGCTAATCAGGAAGTGTTTGGAAAGTCCGAGCCAAATGTAGAAATTGTCATCATAAGGTACTGATGAAAGATTTAATGATGACCTTGACAGATTTAAGAAAAATACCTGTTTCCTCTTTATTGTATTAAAGTCTCTCAATGTTTTTGTTTAAAAATATAAAACTTTATGAAGCTAAACTTCATTATCCCTTATGGGTTATCTTCATTTAATTTCCTTCAAATCTGCTCCGTTACATTAACAATTCATAAGTAAATATGTAATAAACATCTAAAAATAAAACTTTTAGTCAAATCGTGAACCAACCCTGTGTATGCTGAATTAATCTCTGTATGATAAACAGAAAAGCATCCGTTCGTTCATCAAATGTTTCCATTCAAGTCATGGTGGATTTTCACATTTAACTTTGGCTTCTTGATTATGTAAATCTTGGATAATGTACTGATGCTGCTCACTCATTTTCTTTGCCTTCGTGGCAGCAAATTTATGTTGGGAAAACATAGGCTTAAAAAATTGGTTGTTTGTAATTCAGTAACCCGTAAAACATAGGCTTTAAAATTGGTTGTTTGTACTTCAGAATTCGGGATACAATTACGCACCACAGTGGGGTGGACACTATGGAGCGGGCTATCACCATGGCGGCTATCACCATCAGTCCTGACAGACGACACCACAATCCTACAGCCAGTCGATGATGAGGATATAAAGGTCCTTACCTCTTATGGGTGTTACCGAGGGAACATAATGTCTGGAGAGACAAAAATAGACTCTTAGAAACAATGTAATATGTGACCAATGAAATGTGTCTGATAGTAATTCCAGGTCATTCAAGAGAATTTGAGACGTAAGATCATGTTAGCAAATGTGTGGAGATAATGCAATATTCCGGTGATTTTGAGATTTGAATACTTTCATAAAGTAACTTTTTAATTGCAGTCAACAATGTACATCAGTTATGTATTAATGAAATTGCTGGTTGGATAATTGATGAGATGGTTGGTATGTATTGATGAAGTTACTCGGTGGATAATTGATGTGATGATATGCTAAAACACTACACTATTTCTCACTTCATAGTAATTAGTTTGTGTTTTGTCTATAGTGTAAGGTCTCCAACTTCTTAAAGAAAGTTAAGTATTGCATACTACTCCATAATTAGTCTGCCATCACTAACAATACACAGAGCATTTAATTTTTAATTTTGTAAGGGCTTCTCATTGTCAAAGTTCTTTTTGAGTTGCCATTTGGACAAGAGTGTGGTCATCAGTTGTGATAAAAAAAATTGTGTACCTATATAAATTCTTAAAACTAGTATTCGGAGCATCAGTTGTGTTAGGTACCTGTATCTTCATAAAAGACCTAAATGAACTCATCAAAGTTTCTTAAATGTAATGTTCCCACAAGTTTTCTAAACAAGACACGGACCATAATCTCTATGAAAAGATCCAATTTCAATGATTTTCTTCATTCGTTTGATATCTGATAACAGCCATATGATGGTGAAGGCCTACCTATATTTACTCAGAACAACAAGATCATATCCTTATTGATAAGTTACCTTGATTTGTGCAAGGATTACCTGGTAACTATAGTCATATTTATCAGCCCAGTTTGATGCCATCTACAAACAACTTTGGTTTTCTATTTCCAGGTAAATTATTTTCTCCCTCGTGTCACAGGAGCATTAATAGTTCTCTAGGAGAATTAGGGCTATAGCAACTATTTTTGTAATAACAGAGAGAAAAATAGCTTCACCTGTTAGATGGGAAAATTTAGTTATAGAATTGAACTTTTTAGATGAGATGATTGTGAATGTCTGGTCACTAAGGGGAGATGATTCTGTTATGTATTGCTTGGGTAAATATTAGAATGAAAAAGTTTTATCTAGTCCTACTTATATAGCTTGACCATCATCAGATGGACAGCAGTTCAAATTTCTTAGATCTGTTGTCATTTGTCAAACAATTCTTTTTATGGCCATTTCTCAAAGAATACAGAATTAATCTTTAATTTTATACGTAGTAATCACATAGACATTCGTATATGACAACCAGTGTACGATTTGAGTGTAAGTTTTGGTGACTACACTATTAGGCTACACTCTATTTTAACGTTGTCATAGATGTTTGGGAGTCTGGGCCCTATATATAACCTGGTCATAGATATCAAGATTCTGGTCCCTATTTATAACGGGGCCATAGATGTCCGAGAGTCTGAGCCATATTTATAATCTGGCCATAGATGTTCGAGAGTCTGAGCCATATTTTTAATCTGGCCATAGATGTTCGAGAGTCTGAGCCATATTTTTAATCTGGCCATAGATGTTCGAGAGTCTGAGCCATATTTATAACGGGGTCATAGATGTTCGAGAGTCTGGGCCATATTTATAATCTTGCCATAGATGTTTGGGAGTCTGGGCCCCCTTGTCTTGGTTTAGAACTTCGTAGATTCTTTCTAAAGATCGCTTTGGGATTTTCAATTTCTTTTATTTGAGACTCTAATAGAAAGTGCTGATTTGAAAACATTGTATATGCAAATAAAAACAATTCAATTTATCCTTGTGTGGTAGGACACAGCAGTTTAACATTACAAGGTAACTGACCACTTAGAGGAAATTTTGTAGATCATGCTATGTTAGGAATTCCAAGGTCCGAGGTAAATTCATCGGCTGTGGACGATATTACTATTAGTGTGTATGGTGTGTGGGATCAGACCTAATGTTATGTTGTATAAGTACAACGCCTTGTTGATGTTACAGAAACAGTTGGATTTTGATTATTGTACTTTTGAATAAATTCAACAAATTTTTCAAAGTGTATGATACTTGTTGCGTCTTTAATGATTAAAACACCTTAAAGACTCCAACTTTGTTTTTAAACAGCATTTACTTTCTGTCAACTATTGGACGATGTTTATACAAATTATGAGTAAATACCTATAGTTCCAAACTTCTGTAAAAATAGCTACATGTATTTTGTTATAACTATTTAAAACATTTGTAGACTGACATAATCAAAATCACAAGTTAAATTCAAAGTTCCAGCAAATTAACATGCATACTAAATAAAATACATGTTTTCTGTCGCTGCTAGAATTTGTATAGCAGGTTTATTCTGGTAGTGCTGGCTGTCAATCAAAAGTTCCAAGTACTGCAATGGAGATATTTTCCTCATCTCCATATGGTAGATAAAGCAAGTCGTACAGAACATCCGTCATTGTCACCAACACTGGAATAAAAAGAATTAAGAGTTAATGAAATCTCAGTTGATTAATACTTTACTGAGATAAGATGTCACAAGGAGGTAGGTAGTTGTATGAATGATCAAACGCTTACAAAGAACAACTAGAATTTCACCAAAAATGTGGCTAATTTGATAACATTTACAGATATAATAAGGACAACTGCCAGAAAGATATTGGAAAGGAAATCTTAAAATGAAAGCAAAGATGTTCATAAATTGTTCAAAGAGCAATTACCATCACCTACTGACAGATGGATACTTATGATTGCAGTACACCACCCTTACTTTGTTCCAAGGAATGCAACCATCAAAGAAACCTAGCAATAACTTGATAAAGGGGCATTCCTTTGTTCCAACGCCAGGTGCAAGTTTTATAGTAATTTATAAGATTTATAAATAAAAGAAGCTTACACTCATATTTATGACTAACTGTCATGGAATAAATATAATTTGTACAGAAAATCTGCACTGGAATATTCAGTCTTGCCTCCTACACTTCATTAAGATATCACATGACACCACAGACAACCGTACACAGATTACAGCATATAGCCAATAACATCGGTGAATCGTTTTTGTTGTGATGACAAACCCCAATTATAGCCTAGCTGTTATACCCAAATTACAGTACTTCTTTTATGGTAACATGTATAGCTAGTAAATAAGTTCAGAATATAAAACATTTAAAATATTACACACAAACATCTTCCTCCTGCACAAAGTAAATATGAGCACCACAGAGTGCAAACACGTGTGCTGTGCTTACAAACTAATGTGAGCATGAATGTAAATAAAGTAAATGGCTAAAGATAAAACAAATACACTTGTAAAATTAATCGCTAACTAGGGGAGCCGTGTACGCTGTTTGTAAACTTGTCTGCGCATGCTTGTATTGATAGTCATTGGTACCATTTAATTTTCGCACTTTGGGTTGAAGTTACATTTTCCAAAATTTATATTTTTAAGAACTTTGGTTATCTTCAGACTTTTGAGTGTTGTCTTATAGTAAAGTTTCTAACTTTTACTATTTGAGAAAAATTAAAAAAAAACTCATTTCAACGACAGAATGCCACTTTAACAGTCCATTTTATAATGAATCAAATTGATCTACAATAATGATGACGCAGTATCAACAGGAATACACCCTTGCTGGTCTCTATATCCTGTCTACAAATGATTGGGACCTTACATTAATCTTTAACAAGAGGCCCATGGGCCTTAACGGTCATCTGACAAACACTTACACTTACAGCAGGGACACACCCCTCAATCCAGCATTATTAAATGTACCATAAATTATTTATCGCAGCCAGTTATGTTTTGGATCAAATTTGGTTTTTATCCATTTAGCTTGTCCAGGAAGAGCAGCATCATAAAGCAAAATTTTAGCCAAGTTCCCATTTTTGGGGCATGCCCCTCTGTCCCAATGGGTCAGAAAAGACTCATTTATATCAATTAGGATTGCCTTTCCCCAATGATGTTTCATACTAAATATGGTTGTAATCAATTAAGGCATTAAGGAGGAATTGCATTTTTAAGAAATGTTTAACCTAAGCGCTCCTTTTGCCCCATCTTTTTTTCCCCAGGGGTCAAACCTGTCTCATTAAAAAATATGATTGCCGTCATCTTATGTTTCACATCAAATTAGGTTGTAATCCACCAAAAGGTTAGGGAGGATTAGGATTTAACAGCAAATATTCACCACCCTTTTGGGGCCCTGCCCCTCAGGCCCCAGGGGTCACACTAGCCTCGTTTATATAAAATATGACCACCCTTCCCAAAGGATGTTTTACACCATATTTCGTATTAATCCACCCAAGGGTTAGAGAGAAGTAGGATTTATAGCAAAAATTCACCAAAGTTCACCTTTTGGGGCCCCGCCCCTCTGGCCCTAGGGGTCAAACCAGCCTCATTTATATAAAATATGATTGTCCTCCTCCAATGATGTTTCACACCAAATTTGGTAATAATTCACTATGGGGGTTAGGAGGAGTAGTATTTTAAAGCAAAATTTCATCAAAGTTCCCCTTTTGGGGCCCGCCCCTCTGGCCCCAGGGGCCACACCAGCCTCATTTATATAAAATATGACCACCCTCCCCCAATGATGTTTCACACAATATCTGGTTGAAATCCACCAAAGGGTTAAGGACGAGTAGGATTTTATAGCAAAATTTCATCAAAGTTCCCTTTTTTGGGCCCGTCACTCTGGCCCCAGGGCTCACACCAGCCTCATTTATATAAAATATGACCACCCTCCCCCAATAATGTTTCACACCAAATTTAGTTGTAATCCACCAAAGGGTAAAGGAGGAGTAGGATTTTATAGCAAATATCCACCAAAGTTCCCTATTTGGGGCCTGGCCCCAGGGGTCAGAGGGGCCTCATCTATATAAAATATGATTGTCCTCCTCTAACGATGTTCCACACCAAATTTTGTAATAATCTACTTTTGGGTTTTGGAGGAGTAGTATTTTAAAGCAAAATTTCATCAAAGTTGCCCTTTTGGGGCCCCGCACCTCTGGCCCCAGGGGTCACACTAGCCTCATTTATATAAAATATATGACCGCCCTCCCCAAATGATGTTTCACAACATATCTGGTTGAAATCCACCAAAGGGTTAAGGACGAGTAGGATTTTATAGCAAAATTTCATCAAAGTTCCCTTTTTTGGGCCCGTCACTCTGGCCCCAGGGCTCACACCAGCCTCATTTATATAAAATATGACCACCCTCCCCCAATAATGTTTCACACCAAATTTAGTTGTAATCCACCAAAGGGTAAAGGAGGAGTAGGATTTTATAGCAAATATCCACCAAAGTTCCCTATTTGGGGCCCGGCCCCTCTGGCCCCAGGGGTCAGAGGGGCCTCATCTATATAAAATATGATTGTCCTCCTCTAACGATGTTCCACACCAAATTTTGTAATAATCTACTTTTGGGTTTTGGAGGAGTAGTATTTTAAAGCAAAATTTCATCAAAGTTGCCCTTTTGGGGCCCCGCACCTCTGGCCCCAGGGGTCACACTAGCCTCATTTATATAAAATATATGACCGCCCTCCCCAAATGATGTTTCACACCAAATTTAGTTGTAATCCGCCCAAGGGTAAAGGAGGAGTAGGATTTTATAGCAATATTCACCTAAGTTCCCTTTTTGGCGCCCCGCCCTTCTGGCCGCAGGGGTCAGACCAGCCTCATTTATATAAAATATGATTGCCCTCCCCCAATGATGCTTCAAACCAAATTTGGAAGTAATCCACCCAAGCGTTAAGGAGGAGTAGCGTTTTGAAAGAAAAAGTTTACGGACGGCGGACGGCGCACGGCGGACGACGACGGACGAAACACGATGACTATAGGTCATCCTGACCCTTTGGGTCAGATGACCTAATAAAAGTAAATATCAGAATTTTACTAAATATCTGTCCCCTGAGTAAGGACGTCTGAATGGTTTACTAAACGATGTCTTGCACAACTTATTTGGTAAACTCCACTAAGTTATATTTAACACTTACGTATTTGCCCCTCGGAGAGGACAGCTGTGATTGTCTTACACTGCGTCTCGCACAACTTATCTGGCACAATGTGTACTTCCACCTCGCCTTTGAGTTGAATCATAATCAACAGCTGTCTATGGATGGGTACCTGTTAAAGAATGAAAAGGTCGGAGGTCATGATGAACAGAAATATGTAACGATAATGTTGAAACTGCCAAGTAGTTAAATATATATTTCCATCAAATTTATGGATGGGTACCTTTATTAAAGAATGAAAAGGTCTGAGGTCATGATGAACAGAAATATGTAAGGATAAATGTTGAAACTGCCAAGTGGTTAAATATACTTCATCAGATTAACAATGGACAAAAATTTATAGAGGTGCATTTAATTTAGAACATATTGAAAAATATTGAGTTAAAATCTGTAATTTCATCAATAGGGGTTTACTGAAAATTTATTACCTAAGAACAGAAACAACAATATTTGGAACTGCATAAAAACCCAACTTTATCTATTAACACATTTTGATAGCATGGACCTATAATTAGATACACCTGCACTTCTCATAAAATAAATTTTAAGACTGCAGTGTTAAATGTCTGACATATTCCAGTTATATGCCCCTTATTTCAAATGGAACTTGATTATATCAAAGACGGTATTTTGTGGCTCTCTCAAAACTCTCTTCTGAAAAGTATTGCTAGTTCTTAATTGTTAAAAACATCTGAAGTCAGAAATTAAATTCTATTCTGGACAATAATTTTGTCAATGACGCACCAGCATAGGTTCAGCTCCTGGTTTGGATCTCCCACGTGACATGAACAACCAGTTACTTGTTTCTATTTCAACCATCTGTGGCATAAAGTAAGGACGACGGTAAAACTCTGACCTGAAGGCCTTTCCTGCTTTGGGGTGACAATTCTCCCTACAACAACAAACATCATTTAATTATCTTTCCCTGCAACAACAGTAAACATCACTCAATGTTCTCTCTACAACAACAGTAAACATCACTCAATATTCTCTCTCTACAACAACAGTAAACATCACTCAATATTCTCTCTCTACAACAACAGTAAACATCACTCAATGTTCTCTCTACAACAACAGTAAACATCACTCAATGTTCTCTCTACAACAACAGTAAACATCACTCAATGTTCTCTCTACAACAACAGTAAACATCACTCAATGTTCTCTCTCTACAACAACAGTAAACATCACTCAATGTTCTCTCTCTACAACAACAGTAAACATAACTCGATGTTCTCTCTACAACAGCAGTAAACGTCACTCAATGTTCTCTCTACAACAACAGTAAACATAACTCGATGTTCTCTCTACAACAACAGTAAACATCACTCAATGTTCTCTCTACAACAACAATAAACATCACTCGATGTTCTCTCTACAACAACAGTAAACATCACTCAATGTTCTCTCTACAACAACAGTAAACGTCACTCAATGTTCTCTCTACAACAACAATAAACGTCACTCAATGTTCTCTCTACAACAACAATAAACATCACTCAATGTTCTCTCTACAACAACAATAAACATCACTCAATGTTCTCTCTACAACAACAGTAAACATCACTTAATATTCTTCTTGCTAATCAGAATAAACTTTCATACCTAAAGAAAGAGAAGGCAGTAAGATTTTATTGTGTGACGTACCACTGTATAAAGAAGTTCTGGTTTTCGATCTCATCAAGCATTTTCCATTGGTTATTGGATCGTCTCTTCATCGCGATACTGGAGGACATGTTACACACAGGGTGCTGCACCATGATCTTGTGTTCCTCATACAGCTACAATAATTTAATAAACCTCATCACAGTTATGAGTTTTTAAACCTTAGTTACGATTTTTTAAACATAAACTCTGCACTTTTTCTTTTCAAACATGGACATACCAGGCAAGACAAATCTTTTTTAAAAAGTTATTTTTAGCTCATCTGCCTGAAATGCAAGTGAGCTTATGATGTGACATGGCATGGCCTTCAGAGGACCACAGTCAAAATCTGTAATGAAGGCTACCAAGTTTGTTTAAATGAATATGACCTAGACCTATTGTCAAGGCCACAGGTGTCAAATTTGCTAATTTTTTAAATGACTTCTGAAAAATCAGAAGGCTAAGAGAAGCAGGTGATTGATACAGGCCCATTGGAACTCTTGTTTAAAGAGATTGGGGGGGCATTATTTTACATCCAATTAACAGGTAATTGTGATACAAGCACAGTACCTACTAATTGAGGCGAACCTAAGGGCCATACACAGTGCCATGTCACTGGTAATCTGGTACATGTGATATTAATTCCCAAGGTATGGATACCAGAATGGTTCATTTATGTTTCTTTAATTGTACAGCCCATTCTGCTCCAAGCGTCAATGAAGGATTGTCAAGTTCGTCTTTTTAATGACTTTGTAGGTCATGATTTTGGGACAAATGGACATGATTCCCCATCATGACATGTAGCTGATCATTTATTTTATATACCTTGATGGTAATATTTGTGGGGGATCTAATTCTACTATAGATTTGTGCTCATTGAATAATAGATACCCCGATAGATACTGGGCCAACCGCAAAATCTTCCCCATGAAATGCAACAACTACATGGTAATAAGTGGATCAAATAGGAAACTGTGTCTGACTCAACTGAAAGTTATATAACTCATTATTGGAAGTCTGATCTCAATAAAACTTTATTTTCAAAATAGAAATATATAGCATTAAAAATATTTCAAAGATTGCAGCCGATTTGATAACAACAGTTCTATCATTAGCTTGGATCATTTACAGACCGTGACCGTCTGATCAATGTAAGGTCTGTGTCGCACTACCTCATCAGGAGAAAAAGCAATAACGAGAAATGTTTACAAAAAGACAACGACAAACAATACAAAAATACAGGTCATAGGTGACATATAAAGATATGAAAATCTTCAGGTTTTAGTACAGCTAAAAATACTGATGTCATTATGTCTGAATAACAAAATCTGAGTCTGAAATGAACTGAATATTATCCTATATATTCTTAACATTACCAAATGTTTTATTTCTAGGACAAAAGTCAAAATTTATTACAGAATTAATTTATACTTCAATGCCTGAATCACCTGTCATCATGTGATGTTCTAACAATGACTGGATCACATGTCGTCATGTGATGTTCTAACAATACCTGGATCACATGTCATGTGATGTTCTAACAATGACTGGATCACCTGTCATCACATGATAATCTAACAATGACTGGATCACCTGTCGTCATGTGATGTTCTAACAATACCTGGATCACCTGTCATCATGTGATGTTCTAACAATGACTGGATCACCTGTCATCATGTGATGTTCTAACAATGACTGGATCACCTGTCATCACATGATAATCTAACAATGACTGGATCACCTGTCATCACATGATAATCTAACAATACCTGGATCACCTGTCGTCATGTGATGTTCTAACAATACCTGGATCACCTGTCATCACATGATAATCTAACAATGACTGGATCACATGTCGTCATGTGATGTTCTAACAATAACTGGATCATATGTCGTCATGTGATAATCTAACAATGACTGGATCACATATCACCATGTGATGTTCTAACAATGCCTGGATCACATGTCGTCATGTGATGTTCTAACAATGCCTGGATCACATGTCGTCATGTGATGTTCTAACAATGCCTGGATCACATGTCGTCATGTGATGTTCTAACAATGACTGGATCACCTGTCATCACATGATAATCTAACAATACCTGGATCACATGTCATGTGATGTTCTAACAATGACTGGATCACATGTCGTCATGTGATGTTCTAACAATGACTGGATCACCTGTCATCACATGATAATCTAACAATGACTGGATCACATGTCGTCATGTGATGTTCTAACAATGACTGGATCACCTGTCACCATGTGATGTTCTAACAATGACTGGATCACATATCATGTGATGTTCTAACAATGACTGGATCACATGTCATCATGTGATGTTCTAACAATGCCTGGATCACCTGTCGTCATGTGATGTTCTAACAATGACTGGATCACATATCATCACATGATAATCTAACAATGACTGGATCACCTGTCGTCATGTGATAATCTAACAATGACTGGATCAGATGTCGTCATGTGATGTTCTAACAATGACTGGATCACCTGTCGTCATGTGATAATCTAACAATGACTGGATCACATGACGCCATGTGATGTTCTAACAATGACTGGATCACATGTCGTCATGTGATGTTCTAACAATGCCTGGATCACATGTCGTCATGTGATAATCTAACAATGACTGGATCACCTGTCGTCATGTGATGTTCTAACATTGACTGGATCACATGTCATCATGTGATGTTCTAACAATGACTGGATCACATGTCGTCATGTGATGTTCTAACAATGCCTGGATCACATGTCGTCATGTGATAATCTAACAATGACTGGATCACCTGTCGTCATGTGATGTTCTAACATTGACTGGATCACCTGTCATCACATGATAATCTAACAATGACTGGATCACATGTCGTCATGTGATGTTCTAACAATACCTGGATCACATGTCGTCATGTTATGTTCTAACAATGACTGGATCACACATCACCATGTGATGTTCTAACAATGACTGGATCACACATCACCATGTGATGTTCTAACAATGACTGGATCACACATCACCATGTGATGTTCTAACAATGACTGGATCACCTGTCATCATGTGATGTTCTAACAATGACTGGATCACCTGTCGTCATGTGATGTTCTAACAATGACTGGATCACCTGTCGTCATGTGATGTTCTAACAATGACTGGATCACCTGTCATCATGTGATGTTCTAACAATGCCTGGATCACATGTCATCATGTGATGTTCTAACAATACCTGGATCACATGTCATGTGATGTTCTAACAATAACTGGATCACATATCATCACATGATAATCTAACAATGCCTGGATCACATGTCGTCATGTGATGTTCTAACAATACCTGGATCACATGTCATCATGTGATGTTCTAACAATACCTGGATCACATGTCGTCATGTGATGTTCTAACAATGACTGGATCACCTGTCGTCATGTGATGTTCTAACAATGACTGGATCACCTGTCATCATGTGATGTTCTAACAATGACTGGATCACCTGTCATCATGTGATGTTCTAACAATGCCTGGATCACATGTCGTCATGTGATGTTCTAACAATGCCTGGATCACATGTCGTCATGTGATGTTCTAACAATGCCTGGATCACATGTCGTCACATAATGTTCTAACAATGCCTGGATCACATGTCGTCATGTGATGTTCTAACAATACCTGGATCACATGTCGTCATGTGATGTTCTAACAATGACTGGATCACCTGTCATCATGTGATGTTCTAACAATGCCTGGATCACCTGTCATCATGTGATGTTCGAACAATGACTGGATCACATGTCGTCATGTGATGTTCTAACAATACCTGGATCACATGTCGTCATGTGATGTTCTAACAATGACTGGATCACCTGTCGTCATGTGATGTTCTAACAATGCCTGGATCACATGTCGTCATGTGATGTTCTAACAATGACTGGATCACACATCACCATGTGATGTTCTAACAATACCTGGATCACATGTCGTCATGTGATGTTCTAACAATGACTGGATCACCTGTCGTCATGTGATAATCTAACAATGACTGGATCACATGTCATGTGATGTTCTAACAATGACTGGATCACCTGTCATCACATGATAATCTAACAATACCTGGATCACATGTCGTCATGTGATGTTCTAACAATGACTGGATCACCTGTCGTCATGAGATAATCTAACAATGACTGGATCACCTGTCGTCATGTGATAATCTAACAATGACTGGATCACCTGTCATCACATGATAATCTAACAATACCTGGATCACATGTCGTCATGTGATGTTCTAACAATGACTGGATCACATGTCGTCATGTGATGTTCTAACAATGCCTGGATCACATGTCGTCATGTTCTAACAATGCCTGGATCACATGTCGTCATGTTCTAACAATGACTGGATCACCTGTCATCATGTGATGTTCTAACAATGACTGGATCACATGTCACCATGTGATGTTCTAACAATGACTGGATCACATGTCGTCATGTGATGTTCTAATAATGCCTGGATCACATGTCGTCATGTGATGTTCTAACAATGACTGGATCACCTGTCATCACATGATAATCTAACAATACCTGGATCACATGTCGTCATGTGATGTTCTAACAATGACTGGATCACCTGTCATCATGTGATGTTCTAACAATGACTGGATCACCTGTCGTCATGTGATGTTCTAACAATGACTGGATCACCTGTCGTCATGTGATGTTCTAACAATGACTGGATCACCTGTCATCATGTGATGTTCTAACAATGCCTGGATCACATGTCATCATGTGATGTTCTAACAATACCTGGATCACATGTCGTCATGTGATGTTCTAACAATGCCTGGATCACATGTCGTCATGTGATGTTCTAACAATACCTGGATCACATGTCGTCATGTGATGTTCTAACAATGACTGGATCACCTGTCATCATGTGATGTTCTAACAATGCCTGGATCACCTGTCATCATGTGATGTTCGAACAATGACTGGATCACATGTCGTCATGTGATGTTCTAACAATACCTGGATCACATGTCGTCATGTGATGTTCTAACAATGACTGGATCACCTGTCGTCATGTGATGTTCTAACAATGCCTGGATCACATGTCGTCATGTGATGTTCTAACAATGACTGGATCACACATCACCATGTGATGTTCTAACAATACCTGGATCACATGTCGTCATGTGATGTTCTAACAATGACTGGATCACCTGTCGTCATGTGATAATCTAACAATGACTGGATCACATGTCATGTGATGTTCAAACAATGACTGGATCACCTGTCATCACATGATAATCTAACAATACCTGGATCACATGTCGTCATGTGATGTTCTAACAATGACTGGATCACCTGTCGTCATGAGATAATCTAACAATGACTGGATCACCTGTCGTCATGTGATAATCTAACAATGACTGGATCACCTGTCATCACATGATAATCTAACAATACCTGGATCACATGTCGTCATGTGATGTTCTAACAATGACTGGATCACATGTCGTCATGTGATGTTCTAACAATGCCTGGATCACATGTCGTCATGTTCTAACAATGACTGGATCACATGTCGTCATGTTCTAACAATGACTGGATCACCTGTCATCATGTGATGTTCTAACAATGACTGGATCACATGTCACCATGTGATGTTCTAACAATGACTGGATCACATGTCGTCATGTGATGTTCTAATAATGCCTGGATCACATGTCGTCATGTGATGTTCTAACAATGACTGGATCACATGTCGTCATGTTCTAACAATGACTGGATCACCTGTCATCATGTGATGTTCTAACAATGACTGGATCACATGTCACCATGTGATGTTCTAACAATGACTGGATCACATGTCGTCATGTGATGTTCTAATAATGCCTGGATCACATGTCGTCATGTGATGTTCTAACAATGACTGGATCACATGTCATCACATCAGTGTTCCCACCCATATTTCTTTCTGGGGGTTTTGGCACCCCCATGGTTTGAAAATTGGGGGTACAGCAAGATTTTTGAGGGTACAGGTAAGTATTTGAGGACCAGTTGAAAAATGTGTTGCTGCAAATTTCAAATGAAATTTTAATCATACTCTGTCAGAGTTGTATTGTGTTTCACTTTTCATTTTCAATAAAAACAAATGCACAGCTCAAATGCAATTACTATTCTTTATTTGTATAGTAAACTTTATGGAGTTTGATCGATACACGTAATTAGACGTGATGCACAATGTCAATGTTGAAAGTTCTATGATAAGTAACAAACTGTAAAACAGACAAAATCAAACAGAATTTAAAGGGCTAATCTGGGGATTTAAATATAGCAGCCACTTCCTTTTGTTTTATGTTATTAAAACTAATTCTGAAACCTCACCTTAATTTAATGCATTCTGGATTATATAATTAATACTTATTGATTTAAGGAAAACTAAGACAGATTGCATCTCATTCTTTTCAACAACACTCACATTAACCATAAATGAACCTGGATTATATATTACATGTTTATTGGAAAAACATTAAATAATACGGGCTTTTTTCCTGGACATTTATTTTAGCAGCGGTCATGTAATTGATTTGTTTTGCATTTTGTTTAACAATCACGTGTTCTTGTGTGTCTTGTTGCCGTAATAGTGCTGATCTTGGAAAGTTTGACATTCCATTTATAAAGGGGAGATTTTGAGTCATGATTAGGCCTATGTCTTTTACAAACATTGCAATACATGTATGAAATGTTTTTGTTGTCGCCGTCATCCTCAGTAATCTCGAGCTCGCCGGTCCAAAGCCAATCAAACTCCCCCAGCCGTTTCGTCTGAGAACGTTTGATCTTCTTTGGCTTGGGGAATACGGGACAATTTTGCCGTTGATGTTGCCATCACTGTCACTGACTGCAAGTCGTAATCGCTTGCCATGCGAGTGCTGCGGTTTAAAAAACCCTTGTTCACCATAGCAGCCATTTTGGTTTAGTCTCGATCATTTACGCGCTTTACATCGCGAGTGATGCACAGATAACGAATTCAAACGCTTGAAAGATCGAGCTGTTTACGGAGAAAACCCTGAAGTTTTACTAGTTTTAAAATCATTCGGAGCAGCGGTTTTTACCGTGCCTATAGTCTTAAATAATATCAAGATTTGAAGAAGTTCTTAATACAAATTTAACCAATATTTCCTACGATATTTGCACATTTTAGCGCGTGCAAGTCACGCATGGAGACAAAAATATGTACGTGATTTTTGTAGAATGAGCGTGAATCACGCACGTTTCTACGTGAATGGGAACACTGTCACATGATGTTCTAACATTATTTGCTTACCTCCTTGATTTTAGCGATGGTTATGTCCTGTTCTGGCCAATTTTTCAGACCGTCCTCTATAATAACTGGTATGTCTTTCTTCAAGTACTCCTCGGCAAAGTAGACGGGGTCAAGGTCACTCGCCCTCTCTATAGCCTCAATATCAACACAGGACTAGAAAGATTCAAACAGAGTCAAGGTTTTTAGAAAATGTTCATAAATGTAATTCCTATGAAGTCTATTATACTTCACATAAAATTGGCACCACTTAAACAACAGCATCTGTATAATTCAAATGTTTAACTAGAGATTGATTTTGTGAACAAAAACATTTGTCTCCCCTTCTCTCTTTATACATTGATTTTTTTTGCACCGCATTGACCTTTGACTTGTAGGTCAAGGTCGCACTGCACTTTGTCAGTAGAGATATAATGGTATACAACAACTTTCACTAGAATCAGAAAAATAAACGTTAACATGCATTTTGACATTTGACCTGGACATTAAGGTCAAAGTGACCATACAGTAGTTCATTGCATTTCAACTTCAGGTAATGTAAGTATACTGCAAGTTTTGTCAAGATACTAATAGTTCAACAGTTATGGCCTGGACAAAACTTGCACTTACTTGACTTATGACCTTGAGGTCAAGGTCACAATGATCCATTGAGAGTGCATTGCACTTGGTCAGTGGGTGAAGACAAAAAGCAATGTTCATAAGATGTTATTAAAGGTTAAAAGGTTATCACCCAGACAACAATTATTGGAATATTAAGCACTTATATATGACCTTTGACCTTGAGGTCAAGGTCACAGTGACCTACAGCAGTGCTTAGAGAATGCAACACTGCTACAAGTTTCATCAACATTTTCAAAAGCGTAGAATGTTTGGCATGGACAAAAAATTCTGAAAAATTTGCACTTTTTGACATTGAGGTCAATGTCATAGTGACATAACCTCAGTGCACTGACTTCAGCTTTAGGTGATAGAAGTTTGTTTTAAGTTTCATTAAAACATCTTAAGAAGATTAGAAGTCATGGCCCTGACAAGAAATTATTAGAAAATTGCTCTTATTGGACCTATGACCTTGAGGTCAAGGTCACAGCAACCTAAAGGTAGTGCACTGCACATTGTCTTACTTTAGGTGATGCAACTATTCTTCTAGTTTCATCAACATTTTTTCATTAGTTCTGAAGTTACAACGTCTGGCGATTCACACTTATTTGACCTTTGACATTGAGGTCAATGTCAGTGTCAAACCTTATGTCAGTGTCAAACCTTATGACAGTGCACTGCACATCAGTTTTAGGTGATGCAAGTATCCTCCTCATTCAAAGGGGACACATAGCTGCAGAATTTTTCTATTTGATTTTCAAAGATAAAGTAAACATGTTTGAATCAAATTTAATTGATATTTTCATGAGTTACATAAACAACAATTCTGTTCTATATTTAGGTAAAACCATACTTTACAATCATCCTCCTTCAAATCATCTGCATACAAGGGGTTGTTGATCAGACAGGTCCAATCAAACATGGCCGACCAATCCCAATAAGGCAGAATCTGTAAAATAAATACATATAGCTGACAGAGGACAGAATATTACATGTGTTGGTAGAACTTAGTTTCTAATATCACATACTATTGACGACGGGTATACCAGTCCTTACTTCAAAGTGTAGTGACAAATACCAAGTCAATAGTACCTTTTACCAATTATATAGCTGCCAGTATGGTAGACTTTGGTGTGTCTCAGCCAGTGGACAGAATCAGTATCCTTCTGCAAGAGGTTCTCACATAAAATTATGTCTTAAACTCTTCGGAGAGTGTTTTTCAAAAAGTCCTTTGTTGATAGAGTTACTGTCATTGAATTTGTTTGTTTTTTTTTTGGGGGGGGGGGGGGCACACTTTCGACTACTGCTTCTCAGCTACAACAGTAGCTATATCCTTGACTCTAGACTTTAATATAGACTATTGGGACTTGACATGATGTGACCAAGAGTGAAATTGACAACAAGCTTATTGATGGGGGGGGGTCAAACTCTGATATTAAATATTTCGTTATGGATCATATGATCGTGTCAAACCCCTGTGTTTATGAAAGACAGATGTTTGTTTGTCTTTGTTTAACGTCCTATTAACAGCCAGTGTCATTTTAGGACGTGCCAGGTTTTGGAGGTGGAGGAAAGTCGGAGTACCCGGAGAAAAACCACCGGCTTACGGTCAGTATACCTGGCAACTGCCCCACATGGGTTTCGATCTCACAACCCAGAGGTGGACGGCTAGTGATAATGTGTCGGAACACATTATAACCACTTGGCCACGAAACCACGTCCCCGAAAGATAGATGTCTGGTTTACTTATATATATAGATTTTATACCCATCACTTGTACCAGTTAGATTGGTGTCAGGGCCAGAAACTCGGAATAGCTAGTAGCTACCAACTTATATTACTAAGTACTAATGACGAGGGGGGTTCCAATTGAGGCTACATATATTGTGTTACTATGGCAAGCCGTTTGGGTTTTTACCTATTGAAATGAAGATATCTCTATTTAATTAACGATATCTCTATTTAAAATGAAGATATCTCTATTTAATTAGAGATATCTGTAATTTAAATAAAGATATCTCTATTTAAATAAAGATATGTCTAATTTAAATACAGATATCTCTATTTCTACAGAAAATAGAGATATCTTCTTTTAAATTAGAGATATCTCTATTTCAAATTCAGATATCTCTATTTGAATTACAGATATCTTTAATTGTAATTGAGATATCTTTATTTTAAATAGAGATATCTTTAATTCTTGTCCAATTAAAGATATCTTTATTTAAAATAGAGATATCTCTATTTGAATTAAAGATATCCCTATTTTAAATAGAGATATCTTTAATTTTGTTTAAATAGAGATGTCTTCATTTTAAATACAGATATCTCTAATTCAAATACAGATATCTCTAATTCAATTAAAGATATCTCAATTTAAATAGAGATCTCTTTAATTGAATTAGAGATATCTGCAATTACTTTGCAATACAGATATCTCTATTTCAAATACAGATATCTCTATTTGAATTAAAGATATCTGTATTTACACGTGTTTGCTCAGTGCGAAGATTAATATTGAAACACAAAGAAAATAATGATTACTCCCTAATCCTGATCAGTGTTAACGAAACGCTTGTAATTAAATTGGACTATCCGGATTCCATATGCATGCATGAAAGATGTAGGTCTAAACCGATAAACTTGCTACTTGGAGGGGATTTCTAAAGAATAGAACATGGCAACTGTTCTACGGGAAATAGAGCGAACTGTTGTGGCTATACGCAGTACCATTGAAAGCAGCACACGGTCTGCATTTCCCGCCATTTTGCCTCACTACTGCTTTACTTCCGTCATGCGCAAAAGGGAGAATCAAGGGAGCAGTCGTTTTTCCTATTTGATGGTTAAATACAGATATATATCTCTATTTCATGTCAAATAAAGATATCTTTAATTCAAATAGAGATATCTCTATTTAAAATAAAGATATCTGTATTTCTACAACAATTAGAGATATCTGTATTTGAAATAGAGATATCTTTAATTGAATAAGAGATATCTGTATTTGAATTAGAGATATCTGTATTTGAATTAAAGATATCTTTATTTTAAATACAGATATCTTTATTTACAATGAAATGCAGATATCTCTAATTGAAATACAGATATCTTTAATTGAATTAGAGATATCTGTATTTGAATTAGAGATATCTCTATTTCGTGTTTAATTAGAGATATCTGTATTTTAAATAGAGATATCTCTAATTCAAATACAGATATCTCTAATTCAATTAAAGATATCTCTATTTAAATCAAAGATATCTTTATTTGAATTAAAGATATCTTTAATTTTTATATTAATAATGATATCTTTATTTTGAATACAGATTAATAGGTAAAAACCCAAACGGCTTGCCATACGTTACTCAGTCTGTCCAATTGCATTGTCAGATAGAAAAATACTAACTTTAATGTAAGCGTGCCGTCCTGTGGACGCCATCAGTCTGTACGCTGGATCGATATACAACAGAGCTGAGAACACAGCCACGGCGGCTGCCACCAGAATAAGATGACACCTCAATTTCTTCCGCTTGGCTGATTTGATGGGCCTGAAAAATGGCTCGGCACATCGTTCTATGTGTTGTTCGCTGTAGCCAGATTCCGTACAAAATCGGTGCAGCAATCGAATTTCCTTGTCCAAATACGCCAGTTTGTCATCTAAGGACATGTCCCTGGTCTCGTCTTTCAGAGGTTTTGCGTTGGTAGAGGCCATTACCAAAAGCTTGCACTGCTTACACTTATCCTGTTTCTTGATCGATGAAGATGAAGTGGAAGTAGAAACTGCGCCCTCTAGCGTCGGAATGACCTTTACGAAGAAGGATAACTCCGTGCTAACTGGGAGCTGCTGACGTTTTGACTAGCCTATAAAGTGAATTAATTTGAAATAAACAAAACCAGTGTCGTTTTCCGTATTTTCATATTTCCAGAATAATTTCACATTTCACAATTAACAAACTGTAACGTTGAGCTGCTGACGTTTGACTAGCCTATAAAGTGAATTAATTTGAAATTAACAAAACCAGTGTCGTTTTCCGTATTTTCATATTTCCAGAATAATTTCACATTTCACAATTAACAAACTGTAACGTTATGTGCTTCTCAGTGACTTTTTTCCAACATCAAAGTTGGTAAAAAGTGGAATTCCCTGTGTCACAATTGCCAATAAGCAAAATGACGACGTTTAAAAAAAAACATACAGCTATATATAGTTTTAGCAGAGACCTATATACTATTATATAGGTCTCTGGTTTTAGGAAACTAAATCTAAATATCTTTATCTTAAATCAATTTTATTGCATAAACAATACACAAAAGGATTAGACGAAAGTTATCACAACTTATATCAATGTCCTCTCCGTAGTACAATTATGTAATGACCTTATGGTAAACAGCATATAATAATTCTATCGTAGTATCTTAAACAGAACATAAAAATAAAAGGAAAAGAAAAGGATGGGAAGAGAAAGAAAGAAGGATACTTGTCGGTGAAATGAGAAAACATAGTAAAAAATAACGGGCAGGCAGATGACACTATGGATATTAAACATGTACGCTGTATATTAATTATACACATACTAAATATAAATATTGCTATCAAAAATAAAGTTTTGAACATGTTTACTTATAGCCTCGTATAAATCGATTATTAAGATTGTTAACATCATTACGATACGACCTTGTCAAATGTTCACTCTCCTTTACCGTACTGTTTAAAAACTTTTTCATATAAGGGTAAATTACAAGATTTGATCGATATCTTAAACTGTTTAAAAGTGTCGTTATTTCTTTTTCCAGCGGAAAGTTATTCCATAAATTACAGGCATTAGGTATAAAAGGAAACACAGATAGACTAAGACGATAATGAGGAATTTGATATTCATCTCTATTTCCGAGATATATGCAGACAGATCAGACACTTTCGATGGAAGAATACAATATCGTTTGGTGAATAACATGACCGAATGCTAGAAAAAAAGACAAATATACCGGATGGCACGAGACGAAAGTCGATCTTTCGTAAAGACAGAAGCACAGAAAAAGAATTGAACGATTTATCATTTCTTAGTTTCTGACAATGCGTGTTCGGTAATTTCAATGCTGCCTTGTGTGCGTACCCGATGTCCATGTTCGCTGACCAAAGTAACAACAACACGCTTTTTCTTGATATAAACTATAAACAAAGTCAAAAGTTGCCAGGAAGAATTGCGACAAGCAGGTTGCCAGAAGTCGTCAAAATATGATGCAACGTGATTGACTTGCTAGAAAACTCATTTGTGTACAAAATGCGAATTTGCAGTCAACATTTACATATATGTTATGAGTCACACTGGCGTGCCAGTTTCCGAGACCACCTTGCGATGAGTCCAATTAGTGTATTTAGTCTATTTATTGTGCTGTAAATTAAGGGATCAAACGTCCCCATGCAATGTCAAATGAAAGTCTCCAGAAACCAGGCATTAGTTAAAACTGTTGTATATGCATGTGTTACATATTAAGTTCGAGATAACAGTTATGTTCATTTCAGAAAGAATATCAAAGTTTAATATTGTGCTTGTAATTTACTTGACGCAAAAAAGTTTGAGTTTTAATTCAAACTGTAAAAGATAATCTGTTTTAACGTTAAAAAATCACCTCGTAGACTTCTAGAATGACAACGATTTATTATGTATACATGTATTTCATAACGTCTGTAATAATGTACATGACGTATGTTTAACCAAATGTATAGATTAATATTGTGCATATTGCATTTGTTAAATATCTAATAATATATAAAAAGCAAATGACTAAAGTATGATGTCCATGCCATGATGGTCGTAAATAGGACCAAATACTATTTTACGTTTAGGGGTACATGGTAACGTTTCACTAAAAGCTAAAGCGTTGACATAGTCAATGTGTTCAACGAGATAGATATTTCGTTTGATTAAAACATACATATACATTGACCTCTACATGTATGATGTAATCGAACACCGAAAAAATAACAATTAATATGTTTAGTATTTATTTCATTTGAACCACAAACTATGAGTGCATGACACAAAAATGCATCATATTTTGAAGTGGTTTCAATAAACGTGTCTTATTTTATTATCTAACGATAGTTTTCAATGTTTCTTCAAGGATGCTATCCAAAAAGAAGATTTTTTAGAAATATTTTCACTCCCGTCTGTTTGTGCAAGTTATTCATGCCTTGGCTCCTATTTTCTCTCTTAGTAGGTCGAGACAGAAAAGCCACGTGACTTGTATTTTCTAATTTTGAGGGTCGAGATAGAAAACTCGTGTGAATTCTGTGTTTTCATATTGTAGTCGGGAGAGAAAGAAAAGTCAATGCGACTTCATTTTCCTACTTTATAGGTCGAGATAGAAAGTGGTTCAGCTTCAATGTTCTCACTTCGTAGGTCGAGAGAGAAAGTGGCTCGACTTCAATGTTCTCACTTCGTAGGTCGAGAAAGAAAGTGGTTCGGTTTCAATTTTCTCACTTTGTAGGTCGAGAAAGAAAGTGGTTCGGCTTCAATTTTCTCACTTTGTAGGTCGAGAAAGAAAGTGGTTCGGCTTCAATTTTCTCACTTTGTAGGTCGAGATAGAAAAAATGCGTGACTTTTTTTTCTTCGTTTTGTTGGTTGAGATGGAAACTTGAGTAAATTTTGTTTTCTCAAATTGTAGGGAGAGAGAAAAAAGTTAATGAGACTTAAATTTTGTCACTTTGTACATTTAGGTATAGAAAAGTCATAAAATTATGTTTTCTCGTATTGTAGGTCGAGATAGAAAAGTAGTCGTTTCGACTCTTTAATTTTCTCACTTTGTAGATCGAGATAAAAATTCGGTGAAACTTTTATTTTCTCATATTGCGGTTCGAGATATAAAGTCGTGAGAATTCTGTTTTCTCACTTTGTAGGTCAAGACAGAAAGTCAGTGCGGCTTCATTTTTCTCACTTTGTAGGTCGAGATAGAAAATCGATGCAACTTTTATTTCACCAACCAATAAACATACGGTGCATACAATAATTAAACAACTCTTGTTATACCAACCATCATATCAACTCTGGAGTGAATTTATTTGGTCTTCTTCTCAAGAGTCTTACCTAATGCATACAAGCCACTTCTATTGTAAATCATACAAATAATTATCGAAGTGTGGTTGTCTTGTTAAGCTAAATAGTATGCTCTGTAATTATTGTAGTTTTGGTTTGCTGAAAATGCATGGTAGAATTAATCCACACGAAAGTTTACAATCTTAACTTTCTTTTCCTCATTAGTAACATACCAGCTTTTGTCATAGTTTATACATTACCACTAATGCTCTACAAACTTGTGATTTTCTGAACATCTGCTAATGGACAGTTTATTTAGCCCAGGCATTCTTATGGAACCTTTCAATTCGTACTGCAGAAACAAAGGTTGATAACTGGATATTTAACCACAGGGCCACGTCAATATCGTATCAGTTTGTACACACTTGATATGTCTATTTACACTATGACTCAAAGGTTTTGACTCATAGGGTAAACAGATCTGCATACATGCCATACTTTCAAGAGACCAATAAGGGAGATTGATCTAGACATATCAAGTGTTTACAAAACGATTGAAAGGGGCGGAAATGTTTTTGTTTCCAGAGTACTCCTATTTTCTTTGCCCCCCCCCCCCCCCCCCCCCACACCTTCATTTATGTGGCTTGATTTTGATTTTCTGTTTTTTTCTGGTTTCATTTCCCACAAATTTGAGCTATGATCCTGGTCTTCATTGTTGCTGTAGTTTTACCTATGACATGATTTTCGCCAAATGACAAGTCTTCATTATTATAAATTTTCCAAAAATGTTTGAAATGAAATAAACACTCAACACAAATGCCTGTTGGAAAACATGTATTTTCTCGATCACTCGCATCAAGAAGTCTTTCCTCTCGAACACACATTTCTAAAATTCTCTATTAATGATAAGCTATATGTTAAACATCCCTGTTGGAGAAATTTTCAAGTCCTAGTATGCGCCTTTTCATCTGTGCACTTTTCTGATTTCTGATTTTATACAGTTGATGTGACTTCTTGTACCATGACGGAGTGCCCTTGTAAAATATTGGTGGTCTTTTGGGGAAAAATTGAGTCTTTCCTTTGAAATACAAGTTCTCAAATTCATAGTTTTCTTATCCTTGGGGGCCTCTTTGATGGCACCATCTTGTGGTGAAGCAACCACTTGTGGGAAGTAGTGTTTCTCCCTGCGGAACTCCACGACATGCATCTTCATGCGGTCAGCAAGCTCCTGGTGCGTTTCCTACAGTATAACGTATTCATAATCATTGTTCATAATCTGATTACAATGTGCATGTCAATAATCACAATTAATGAGGTCAAGGTCATTTATATGAGTAATTTCATAGCACTACTAAGCAGGTACCTGCTGGAAAACAGGAGTACCTGGGTATTCTAGAACTTCATGCCATGTGAACTTATAGATGATACATCCATATTGTTTTCAGAATTTTCTCAAAATTTTCTGGAGTTTTTATATATATGGTAACAGAAAACATTGACCATTTGAAAAATAACTATTGGTATAATCCAAGAATTTTTTTTACCTTTTCTGAATCTGAATTTTGTTTCAGAATTTTGTTTTGATAGCATTGTGGGTGATGTGGTCACTCAATCAAAACCACTTTCAAGTGCTACCTCACTGAAATATCCTCACCAGGTCACAAGAAAGAAAAGTTATGAGTTACCTGTTGGAGAAGTGCCTTGAAGAAAGCTTTGGCAATGTTGGTGTCATTGATCCTTCCCTCAATCTTAACATGGATATTTTCGATTCCATACAACTCACAGATGGACTTAATTATCCTGTGACACTTCAGTCCATAACCTGTAGACGGAAAAAACCGTACTTCATCCCTAATACACAAAATTTTAGAAGAAAAAAGGTGGTGTTGATTTTATTCAACCAGAAAAATACAATGGATGAGGGGATTCTTTTCACTTCAAAGTAGATAAAGGAGGGCCTGAGAACCAAGTAATTCATTTTCTTAGCCTTACAGTATATTTTGATTTCACAGTTTGATAACATGCTACATGTTACACTAAATGTTACAAATGAAACATCCCAATGTTTTACACAAACTGAAACTTTCCTCATTTCACAACGGCTAAAACATGATCATATGTGGGTCAATATTTTGAGATATTAACCTGATGTTTCCATTTTTAGAATCACCGAGTCAATATTGCATTTATGACATTTTTATCACGGTGATGTCACAACGCCCCATGTCTGTTTTTAAGATAAATATAATGCAATTCCATCATTTTACAAACAAGTTTCATATCTAAAATAGAAATTTTGATTCTACCAGGTTAATGGAACACCATATTGACCTCATAATAATTGATATGATCGAATAACAAGGTAACCATGTTACAGATGAAATGTCTTAATGAATGATATGGAATCAAGATGGTGGAATTTCAGACATCAGGAATGATCTTGAAAAGGATGTGTGCACAGCACTTAAATAAATTCTTAAAAATTTGATAACAAAGGTGTTAAAACTCATTTTATTTCCTATGATATTGTGGTTACAATTAGATGTCCAGCCTTTAATTTATCATGTCATAAATTCACTTGGCCCTTTCAAACAAAAGAGTTTAAAGTCTCGCTACTCAAGACATGAACTCGATCAAAACGTCACAAATTCACTTCAGACACGGGAGATGAAAATCTTAATATTCATGAACTTTACACACGTTTCTTTTTTTTTGTGATTTTTTTTTTTCAAGTTTATAACAATCGATTATAACTTACATAAACAATTTAACCCTCACACATTTTCATTTATTCAATGAATATTCATTAATAATAATTTTCAGAATCTATTGTGGTTGTGTTAAATTGACCTACTGTTAATTAAATCTTAATTAAATATATGAGCAAGTGATAGATATACATCTTTCTGTAAAAATGAAGTTAAAATCTTTTGTTCATCAAAGCAAAATTGTCTTACCTTTATCCTGCTTGTTAACCATGACTGTTGTGTGACCCTCTGTAGCTCGGATGTTGTGGAATACTGTAACAAATAGAAGGTTATTTTTGTGGGAATTTATTTTGACAATTTGGTGGATCCATGATATTCACTAGATTGTCATCTATTAACTTGCTAAATATTAAATATATTCTCCTCTGCTTAAAATTGAATTGTCTCCTTAATTTCTACCTTCTAGTTTTTAGAACATGTACATGTTTTGAAGAAAGAATGAGAGCACGATACAAAAGATTTAAAATATTTACCTGTGTGGCCGTCATATAAGTCAATGTGCCGCAGATGTTGTGATGCTCCATCTCTTGCCTTAAATGGAATCAAACATGCATCATAACACATAGCTGGTTCTAGGTATCTAAGAGCCAGAAAATAAAGACTTGTGTCTGATATATCCAAAGCCGTTTTGTTGATGCTGTAACCTGACATGGAAGTTATTAAGCAGAAAACAAAATATCTCATCTGCAAGATTATTTTAAGATCTTGTTTGGAGATGTAACACATGTTGCCCTGGACAACAAAAGCTGTAAGCTTCACTATACCTCACAGGCAATGGTTTGAAACAAAATCACTGTTATTCTAATTTATTTGAAAAAAGCAACATATTCAGTAGTGGAAATCCGAGATACTGACAAAGGTCACACTAGATTACTTTTACTCAAAATAATTTACACAGTAAAACTTGTTCCAGCCGTTTACATGCTAAAATTGTTTGAAATGACTAGTACTTATCTTCCATTCTTACCTTTTCAATACACCTAAACTGTGACGTTGAAGTGGCCGAGGCATACCCTGTGTACGATAAAAACACAGTTTTTCATAATGATTACTTCTGTTGGTAGCTAACCTGACACATACATCTTCTAAAGAACTATAAGACTAGACATGGTTTTTAAGCATAGAACACATAAAAAAGCTTCCGAATAGAAAAACAACTTTCAGTTCATTAACATGGGTCAGTTATGGTGCCCAAATACGTTGTACTTAAATTTTTAGTTTTCTGAAAAAGCAGCAAAAAAGGTGTCAAGTCATTATATTAGACAAGTATTCAATTGACACTGGTTTTAATGCTAATCAAAATGTTTTAAACATGAATTACCAGGAATAGGTTTATCTTATTTGCTTTCATAACGAAAATTATCAAAATAATCAAAGGACTTTTTCTGAAGACTTGACATGCCCAGTCATTCTACTATAAAATATCTACTTAAAGCCTGATGGTGTCAGTTTGAAAAAGTTTGAGAAAAACAGTAGAAATCTTCCAACAAAGATTTAATCTCATAACAATATTCAAAATGTAGTGTTACCTTGTCAGAACTACTAAGAAGGTTAAAATATTTAATGTGTTTCCGAAACAGAAATTCTACACAGATGAGCGAAACAGGTCTGTTAGCATGTTGTATTGCTGTTTGAAGTAACACACATGATCTTTCTGTGATAAAGTCAGTGTATCGTCCATGACATCCTATGTACGGAATCATTGTGGTTTGCAGCCCCAGTGGCCATCAGTAAATGCTAACTTACCTGCCAAACCTTTGCCGTTTCCTACAACAACAAGAGCGGTATGGGACCTCTTTCGTCCTAGTGTCCCCGTCATGTTGGCTACAATGGAATGCTGAAAACAGAAATTATACCACAATTTTACAAGGCTAAGCAAACTGATGTTTCTGCTGTTGTCTGTTTAAAAATCGTGAAAACGTATGTATTTTAATTCTGAAAATTAGTTTAGTTTTACATTCACAAACATGAAACGTATGATGGACAACCAGTAATATTTTGCATGTACACAGAAATTCAACTAACCTGAACACAGACTGTCTGGAAACCTTCAAATGTAACTGAAATGCAGTAAATTAAATTAATAAGTTTGAGTAACTAAATATACATATATTAACACACAAATTAATCTTGAAAATTATTGTGATTAAGTAAAGAAATTCAAATTTTTTTTCAAAGTTCAATCATTGCTGCCTTAAGTTTGAATTAACTGTCACAGTATTCAATAATAATTAATATCACGCAACTTTTCTACACAGTAAATACAATACCCTGTTGAAGAATAATTATCAAACATTTTGGAATAGGGACGGTCAATATAATAATTATTGTCAACAGTTACTTACAATCTCCTTTAGGCTTGGGAGGGTCCAGTTTGGCTCCCACAATCCTTCTCCCGACATAGCCTCGCTGTAGTGGGAATAATTTTTCTCTTTTGGGTGCCTTCTTAGAATCTTCATTTACTCTGGTAGCATCAACTTTCTCAGAAGTGATCGATGTATCTCGTCCCATTCCACTCATAGACGGGTAACTCATTTTATACTTCCCTATGGGGTTAAAAAAACAAAATAAATGTTACTATGAAATCATAAAGGAGTCTGAATGTCTTGAAAACATAACTATCGTAAGCTGTTATCAGTGTAATTACACGACTACCCTGTTATTAGTGTAATTACACGACTACCCTGTTATTAGTGTAATTACACGACTACCCTGTTATTAGTGTAATTACACTACCACCCTGTTATCAGTGTAATTACACAACCACTGTTATCAGTGTAATTACACAACTACTCTGTTATCAGTGTAATTACACAACTACACTGTTATCAGTGTAATTACACTACCACCCTGTTATCAGTGTAATTACACAACCACTGTTATCAGTGTAATTACACAACTACTCTGTTATCAGTGTAATTACACAACTACTCTGTTATCAGTGTAATTACACTACCACCCTGTTATCAGTGTAATTACACAACCACTGTTATCAGTGTAATTACAACCACCCTGTTATCACTGTAATTACACAACCACCCTGTTATCAGTGTAATTACACGACTACCCTGTTATTAGTGTAATTACACGACTACCCTGTTATTAGTGTAATTACACGACTACCCTGTTATTAGTGTAATTACACAACTACTCTGTTATCAGTGTAATTACACAACTACTCTGTTATCAGTGTAATTACACAACTACCCTGTTATCAGTGTAATTACACGACTACCCTGTTATCAGTGTAATTACACGACTACCCTGTTATCAGTGTAATTACACAACTACCCTGTTATCAGTGTAATTACACAACTACTCTGTTATCAGTGTAATTACACAACTACCCTGTTATCAGTGTAATTACACGACTACCCTGTTATTAGTGTAATTACACGACTACCCTGTTATTAGTGTAATTACACAACTACTCTGTTATCAGTGTAATTACACAACTACTCTGTTATCAGTGTAATTACACAACTACTCTGTTATCAGTGTAATTACACTACCACCCTGTTATCAGTGTAATTACACAACTATCCTGTTATCAGGGTAATTACACAACTACCCTGTTATCACTGTAATTACACAACCACTCTGTTATCAGTGTAATTACACAACCACTCTGTTATCAGTGTAATTACACAACCAACCTGTTATCAGTGTAATTAAATAACTACCCTGTTATCAGTGTAATTACACAACTACTCTGTTATCAGTGTTATTACACAACCACCCTGCAATCAGTGTAATTACACAACCACCTTGTTATAAGTGTAATTACACAACCACCTTGTTATTAGGGTAAACACGACTACCCTGTTATCAGTGTTATTACACAACCACCCTGTTATCAGTGTAATTACACAACCACTCTGTTATCACTGAAATTACACAACCACTCTGTTATCATTGTAATTACACAACTACTCTGTTATCAGTGTAATTACACAACTACCCTGTTATCAGTGTAATTACACAACTACTCTGTTATCAGTGTAATTACACAACTACCCTGTTATCAGTGTAATTACACAACCACCCTGTTATCAGTGTAATTACACAACTACCCTGTTATCACTGTAATTACACAACCACTCTGTTATCAGTGTAATTACACAACTACCCTGTTATCAGTGTAATTACACAACCACCCTGTTATTAGTGTAATTACACAACTACCCTGTTATCACTGTAATTACACAACCACTCTGTTATCAGTGTAATTACACAACCACCCTGTTATCAGTGTAATTACACAACCACCCTGTTATTAGTGTAATTACACAACTACCCTGTTATTAGTGTAATTACACAACCACCCTGTTATCAGTGTAATTACACAACCACTCTGTTATCAGTGTAATTACACAACTACCCTGTTATCAGTGTTATTACACAACCACTCTGTTATCAGTGTAATTACACAACTACCCTGTTATCATTGTAATTACACAACCACCTTGTTATCAGTGTAATTACACAACTACCCTGTTATCACTGTAATTACACAACCACCCTGTTATCACTGTAATTACAACCACCTTGTTATCAGTGTAATTACACAACTACCCTGTTATCACTGTAATTACACAACCACCCTGTTATCACTGTAATTACACAACCACTCTGCAATCAGTGTAATTACACAACCACCCTGTTATCACTGTAATTATACAACCACTCTGTTATCAGTGTAATTAAATAATAACATTTTAATTGGTGTAAATACACAACCACCCTATTATCAGTGTATATTTTGATCTACATCCAAAAGTGTAAAACTTTACGTCCTTCTCCAAATCATATTGTAACATTTGAAACTTTACCTCCTTCCCCAAATCTTGTTTTGACATTGAACTTTCTGCGTTTGCCTTTGGCACGACCCTTCATCTTTCCTTGGTTACTGACTCCTGTGACGCTGTCCCAGATCTGTGTATCGGTTACTGTGTGAATGAAGGAAAACATTATAAATCAAGTCAATTTATAACAACAAAGGAAACATGCAATGTCTAAATCTCTTTTAGAGTTATCTGATCAAAATAATCCAGTCCTCATTTAAGGGGTGGGAGGCTTTAGATAATGTTTATCTTCATGGAAATATCAAGAAACAAGAGGCCCATGGGCCTTAACGGTCATCTGACAAACACTTACACTCACAGCAGGGACACACACCCCAATCCAGCATTATTACCATAAATTATTTATCGCAGCCAGTTATGTTTTAGATCAAATTTGGTTTTTATCCATTTAGCTTGTCCAGGAAGAGCAGCATCATGAAGCAAAATTTTAGCCAAGTTCCCATTTTTGGGGCATGCCCCTCTGTCCCAATGGGTCAGACAAGACTCATTTATATCAATTAGGATTGCCTTTCCCCAATGATGTTTCATACTAAATATGGTTGTAATCAATTCAGGCATTAAGGAGGAATTGCATTTTTAAGAAATGTTTAACCTAAGCGCTCCTTTTGCCCCATCTTTTTTTCCCCAGGGGTCAAACCTGTCTCATTAAAAAATATGATTGCCGTCACCTTATGTTTCACATCAAATTTGGTTGTAATCCACCAAAAGGTTAGGGAGGATTAGGATTTAACAGCAAATATTCACCAAAGTTCCCCTTTTGGGGCCCTGCCCCTCAGGCCCCAGGGGTCACACTAGCCTCGTTTATATAAAATATGACCATCCTTCCCAAAGGATGTTTCACACCATATTTCGTATTAATCCACCCAACGGTTAGAGAGAAGTAGGATTTATAGCAAAAATCCACCAAAGTTCCCCTTTTGGGGCCCCGCCCCTCTGGCCCTAGGGGTCAAACCAGCCTCATTTATATAAAATATGATTGTCCTCCTCCAATGATGTTTCACACCAAATTTGGTAATAATTCACTATGGGTGTTAGGAGGAGTAGGATTTTACAGCAAAATTTCATCAAAGTTCCCCTTTTGGGGCCCCGCCCCTCTGGCCCCAGGGGCCACACCAGCCTCATTTATATAAAATATGACCACCCTCCACCAATGATGTTTCACACAATATCTGGTTGAAATCCACCAAAGGGTTAAGGACGAGTAGGATTTTATAGCAAAATTTCATCAAAGTTCCCTTTTTTGGGCCCGTCACTCTGGCCCCAGGGCTCACACCAGCCTCATTTATATAAAATATGACCACCCTCCCCCAATGATGTTTCACAACATATCTGGTTGAAATCCACTAAAGGGTTAAGGAGGAGTAGGATTTTATAGCAAAATTTCATCAAAGTTCCCCATTTGGGGCCCCGCCCCTCAGGCCCTAGTGGTCACACCAGCCTCATTTATATAAAATATGACCGCCCTCCCCAAATGATGTTTCACAACATATCTGGTTGAAATCCACTAAAGGGTTAAGGAGGAGTAGGATTTTATAGCAAAATTTCATCAAAGTTCCCCTTTTGGGGCCCCGCCCCTCAGGCCCCAGGGGTCACACCAACTTCATTTATATAAAATATGACCGCCCTTCCCCAATGATGTTTCACACCAAATTTAGTTGTACTCCACCTAATGGTAAAGGAGGAGTAGGATTTTATAGCAATATTCACCTAAGTTCCCTTTTTGGGGCCCCGCCCTTCTGGCCCCAGGGGTCAGACCAGCCTCATTTATATAAAATATGATTGCCCTCCCCCAATGATGCTTCAAACCAAATTTGGAAGTAATCCACCCAAGCGTTAAGGAGGAGTAGCGTTTTGAAAGAAAAAGTTTACGGACGGCGCACGGCGGACGGCGGACGACGACGGACGAAGCACGATGACTATAGGTCATCCTGACCCTTTGGGTCAGATGACCTAAAAACAAATCTTTTGCTAGTGAAGAAAAAAAGTGTGTACCATTTCAAACCACTGATGAAAAGACTTTAACAATATTCTATACTGCGAAATATTTTTTGGATTTAGCTAGACTTTGGGAACTGACAGCTTTGTTGCTGACAATTAATCCTTTTTCAATTTGACTTCACATAAATTTTATACCAGCTACATGTTTTAAGGTGCCTTACATCTGTTGAAGAAACTGGCGTCTCTGGTGATGATGATTGTAGATTGGACACAACATGGCTGTAGTATTGGTCTACTCACTGCCCCTGTCAACAAGCTGTTCACTTCTGAAAAATATCACATTAAATATTTCTGAATTCCTTTAGTACAGGAGAAACCCCAACAGATCACTATCTGAATATCAAGTGATATACTGCTGAAAGCTAAAGAAATAATATTGGCAATAATAATAAGGCCTCCCGTGCATGCGAAATGTATGCGTGTAGTGAGTGCGTATGTGTGTTTTGGGCAATAATAATAAATATCATATAACATTGTTACAGTAACTTGTTCACTACAGTGTTCCAACTGTCTATAAATGATGGCAAGGTCAGTCCATGCAGCTTTGTGCTAGGAAGAATTTTCCTTTAGGTCTGTCTATAGAGCGGCGGACCAGGAAGCTGAGGGTCGCAGGTTTGATCCCCAGTGGAGTCACACTACTTGCTTTCCTGTTGCACAACATTAATGACTACATTATATGTTTGTGCTGCATGTAAATAAGGTCAGATATACCAGAGTATAAACGGAAGATAATGATTTAAGTAGGAACTATGTCTTTAATACTGGGATACAATCATACTCTTACTTAATTTCTGTAGAATAAAATTTTGTTATCTCAAAAGCTTGCATATATACAAAAGTTGGTGGTTTTCCCCAACCAGATACCTTCCCAAACCAAACTTTTTTGTTTTAAGACCTTAAGTGATAAATATCAAACTGCAATTGTAGTCACATTACCTGTTTTGTCATGCTTTGTCGGCTGGCTAATTTAATATGCCAAAATTACTATTACAATCTTTCTTTTTTGCTACTGCATTTGTTTTTTTTTAAATTTTACTCAGTAATCATAGTACATGTATCAAGACTGGTGTATTATTTAGCCTGCCTTGTTATTGTTTTATATCTTGATTTATACATATTTGTCGTCATATTGCTCTCAGACCCAACGTTTACAGTTTGTATACATGAATCGAAGAAATATCTCAAAGTGTCAGTGTCATGACAGAGGACATCCCTATTTCTAACCCACTGCAGCAATTTTCACTGGAAATATCTATGGATATCATTCCAACTGTGGCATTAAAGCCATACATGTGTTAAGTATGTCTTTACAAGCTGATTTACCAAGTGCACGAGACGATCTCATGATTGACCGCCCCAGAAGCATGCCGAAGGCGGCCATGATGCCTTCTTGTTTACAAGTTTGTAAGAACTCTTCTGATTGGTTGTTCACGCTGCTCTCCTCTACACGAGTTGCTTCCCCTAGTGCACTGCCTTGTCGGCTAATAAAGAGATTACACTTCAAAATTGATTAACGTCAACATTGAATATTGAATTTGTATATCATAAATTCTAGCAGTGATGGACTAAATGAATAAGATTAAAGTACACCAATTAACTTAATTAGTAGAAATTATTTAGGTTTTTCTTAGTGATAAAAATTGAATTAGTGATATGAACTAATAAATCTATTGAATTAGGTTCGTTTTTGACCAGAAAAAAATGTTGTTTTCTTAAAGTAAAATAAAAAAAGTGCCATATCTACCACGAAAAAGCAAAATGAGCAACTCGCTGATAAACGACCAAGAATTGCTCTTTTAACCTTTTGACCCAAAAAGTGTCTTTTAAGAAAAGAAACGGCGAGAACCCCCCAAAAATGGCTCTAATTAATCAACCACAATACATAGCCGATTCCTTTAGTTTGAATTCCAAATATTTGTTTTATCAAAAGGTTTAGAGATCTTTCAAACAACTAAAAGTATGTCCGTCAAAATGTCGGATGTTGGGACATCAGGAAACTCTGTAATATATGTAAGTGGAAATCATATGGAAAAAAAACTGTCACATACAATGTAAATTAAGTTGAACTGGTTGTGTTTTGTTTGTATTTCTTATGGAAGTTGCTATTCCATGGACCGCCCACTCTCAGTATAGCTTTCACAGTTACCCGGTACATTGATCATAACTCTGTAATTAACAGTTCATTTATAAGCACTGGGTTAAAATTGCAGCCCCGGGTACCCCACCCCACCCGCCTTCTCGAATTTAATTCAACGCTCACATAATCTTCAATTTTCACGTGAAATGATGTATTCAACATGTTTTCAGGGAAACAACTCTTAACAATTCAAACGCAATCGTAATTGTTTTGGACTGCCAACACATTATTATCATTTTTACCGATTGTAACTATCTACCAATTTTCAGCAAATCTTAAACACAATATATTAAAATGAGAGAAAGCGTGAGTGGAAGGTTGTTTGTTTGTTTGTCTCTGTATTCCAAAAAAAAAAAACCAATCCTTTTTTTTTTATTCATCACTTAATACGTATTGTACATCTTACTGCTGTAATGATATGTCTGTATTATTATACCATGTAATATAATGTACCTGTATGTATACTATATGTAAAAGGATGAATAAAAAAGATTTCAAAACTGAAAAAAAATTCAGCAAACAAAAATCGCATTTCTCTCGTAATAATTACACATTATACAGTTATTTACATAAAACAGTCAATGCTCATGTTTAAGAGTTGCGCCCCTTTCTGCCTTACAAAATACTTTCATATTTAAGACAAGATTTTTATTTTTGTTGTGTATCATTGGGTGCTATTTCAAGCATTTTTTGACAAGGCGTATATATAAACGCCATCGGCTGTGTCGCATGATTCCGTTAAATAGATAATACATCTAGATATCTAACTGTTGTAATTATGACGAACTGTATTATTTTCTTATTTTACGACGCTAATTGTCGGAAATGAACAATCGGATCTAAACAAGTGTTAAAATACAAGTCTTCAATATGTCAAAACGAGTACTACTTTGATAGTAATTTCGCCATTTCAAGTATTTTAAACAATTCACATTCACGGACCAACATCTACATTTCTCGCGCAAATTTAGAAAATAAGATATCGAAAAAAAGTAAGAATAACTTAAACGCGAACAGTACGCACTGTACACTTTTTAGAAACTACTTTCGTTGAAATCGTACCTCACATGTTCGCTTTGTGTAGCGCAATTTCTAAGAAAACAAATTTTAAGAAGTTCATAAAGGTTTATGACATACAGATCAGATAGTCTGAATGTGACGTAGGCAATGGGTCAAAGGTCATCTCACACAGCTTTCAACTTCCCCGATATAAACCGAGATTCCCGGAAAATCGAAGGAAATGATCTGGACACTCGCACGTTAAAAATGTCAAATTTATCCATTTAAAGCCTTCGATGGGGTTTAACACATTCTGTACCAAACGATTACTGTTGTAGTATCAGTGATACTATAACAGGGTTCTGTGTCATTGAGGATTTCTTAATAAACATAAACTGTAGGTGATATGTGAAAAAGAAATCGAAATTTTACCTGATCTTTTTGCTGATAATACATCTCTACTGATTTGTAGCTATCATCAAATATTCCAGTGAGTAACGGACGATGATTTAGAGAGAAAAAATGCAGAGCATGGCTTGAAAAAAAAAAATGAAAAAAAAAAATCGAACAAACCCATTTACCCTGTATTATCCCTTGTTTTGGTTTCGGAACAATATACCTGCTCTATCTCGCTGCATGTCATCCTGGGCGACTAAATGTGGGGCACCCTACAGGGTCCGGTGGTCTGGAAGGGTTTTTCTGGAGATCCCTAGAATAAGGCCAGCTGTATCCCACTGCATGTTAATCGTAGAAGGCGGCTAAAAGAATCGGGGATTATCTTGTGGATCTTCTTTCTAGGGGACATTGGGGAGCCCAAAATAGATCTTCTGCCCCCATTGTAACAATGGTGATCTTCAATCATAAATCTTTCTTTTTTCTCTCTCTATTCGCTCTGTCTTTCAGAATTTTCTCCTTACAGGTCTTATTGACACCCGTCCTCATATGACACTGGCTGTTGGTGTCTCATTGACACCCGTCCTCATATGACACTGGCTGGTGGTGTCTCATTGACATTCGTCCTCATATGACGCTGGCTTTTGCGGGGATGTTAAACCCCTAAACCCCAATACAAACTTCTGAACTTGACATTGATACGATATTTGAGAACACCGACATTTGATTAGTATTTGGGCATCACGATTTGTGCAGATTCCAAGTGGACTAGGTGTAGGGAAAGTATCTGTTCTGAAGTCTTACGCAATTTGCGTAGTTCGAAAAATGATAAATACCAGCTAACGTTAAACCAAAGATATATTTACCTTATTCCTAAATATACGAGTGCAAAGCTTAAGATTGTTGTGCAAAAACCGACGCTGAATTTTGAATGAACAAGTCGACAAGCCACTAACTCTGTGAGGCTCGTCCTTTGTGACTTATGTACAGGAACGGTGTGCGATACACTAATTCATATTCCAATTCTTAATTTTTATTGAGCATGTATATCTCATCGATATATCAATTACAATACAATGAACATTCAAGGTCAAATTCATGTGAGATGGACAGTCATATCTTAACATTACGATATATGTATAGTGAGTGCATCATCAATCAAAACAGTACTTAGACTTCGTAGTAATTAATGATCAAATTAGATACAAAATTGATACAATATACATACACTAGTTATCTATCATCAAAGTGGTCGCAGTAAACTCGCATGATATATGTATGTATATATCCAGTTTGATTTAGAATTTTGTATTCATTATATTTTATTTAATGTAGCCATCAAATTATTTTTTTTTACTGTAAAAAAGTTGAATTGAAATACGAACTAACCCAAGTTGTCTAATTAGCTAATGTTTTCAGAAGTCAATCAATTATTACTTCTTAGACAGAGGAATTCCTGCGATAGTATATCTTAATGTGTCAAATTCTTGCCTCAAATAAGAATGGCCATTTTAGTATAAAGTGGAATTCATCTTCTTAATGAGGAAAACAAAATCCTGTTACGGGGAATTCTGATATATTTGGTTTGGTTTAATGTTGTTTAACGTCCAATCTACAGCTATAGTCATTTAAGGACGACCTCCGATGTGTGAGGTCTAGATTGTACTGACAGTGGTGAACCAGTCTCCCATAAGGCTGAGCGCTAAGTTGCAACTACCATTTTCATAAACTTTGGCATGTCTCGATCAGGATGCAACGCTTTCCTAACAGGGACGAACGCTCAACTAAAGGCCAAAAGTGGGTCAGTGTGAAGGGTTACATTAGGAAGAAGAACGTTGTTTAGAAAGAAGAGAAATTATAAGATCCCAATTAAGTCGCATCTTACGATCAAGTAATGGGGACAGCAGGTACCACAATCGGAACACCTCGCCTCCGTCTGTGAATCTAGTTTCGGAGAAAATGACGAGGGGTTCCGATTGCAGGTACCATTCTTCATATTTCTTCTAGCATGCTCTTAAGGTTGTGTGTGAAGACCGATGTAATTCTACAATTGCTTTTTTTTTATCTATTTAAATAAACTTTAACCAGACATGACCATCAATAAGTTGAAATACCAGATATTTCGAAGAAGCAGAGAAGAATGCTGTTTAGAAATATCTGTTTCGCTAAAAAAAAAAAGATGAGTGATAGCTCTACTCTGTGAATACAATAATCACGCATACCATTTACAAAGTGAGTTTGTTTCACACTCCTTGTTAATATCGCGATACCATGCATTGCAGTTGTTGGCTGTGTCCTTTTTACCAATATTTCAAAGTTGTAACTTTTCTTGAAATAAAGAGAGGAAATCTGCCCAGTTTGACATAAATTACTACATTCGGAGTGGATATTCTAAAGATTCTTGCAAAAATCTAGATGAAGTTGTCCTTACAGGCGTAGTTAGCTAGACTGTCAACATACGTATCAAAATGTGACAACCAGGTACAACAAATAAACATTATAGACTCTCTTTCATTCCCTGTGACGCCGACTGATTCAAAATTCCATTCATATTGAGTTTCTTTCCCAAATAAGAAAAAACGTTTGCAGAATCAAGCGTGACACCATTATACTGCCATATTCCTATGGAAACTGCTGATTTTCTGAACAAAAACACAATTTATGTTTTCTCAACGTTGACTGATAAAGACAACTTCTCAGTATATGCCAGCAAATTATCCAACACTAGCCCAAAAACGATTGTGAAGGTTTATATTTTTAAAATATGACAGCCCCCCCCCCCCCCCCCCCCCCCCTATATAATTTATATATTGCCAAAGTTTTTTAGAAATAATTTTGAATTAAGAATGCAACTTTACCAACAAACAGTCTTAGCATGACTACCATGTCTTTCTCCTGTTTTATATCAGAATTGTGAATATTATTTATGAAAATATGCAAATACCCATCTTATGAATATTACGCTATTTTGTGCAAGAACAAATCCTTTGATCAAATGATATTTTCACACAAATTGTTTTAGAAATTGCAATTATCTGCATTGCTTTTTAAAAATAATGGGTTTTTTTTATGAAATATGAGAATAAATATTCCTATTCTGAAAGTTGCCCTAATAAAATACCCCAATGCTTAAAATGGGATCAGCCGACTTGACATACCGATAACAGTGGAATCGGTAAAACAGAGGAATTACTCACCAAAATAGTATTTATAAAGCATGTTTATAAATTATTTGTGAATGGGTCGAGAAATGAAATTTAAATTGACACCTGATATCACGTGACTAAGATATACACGTCTAAATGTGAGTTACGTCCGTCCGTGTCGCCCTGGGGTGTTTGTCCAGCTCATCCGGCTGGAAGTAATCGGCACTGTCCCGAGAACTCTTCGCCGGACCGTGGGGTCAGTCTATCGATTCTGCGGTCACTATTGTGGGAAAATAGTCAGTACTGACCCAAATAAAATGGCCTTGGGCCTTGGTCAAGTGCTTCTTTGTGAGACCAACGGTCATTTTATTTATCTAGCCTTTCTTTTCTCTGCTGGTTTGTTATTACAGAATGGATTCATTGGAGGGCATAATTCAAAATAAAAATTAAATGTTAACACCGGACATAGACATAAGGCGGAGTTTTAAAATTTGTTTTTACTTGTCAATTAACAGTTGTAGTTGTCCGCAAATATCTCCAGGTGTAATTCTGACAGCAACCGGTGACATCATCCTTAAAACTTTCACCGAATTGTGCAAAATCATTGCCGCCAATTAACTAACTTTTAAATTTACACACGAACACGATGTTAGAACATGGTTTTGATTGGTATTTGTACAATCAACCATTCTTATTCATTTGAAATTTTTTATGAAAATATTTAATAAGTGAAAATGGCAACAAGAAATTTAAAAAAAGGTATTTGCTGCTGGCAGGAATAATGTCTAATATAATGCAAATAAAGCATTGTAAAGTTTACTAATTAATTCTTGCTAATGCGGGAACAATATGAAATTAAAAATATACATATATATAATAATAGAGAAAATTTTTAACAAGTTTTCTAATTTCCTTTGGATGTGCATGCACAAAAAATCAAGTTTTTAGCGAAAAAAACAGTTATTTACTGTAAACAAAAATCCTTTTCCGGTCATAACGTATGCGATATTCTTTTTGCATCTTAAACAACACCATCTTCATTAATTCCCGTATAAAATCTGTTTTAACAATGAAGAATGTATGAACAAGTCTATTGATGTATAAATTGAAAATTAAAAAGCATTCTGAATAAACTGCGATATTCTACCACGATTTGTCTTTGACATATTTTTCTATAATACAAATTAGAAGAGAAGATAGTGTATCCCCTTTTGGAATTCCTTGACCCTCTGAACGGAAGGAAGTGTTTTTTTTATTTGCGACAGCACAAGCGTATGGCGATATGATTATGATGTTGATTAAATTGATTCCGTGTTTAAGTATGTAAAGTCTAAATGTCAAGTTGTCGTTCTGGTTCACAACCTCTCAATGTGCGGTATTGTTTTGTGCAAGCATTTACTGGTACTTTGCAGGTTCTTTCCCTGAACCACTACAGCAGTAATGCATGTTGCAAGGAACAAAGACTAAGATAATCAATAAAAAAAAAAACTTTCTGATGTAAACATTATTTTATTTTCAT
The DNA here is from genome assembly GCF_902652985.1 of Pecten maximus. Taxonomy (NCBI): domain Eukaryota; kingdom Metazoa; phylum Mollusca; class Bivalvia; order Pectinida; family Pectinidae; genus Pecten; species Pecten maximus. The sequence goes on along the minus strand of NC_047017.1, from coordinate 8,042,169 downwards.
GTTGCCATAGATACAGATCACACTCATAAACGTTCTGGAACTAATATGGATATGATCAGTGCTTTTCAATATTCACTAAATGTAACATAAACCGGTGGTTTTGGTCTGGGATACAACTGATACAACAAAATAGACCCACAATATCGTTCGTTGGAGGCGACTAATGTGTGAATATCTTGTAGTAGTTGTTGACTACCTCACTTAAAGACATACGAGAGACTCGTCGCATGCTATCCAGAGCAATTAAGGAAACATGTCTTGCCCAAGGACACAACCTTAACAGTACAGACCGCTCCGTTTCTCAGCTTCCCGAGAAACACAAACCGACACGGGTAGGGAGCGTCGAACCACACACCTCGGACCTTCACCTGAGGTTACAGGGCCGGCGCTTTAATCGACTGAGCTATCGAAGCCCCTTAATCGTATGAGTGGGAATTTGCCTCTTATTTTAGTTCCCGAATATTCATGTGTCTGTCTCTCTTCTAGTCTTTGTGAGAGTTCGAAAAGATGAGGGGTATGTGATACCTATCTAAAATGACCGACACAAACTAAAGTCAATTACGTGGTTACATTTCACTATTGCACGGTAGTGGCAAAGTTGGTATATTAGGGCCGTTTTCGTTTATCGAGGTCCAAATGGTTGGAACCGACAGAGTTGTTAATGACATAATGTTGGACCCAGTGGTATTATGTTGTTTGCAGACAAGCCTTGTCAAAGACTTCCAAGGCCTGTATCAACATCTACAAGTCCGTAATCATTAATGCCTTAAATGTTCAATTAATAAGTGACGAACCGATTTGTCGACAGACAACTAACAGGCCGGCCATCAGAGACGTATATATATACTGATATACAAGTCTCTGGCCCCATGTAGGTCTCCGGTGGTGACAAGGATTGGAGCAATATGTGGAGTCATGTAGTCGATACAAAAAAAAACTAACTAATTAATAAAGATTTGTTATCCGTTCTATGATAGACTGGTTATACCGTTATCTGTATGATGTGAAAGATGAGTTTTGTTTTAAGCTATACCATGTTAGGTTATCATCAGTCACGTGGCACTGATGGACCCAATTACTATGAACGGCGTTGACGCCTTCGTAGATTCCATGAAACAGAGAAAAAAATAATGACAATACAAAACAAAGTTGTACCGATCGGTACGTTGGTATATTTTGCAGACTAGTGTCCTGAGGAAATATACGATATGTTTACGGAATGTACCGATGATTGCCGATCACTGTTGAATATTACCCCAAAAGGTGTGTTCGATTGTGTTCGATTGGTCAACTTGACGGCAAACTTGAGTATCCATATATTGTATTGAGTAATCTATGTCATAAAACATATCAGCAAAGTCATGCTTATAGTCTTAGGTGTTTACTTAACTAGCATGACATGCGTATCGCTTTGATGTTCTCGTGTGCGCATGTCTTTTTGAAATCATTTCAAACAATCGCACGATTTTAGAAGATTTTGTATTAGATGACATTCATTTAATTATCGAGATTTATTTCAATTAAATTAAAATTCCTTTCATTTTTTCCAACAATTAATTATAAAATAAGTCATACATTTTATCCACAATTCGTATTGATCCGAATCGGCTAACAATGGTGACTTGAATGAAGCAGGTGACCTCTGACCTATGTCAATTGGGCAAATGGCTCCCGACTGCGTCAGCAGAAAATTCATTATTTCATTTCAAATCTTGGAGAATTTGCATACACAATGGAAGACAAAAAACATAACCTTTATTATCAGAAATGCATATTTATATATCCTTTTGAGATGTATGGATGGTTCCGGAACTTTTCGGGTTGGTGAAAACGGATCTGTACATATACAATTCTAAACAGCCTATTGTATACCGACGGAAATTTGACGGTCATTGGTGTATGTAGGTACATTTCATGCATGTGTGTTGTTGTGTTTTTACTGTTTTTTTAATCCCAGTGGTTTGTATGCCAACACCGATGTTTCACTCTTCGGTAAGCACATACACTGCATTCAATATCACCAACGGTGACTATTTCGTCTTTAATTATTTCTTAGATTTCACAGTGGAAATGGTGTTTTCCAAATGAATCAATTTGTCAATACCTGTGACCAGAGCGTAGTGAGGTTGGCCCTGTCCATCTTTGTTCTGTACAAGTCAGCCGGCGCTCGCATTGTCGAGCAGCAATCAGCAGATGTAAGAAATGTTTCCGCCGTAGCTTCATATCCCGTCTACTTCCCGCGGACATTGTCGCGCGCCGCTGTTGCGTATTTCGTCAGTTCCGGTACAATATTGGTCGTCTTTTGATGGCAAATGGATCGATACAGAACTACAGATTTCTTCAGGTGAAACAATACTGAAGCATCCTTTTTCGCTTTCCTTAGGTCTGTATTTTATGACTTCAGATTTCAAAAGCTCGGTCAACTTTTCAAGTCACGTGCTATCTTGTGTTACTGAAATAAAAATCATGAATAATGTATGGAAGCATGCTTTAGGTCAAAAATCAATACAAATCGACTCCATTCAATTTAGATCACTTCTCATTAAACACTAGCATGGTGTCTGTGCGTGCCTGTGTATTTCAATATACAAGCTGACTCTCTTTTGACTCTGCCTTCACAGTGCAGATATCGACAGCGTGATCCTTTGTTATAGACAATAAAACAATAATCAATTAATAATCGTCGATCGATAATGAAGAAATGCCTCATTTACGTTGAATTGCTTTTTCCATTTGAGCAAGATGAGGGATGTCCGGCCCGTGTGGATGTCAATGTCACTTGTGAATAGGACGTCGCGGCGAGACTGAGGACATGCTTATTGGGACGCGATTCTGGAGACGGGCAGAAATGCAACATAATGTCCAACTATATTGTGCTAAATTGATACTTCACTTTAGAGATGATACACTGAATGAATGAGGGGCCATTAGCGCGTGGAAGGATAGTCGCAAAGATCGACATTCTACCGGCAATAACAACAGGCTATGTCTTCCACCTGTATCTGCATTCTCAAACGTTGATTGAAAATTCCCAAGTCCCATTTACGCAATTATATCTAAAATGGACATTTATTGATGATGAGCGTGAAAGATTGTCGTGTTGCTAACGTAGACAGGTGACTACAATCCCAGTGTAATTCTTACAGACACATATATACAGTTTATGAACGAGAACAAATTCTTTGTCTGAAATTTCAGGTATTGTCTGTCTTAGTTCAGTTTCGATATCCTTTACATTCCTTTATTTTTTTTAGATGAAACAAAACTGGGGTCTGACTGTAGAACAAAAATATGTTTTCCCTTTTAAGCTCCATATCAATGATTTTACTGCCACCATAGGCTAAACAATTCTGAACTAAATTTACTCTCCCTGACATGTGTCGAGTAATTATTCCAGTAATATATATATGATAATGATGCTTTGAAGCATTGAAACGCAACATGACGCAAACAATACCTTGTTATGAAACATGTGAAGCAGTCGAGATGTTCGTTCGCTCTGTTAGGGGACATGTTTAAGGGCGTCATGACCATTGTCGAGAAAACAATAAATATTTATAAGTAAATATTTTTGGAACCATGTTGAAAAACATATCATAGTTTTAAGTTTTTTTCTCGTGATTTCACTTCATGAGTTTGAATAATTTGATGGATAGATTTGAGCAAATAATGTACATGTGTATAATGGCTTGGGAGCGAATACAATATAATGATATTATCATGTTAATTACGTTATGTTAAGTGTATTTATTCCGGAACTCTTTCGGTGATGATGCAAAACAGTTAAAAGTATTTCACGAAAATTTACACTTTATGGGATTACATCCCAGATTTTTGCAACACTTTCGATAATGACGAAAAATAGCTTAAATTATTTCACGAAAATGTATGGTATTACATTCAAGAGTTTTCGATAATGATGCAAAACAGCTAAAAGTATTTCACGAAAATTTACACTTTATCTGATTACCTCCCAGATTTTTGTAACACTTTCGGTAATGACGAAAAATAGCTTTAATTATTTCATGAAAATTTATGGTATTATTTATGGTTCAAGAGTTTTCGATAATGATGCAAAACAGCTAAAAGTATTTCACGAAAATTTACACTTTATGGAATTTTGGAACTCTTTCTGTAAAGATGTAAAACAGCTAAAAGTATTCCACGAAAATGTATGGTATTACATTCAAGAGTTTTCGATAATGATGTAAAATAGCTGAAAGTATTTTACGGAAAATTTCACTATATAGGTTTACATCCAGGTTTATATCCGGAACATGGGAATGTTACTAAGCTCCGTGTTTTTTCTTTAGGTTCGTCTCGTCAACCTATTAACGGGTATAAAAACATGTAATATCATTATATCAACACGTTTGGCATGCTCGACTTGGCACGACCTAGATATACGTGTTGTCAGTAAGAATGCTGACTGTAGACCCCTAATCGGTAGGGTTTCGGACGATCCTTACAAACCCTGGGCGTTGTACATCATACATAATGCACAATTTTGTCTGAAACCCGTTCAAAGATCGCCTATAATTATCTAATTCATATCAATCATATTCAAGCACCATATTCAAAATATACGTCTTTATTACATTAATTCAATGAGATAAGTTGCTAATATTGAAAGCATTTTATGCGGTTTGCCCCAGTATTCAAACCGTAATGAATGGCCGCCCTCGAGTTGACTTTTGTGTTCGACTCCAGGGGTGAGCTGGGGGAGCCCGCACACATTCAAATGCCCTCATTTACATATTCCTTACACCGCTAACAAACGTCAACAGTATTGGTTGCTTTAGGAAATGTTTCATTTATTATTTACTATCATGTGGTTGAATTAAATTGCAAATGTCGACCGCAGTTCCCGGGCCTTCAATGAAGGACCTAAAAATGATTGGAAATGTCAGTGAAAACATCAATAGCAAGCCTCTTGCCCGTTGAGATGCAACAGACATATAGAACAAGCCTTCGTGCTGTTTTGCTTCGTGCATGACTGCCTTTTCGCACCGACTCACCCCATTGAATATCATCATTCCCCGAGCTGGTGATGGTGGTTAACAGGCGCAGTAGACAGCACATGCCGCATGGTTTTTGGAAAAGATTAAATTGTGTGGAAATTTTAAGCTGCTATATAGACAAACATGGCCGTTCGAATCACCCAAATAGTCGTCCCGATACACTAAAGTAAACGACCTGAGATTTAAACTGATTGGGCACAAACCTCCACACGCTATTTAATATACTTCTTATACCAATGATTGTCCCAATCCTCGCATCATTATACACATAATTAATTTCTAATAAAGGAGATTAGCATCTCTTAGTTTTCGGATCACGAGTAATCCGCTTTGCCGGGGCAAACAGATTCAGCATGAATGGCGTAAATTGCTTGTAATGGGTGCGAACACCAGTATAGGAGAAGTGACAAGGGGAGAGACAAAATCAGATTACTGGAAACTGCTCCATTACATACCCTTTGAGCTATAACTCTTCATTGTCGACGGAGCGTATTTATACGGGATGAGGTTTATATCTGCTTCAATATATACAGAGAAGTACAAGGAGGACCAACAGTCTATGGATATAACGGTATGTTTCACAGATACTTAAATTAAGGAAATATTTCTCCAAGAGAAACATCCATCGAGCCAAAACGTGGAGCGTATAATGTGGTCATATAATCAGTTATTGTGAAAAGTCAAAAGTATTCAACTATGGTTCATCTGAATATACTGATGTGGACAAATGACAAAAGTGGTGAACGCTTCTTGTGTGGTTTCTATTAGAAAGATGGTAAATTGATTTGTTATTCAAGAAGACATTCCTGGAAATGTATAGTAAACGCATAAGGCAATACTAACAAGCCAGCAACTTTACAAATTATTTCTGAAAGAAGTAACAAGGAAATGAAGAACGGTGATGCAGATATTTAAGAATGTGGTGTATGAGATAATATTTGGATAACAATGAAGCTCGCAAGACGACTTTGAATACACAACAGAGTGAGGAAAGACATGTTTAAAAGTAAAGTTTACAAATTCAACTTTGCCGAACAATTTCAACCAATAATGGAAACAATTAGGTGTTATGAGATGAAACAAAGACGCCATCATAAAATATAATTTCATATCAAGGGGACATGTAATGTTGACTTAATTTTATTTATTTCACCTTTATGAATGGCTTCCAACAAAAAGAACAAAAAAATTATGAGAAAAGCCTAGAATTGTTTCCAAGATCCCTCTGCGATTTCAGAGCAGGACATAGCACGATTGTATAGTCGTAACAGTGCATCATTGGGATTATTTAAACGTAGGATGTGCATTCGTAACATTTCTGTGTTCACGCACGAGGACAAAAATAACACAGACGAAACAAATTACATGTATATCACAACATTAACACACAATGACAAAATATACTCAACCCAGAACACTGATACGGTAGAAAACAAGAGAATAAGTAACTGTCGATTTGGTAATATGCGGTGGATTTAATTTTGCTATATTTACTCTCATCAAATATATACATGTATTTGTAGCCCGAAAATAAATACCCCGCGAATACACTGAAATTTAGAGATTTATAGAAGTGTTTACTGCAGAATAATTTCAACGAATGGTTACGCATAAATTAATGCCCGCAAACTAGATTTGATTGGGATAACTACAAAATAATAGCCCCGCGAAAATTAAGAACCACATGTATACAGCATTAAAGTCAATTCTTAAAGGCAACAATTACATGGTGTATATTTTAGCGATATGTTTTTACTAAATTAACTCCTTTTCATTTCACAAACTACAAAACAAAAAAGTAAATCGGTGTGGTCGTAAGTTAGAGATACAATCAAAAACACAAATTCAAGAGGTCACTTTGAATTAATTTGTTTTCAATTCAAATTCTTTCCTATCTCAATTGTATAGTCCTTGTAAAGTAGGGGAAGTGGACGATTAAAATTCTGATTCCATTACAGGATTGAGCACCATACAATACTATAACTGACAGATACAATCAAAGACAATCTTTTGTTTTGTGTCACATAGTTGTAAAGCAATCGGAAACCCACTCGGCCCTTTTCGTTACGACGGAAAGACCCGAGTGGATTTAAAGAGGGTTTCCGAGTGCCTTTCCGATTGGGTTGCAAAGTTGATAAGGGTCAGACCACTGCCCGGCATTACTTAGTAGCTTGAAGTAGTAACAAGAAGATTAAAAAACAAAACAAAAGAAATCCAGAACAAAAACATAAGATATAAGCACATTTCAAAACAAATTGATAGTAAGATAGGGTAGAGCCTAAATTATTGAATAACATCATACAGTTGTTTCGTCCTTCTAGGATTCGTCAGTGGTGCTAAGGACCTAAAATGTTGAGACAGGAGGCGAAACCAAAATCTGAATGGGAAGGTGAAAAAGACCAAGGATTCATTCCATTTGATAATTTTCAGTGAATTTCACAATTTTCAACATTACACATATGTGTTATATTCTGAACCATGTAATTATTCGAATTAATTAAAGCGTAACAAGCAGGTTACTTTAAGCCTCGACTGGAAACATTTACAAGCAATGTCTGCGACCCACAATCTCAAAGATTGAACAAGACCGTCGACATATTTTAAATAGACTATTTTAGAATTCGTTAATAAAATTTTGGGCAAGACTTAATGCGGGTTATTTAAATATTTCAATGAAGCTTGTTATTTTTTGTAAGTATTTGCAATTTTTACTGACAAATTGATAAAGAAATTGCAACCGTTTCAACAAGTCATTTATTTGAACATTTGATACATTCTGATAAAGTATATATCACGTGATTTAACAGCATATAAATGTACCACGTGTTTTACAGTTCGTCGCTCTTAAGATTGAACTACAATCCAACTTGAGCTGTAAATTTTTACCGATATTCCAAATAGCGAGGGAAGCATGGCATATGATGAGCGTATGATTTATATTGCTGGCTTGTGTTTTAGCTATCATATATTAAGATATATCAGGAAAATTATTATAAATATGGCCAGTCCTGAAACTAATTAATGATGTTTAAATACAATATCATGATGGTAGTACATTTCAAAATGTTATCAGAATACCGATAGGTGTAGACAAGTTGCAAAACCCTTTCAAAGAGACTGTAACAGACGTTTGAGACAAAAAAGCATGTTCTAGAATGAGCATTTCTTATGTGACATCTGACACCAAGTATGAGGTCTCCAGTCAAATCTAGGAGTTCTGTTACCAAACCACAGTGATGGCAGCATCAATAATATCCTACCTGTGGTTGGCCAACATCTATAGATTCTAGTTAGAGTAGATTTTACCAGCTCCAGTAGAAACTACGCAAATCCGTGCTTAACGTAAACACTGCATCATAATACCATGTCATTGTAGTACATAATTCGTCTTTGTTACATAAACACATTGAACAGGAGTAGCTGTCATGACATTACCTATGGAAAGAAGAGTTATATTGATATTAAAGTCCTCTGTTTCATCTATATTTTTATTTTTTCATTAATTTTTCGGGCGTACAACAAACATGTTTTGTGTCTTAATATCAATCAAAACTTTCGAATACAATTGAAATATGAAAAAGGATATCCATTTCAAAATACATCTTGAAAAAACTGGAGAAAGACAGGAATTTTATGAGTCATGGTAAATGGAGTATATTTATTACTTATATTATATCATAGTTCTAAAAAAAAGTTAAAAGAAGGTATCGTGTGTGACATAGTCGCCATAGTTTGGAGTGATTGGTCATCGCA